>NC_056477.1:8425118-8768490 GCF_008729295.1 Plectropomus leopardus | reverse complement strand
GACAGGAAAACACAGAAAAATGAAAACAAAAATGGTATAAAACACATAAAAAGGGGGGTAAGTGTGTCACAGCCAATACTCCAACAAAGCAATAAAGATTCCATTCAAACAGCCTCTATTTGGGCTCTGAAATTATATTAAAGGTTCAGTGTTTTTTGGGACAGAAGAGATTTCCTGAACATTTGAGTGACTTTTTAAGGATTCTCATTAAAAGGATTGCCCTTTATCTTAAGGATAAATGCAAAAAACTAAACAAACTCTAGTTAAATAAGTTAAGGAGGACAACACGGAAGAATTAAAATGCTGCAGTTTGCCTCAGGGATCTGTGCTATTTCAAAGACCAGAAAAGACAATATATATATATATATTTTTAAACTTTGGTCTTCAATCTGGTAGAAAGAAATTCATTCATTGCCCGTAACCGCTTGCCCTCGTACAGGTTACGGGGGGCTGAAGCCTATCCCAGCTGTCACTGGCGGAGAGGCGGGTGCACCCTGGACTGGTCGCCAGACTAACGCAGGGCTCGGTAGAAAGACATATCTTTCTAATCACTTTCACATTGCATCTCAATTTCAGAGATAGAGAGCATGTATTTTTTGTTATAAGACCTAGAAAACCATTTGTGCTTCACTTTTACTGCTTTAATTAAGTCATATTCTGTTGCTTATTATATTTCATACTTGAGAGTAGAATCTACTTTTTGTGAGTTCAGTTTGAGTGTTTTGTTTTTATTGCGAAGCAATACATTTAAAGTAACATTACTTTATTTTGTCATAGCACCCAAAAATTTTAGGTTCCTCTCAACTGAGTGTTGACGTTTTCAACTAAACACTGTGATCTGAGAGAAATCAGTGTGACTTTGAAATCAAATCAGTCAGAAAAAACAATCCACATATCAATATAAAAAAATACATCAGAGGTTACCTTGCGCTGTGACACAGACACCCAGGTTCCCCAGCAGCACAGCTCCGAGCAGCAGACGGGTCATGGCGTTGATACTGTTGGGAGGACGACAGAGACAGAGCCACACTGAACTGATGCTGCAGGGAACACGGTTACCTTTAACATGCCACTTACTTCCCCAATTTTCCCTTCCCATGATGGCGACACCTTTTGACATTTATGTCACAACTGCGATGATGTTACATGGTTAACACAGAAGTACAGTTCTGTGCAACTTACACGTGACATATTTCAATACAAAACCCTGACAGATCAATTTACCAATGGCCTTATCTGTGCCGAAGTTTGTTTGCTTATATGTTGCCTAGATAACCTTAACATGTAACAACGCTTTCACTGACTGAACATGAACAATAAAGGACCTCACCTTCAGTTTTCCTGGATTCAGTCCGAAGTTTTACCTTGTTGAGGCGGCTAGGAGTTTTGGAGCTGAGTGAGTCTGTTTCTGCTCAGCATCGGGTATTTGAATCCTCAGGTAAAGAGTACTGACAGATGTGATGGTATAAATACACTGTAGACATGCCACACAACAGCATACATTAAAACTGAAGGTGAAAAATGTGACGTTTCAGCACTGTGATTATCAACCATTTCTCCTCTTTAAAAGTTGAAAGAAATGCATACCCACACATAAAATGCTGTGATTCTGTTACTTAGAGCAATATAGAGGACATGAATAGCATTTTTCTTTTGATCCATGTCTTTCATTATTTTCTATATTGCGCAAGTTAACCCTTAAACCTGAGCAAATGAGCCGGATTTCTTTCAAAAACATGGAAGAAGACACACTTATCGTTTTATAACACAAAAATTTGCAAAAAAAGTAAAAAGGAACAACGGAATTACCTGAAAATTGGCACAAAACAAAACAAAAAACAAAAACAAAGGTTCATATAGGTACATTTTCCTAATTATACTTTCCTTTTACTCAAATAACATTTTCCATGCAGAAGTTCTACTCTTAGAGTATTTTTTTTCATAAAAATATTGTTGAGGTAGGCATGAATGTTCGGTTTTCGTGGACCTTTTTGACAGCAGACACTTTGACTTGTCAGGGCAGAAAAGCACAGAACCTTGAGAGTGAATTCGCTAAATTGATCAATAAAATTAATATTCACACCTGTTTTTTTAACTCAAAATGTCTCCCATGAAAACGGCCTGTTCACGTATTCAAATGAAGCTCTGTGAGGACGCATTTATCTGTTTGCTTGTTCTCTGAAGGTTAGAAGAGTAACCACTCTGTACTGCTGCAGGTTGACTCATTTTCTAGTTTGTTACTGGAACGACTGATGGCTATCTCCTGTCCAAATATTTCACTGGAAACACCAACAGTTTACTGGAAATGTGTTACATAATGGCACTCAGAAACAAATAACAGAGAGGATGGGGTCTTATCTACTAAATCTTATCTACTTCTTTTCTCACAGTTCATGTTTCCCTTTAATGTTAATTATTAATTGGGTTTATTAATACCTATGTACATTGCTGAGGTTATATTGTTGCTGTCACGTCCTGCAGAACCTTAAAATAATCATGACTGAGCAAATTTGGATCACATTTCATTAAAATATGAAACTGTTTTCAATATTTTCTGCTTTTTAAAGGTTTATTTATTTTCTTTCTATCAAGATATTCAGTGCAAGTTTGCAACCCTTTTATGTAGTGTGACACTTGTACACCCTATAGAATAAATACAGTTTGGATGGCTTCAGTCACCCAAAAGATCCGTAACACTGCACGCTGGATTAGTGATTCCTACAAGGGGTAGTTGTACTTTAGCAGTAGCCTGACTAGAAAGATTAGTTACAATTAAATATTCACTCT
Source organism: Plectropomus leopardus (assembly GCF_008729295.1). Lineage (NCBI taxonomy): Eukaryota > Metazoa > Chordata > Actinopteri > Perciformes > Serranidae > Plectropomus > Plectropomus leopardus. The sequence continues at coordinate 8,765,703 of NC_056477.1, read as the reverse complement.
GTTGTATTTAAAATGTCCTGATTTACTGTACTGATTTTGTCATGTTTGGAGAAGAAAACCTCACAATATCCACATATTGAGTGGGTCTGAAAATGAAATGTTGGATAAAAAGTTGCCAGCTTCTGAATTTTAAAGTCATAGTGAAAAGCCAGTTGCAATTGTTTCACAATATCCACCTCTTTATAATTATTGGGGTTTTTTTAATCTAGTATTAATTGCTCGGAAATTCCATTTTATTTTTTTTGTCTTTTTTCTCTCTAGTACTACTTTCTGTGTTATTATTCACTCATTTAATTGATTTAATTAATTTCAATGTTGAATGGGTTCCTTTTAACAAGCCCTGTTTTTTTTGTTTTGTTATCCCACTTGTGCACTCAACTTACTGTTTCCTCTTTTGTCTAATCTCATCATATGTACAAATAAGTAAATTCATACTGTTCAATAGCATCCAGCTTAATTTCACTACAGGCGAACACATTTGGGCATCAGAGGTGGTGCTGATGGTGGTACGTGACGCTGTGGGAGTATAACTGACAATTAAAGTTGCAGATTACCAGAAACACTGAGCTCTTCCCTGCAAACCAGATACCAAGAATTATTTGAGGATACACACCTAACCGTGAAGTCTGTTATCGACTGTTACTGTCACTACTCCCACACGCAGTAAAGAGGAAGGAAGCATCACCAACAGACATACATGTTTACATACACACTAAAAAGAGGACTCCCATGTTACTCTAATTACTGGTTTCAGAAAAAAGGAACAACGCGGGTTGCTCAAATGTCATGAAACATCATGATGTGTGTTTCTTCTTTTACATGGTGACTTGACAGAATCTGACAGTGATTCAAAGAGGGGTAGCAGTGAGTCAGATGTAATTTAGCTGCTTCAGTGCACTGAAATTCCACCTTCCCTTATTTAATGAGGTCGCAATTCACAGAACAGAAATTTAGTGAACACAGAATACAATCTAGGACACAGATGTAAACCGATGCTCATGTCCAACATCCTATCACAACATCCCTTCTCGCTTTAACTACTACTTACGAGAACAAGATACAAACAGATAATGGCTGAAATGTTTATTGACATGATTTAGTGCCAGAACATGACAAGATAATAAACAAAAAAAACAGTAGTTTGCAGCAAGAAAATGAAATATGTGGACAGAGGCGATAACCAGGTAGATACTGAGAGTGAATAATTTACAGCTCAGTAATTAAATCAGAGTCAAGTACTTCAATTTGACAGACTGGCCTCTTTTCCAAATCCAGACATTAACTAAACAACACATTCAACTGTCATCAGACCCAAAGAATCACTCCGGCTGGTAATTAGATCTGTCATTTTCTATTTGAAATTGGTTGACTGAAAGTCTTTGCACAAATGAAATAACCATTTCCCTTTTTTAATTCTTCATTCAATTCATTCCCTCAGCAGAATCCACATCCTCAGCACTGTGAGCATGAAATGATGAACAGAAGTGTGTAGGATTTAGTGGAATCTATTAGTGAGGCGTCAGATTGCAACAAACCCAATACCCCTCAGCTCGCCCCTCCCTGTCCAAGTATATTGGAGAACCGACAGTGTCTTTACGGAAACAAAAAAGCAAAAGGCCCTCTCTCGAGTAGGATTCTTCAAATAATTGAATATTATTTACAATACAATTTTTGGCTTTTAATAATTAAATGAACGTGAGCGACTGCAAAATTGACCTTTAAAATGTTCCGCTCACACAAAACTCTGCTGCATATAAACTCACACACTTCCTAAATAGCCAGCCTCCTCTTTTAAAGAGCTGTCAGGTCACTTTGCACATACACATGCAGACCGATGAATGAGTTAACACTGGAAAAACACTTGAGATAATGTTAGACATCCATAAACGTGTGTACAGCACATAAGGTTACGATGACCACTGAAGAAAAATAAATGAAAAATATATGGATATGTACTATCAAGCTCTCAAAACCAAAAACTGAAATAATTGACTCAATCAAATTCCATTATATATGTATATTATATACAAGATATAATTTATATGTAATATTTCTCTCTATATATATATATATTATATATATATATATTATATATATATATATATATATATATATATATATATATATATATATATATATATATATATATACATTTTTGATTTGGTTGCATTATGTAATGGAATTCATTTTTTACTTTATGTTTTTGGTTCACCTACTGTATATTTTTGGTACAGTTTTCAATTTCATTTATATATTTCCCACAAGGAGATGCACTGATTTCAGTTGAAGAACCGTGTTTTGTTTATTTTGATGCAATGATTTGTAGATTAGCAGGAAAGTAGCACATTGTGAAAGTAAAAGCAGTGCTCTGTTTACTTAAATGTTAAAGTTCAATAAAATATTTTGTCTCTAAAATCAAAGAAGAATTGTGATTTTAAAAAAAAAGTGTGATCTTAATCCTGATCAAAATAATCATGTTTATCATTTTAGGCATTGTTGCGCAGCCCTACTTTACAGCCAGTGTTTGATTGTCCATTGTGGGCTACTGTAGAAACATGACAGTGCAACATGACGGACTCCATGAACTACGACCTGCTCATATAAGAGGCTTATCAAAGGTAACGAAAGCACAACAATTCAAAGTCTTAGATGAAATACTGTATTCTATTTCTGCCAATAGATCCCCTAAATCCTACACACTGGTATGTCGTATATTTTACAGTATTAAACACAAAAAAGTTAGATACAAAACAAAAATAAGTGACTCAAAAACTGACTTAACAGCACAGAGAAAAGGCACAAAAAGTCTAATATTATGTACAACATCACCTACTTTATCCTCTGGTGCAACAGCTTCACTTATTTCATGAGAAAATACATGAATTGCAGTTTTCAAACTCCATATATGTATTTAAAGGCTAAGTGAAACAAAAAAAAACCCAAAACAAAACACCCTTTATCCACCTGAATTAATTGTTCAATTTATTAAAAAAAAAAAAAAAAACTGTGTTTTTTTTTGATGACTCATTTTGAAATCATGGGTGTCTACATACATATCTAAAGAAATGTTATTTTGCTTAACAGCTAATTCCACCCATCCTTCAAAACTGCACTCAACCACTGACATCAGGTTTGGCTTTTAGTGAATGAATAATTTATTAATTTCTATCTCTTTGTCAGCTGAGCCACACTGATTTTTTTTTAAATGATCAAGGATCATACTGCCCAAATATTTCACTTTACTATAAAAAATGTCACATTATAGAAGTTAAAGATGCACAAACTTATGCTGAAACTTTAAGGTGCTACAAGCCTTACGAAAAAATAAAAGATTTGATTCACATAAAAAAGAAAAAGTGCAAAAGAGCAAGAAGGAATTCTCAGTACTCATAGACGTACTTTTCCACAGTGAACACAGTACTGTGAGCACTCAGCAGCTGATGAATTCAGTAGCTATTAATGTTTGTGTACATGCATCAGATTCCAACAGATGTGTATAAGACAGATGTTTATGAAACAGTATGTTATTGTTATTGTTGGTTATCATTATAGTATGCATTACAGGATATAGAGTACAGATGAATCCATTTGATTAACTGTCGTGGATTAATTGTTGTAAAGTCTTGAAAGTTGAGTCTGTACGTGATAAAGCTATCAGGCAACAAGTGAAGGATCGGTTGTATTTTCTCCGTAAGATGATGCATAAGAAAAAATGTTTGCTACAATCCCAGAGCAGCCGGAATTGCAGTAATCAGGACAAGAGGTAATGACGTCAGTTTGTAGAAGTGCTGCAGAGAATAAAGCTTTACTACACATTCTTTTCTCAACAATCGATGCTAGAACTTAGCACGATCACTTGCTAAGGTCTCATTTAAAAAAAAACATATGACGCTCCTATGGAGGTTAAATGCACATTTTTAACGTCACTTTGGACAAAGTGACACATTAAATTTACTGTAACAAAACCAATCACATTAATATCAAGTGCTTTCTCAGTCACTAGCATTGTTAGAAATGCAATTTTTGAGATGGCAGCAGAATTGATCACAGGCTGCAAGGGCCAAAAAACACAGAAATTAAGAACTTAATACCCCTTTCCTACCAGAATTTGCACAAATATGCAGTTTTTTAAAATGTGGGTAAACTAAAATATGCTTCCTATCACTAACAGACCAGAGGGGTGTACACATCTCTGCAGCAGACCGGTGTGCCTGTCTGTGTGTTATATTGTTTTGTCACCCGCAATGTCATAAAAAGGCCAATTCATGTATCCTTGTCCACGTGTCTGTGTGAGTCGTGGCATAACGTGACATAAATGTCATCATCCACCCGTGACTGCGAGGTTCGACTTGGACTCTATGCTGATGTCCGTGTGCAGCCCATTTATTTTTTGACTGCACTGACTCTACACATAGCTGATGCTGCATGTCTATTCCAAAAACACTGCTGTCAAGCCAGCAGCAGGAGCCTTGCCGCAGTAAAGTTTGTTTAAAGATGGATATTCGACAGACATTTACTCCAGACCCAGTGGCATCGCTCAGTTTCTCTTTCACACGATGTCCGCAATAGGAGGATCTGTGTGCATCTGTGACCACATGACAGCAGCTTTGTGTGGATTTGCAATGTGGAAATTATGTCCGAACTTTAACTTGCTGAAAAACAGGGTCAGTAAAATGCAGAAGGCAACATGGAGGCCATTGAAAAGGTTACAGTGGTTACCTCTTTGTTTATGTTGGTAAATGATTTTTATGATTTTCGGGTGCTTTTCTTTGTGGCAATTTGTGACATCAATGAACTGCACCAGGAGAGGGTTAAAAATAAGCTTGCTCATCCAGGTGTTATGTGTACAGTACTGCCGCAGTATGATTTGGTGTGGTAATCAAAGTCGACTGTAACCGTTTCTGCTAAAGACCAAAGCGAGACGTAAGCGGGTGTTAATGGGTATTTGTCTAGCAGAAACGAGGATTTAAGGACAAGATTACCACACTGCTAAAATTCTGCTGACTGATTTGATTTGGCAATTACTTTTGACATTTGATCTTGTTGTGCCACTCCGACATATTAATGAAAATACAAATAAAAATGTAACTCACGTCAAGGTGCACTAACAAGAGGAAAATTCCTGATTCTCATTTGACTTGGCATTGAGATGGTCTGAAATAACACAAACACAAAGACAATAACACAAACCAGACCACCTGGCACTTGTAACCACGACTGTAAGTCACTGTTCAGACTTTCATAGTTTTCAATTTTAATGATGGGTGACTGCCGGAGAGTGCCTTATTTGACCTTGTAAAACATTCAATGTGGCACAAGTTCCACATTCAACCATGGTAGCCCTCGACCAGTTCACCCTCTCCTAACTCAACTAACACTGCACGTTTCTCATAACCAGAGGGGACATCACTGGAGCAAAGCTCATCGTCTTCTTCCAGGTTCCTGCCCTGCATGTAGCCAGGTCCTTCATCACTTCCTACCTCCATGTCAACAGACACACCTTCATCCTCCTTTGGCAAACCAATGGGCAGACGGAGGTCTGGCTCGGCGGAGGGAGTAACAGTCAAAGTGGGTTCAATCTCATCTGGTGTCAGCAGAGGTGTGGGTGAGGCAGGCGCCACTACCGGCACAGAGATTGTATCTTGAACCACTCCAGAACGCAACTGCTTCAGTTTATTGGTGAATGTCTTTATGAAACAAAGAGAAATTGTTAGATAAGTGTTAAAGTAAAAAAAAAAAACAACATTAATTTCCATTAAAATGATGAAAGAAAACTAGAACTGGTTTGATGAGCGTACCATCGATCTTGGTAAAGAAGTTGAGGGCGTGGTCTTTTTTCGGAATACCATGATGAAAACAACAACAACTGCAACCAAGGCCAACAGACCGCCCGCAACGGCGATGTAGACAAGTTCTAGATGAAACAGATGAAAAAAAACACTAAAAGACAGACCAAGAATCTCTCACACACACACACACACACACACACACACACGTGCACGCGCGCACACACACACACACACACACACACACACACACACACACACACACACACACACACACACACACACACACACACACACACACACACACACACACACACACACACAGAGCAGTGGTGATTCCTGAAGGGAGGGGGGCTTTCCTTGTAAAAGGACTGTGGGTTAAACTAACCAATGATGAGTCTCTAGTTATTAGATGATGGGGTGCTTTTTTTTTTTGGTTTTGTATATGGTTGGTTATATATATATATATATATATATAAATTTTAGTTTATTTATGTGTATGTAAGAGGATTGTTTTTTTCTTTATCTACAAAAACAGTGCGCTTGGGAGAAAATATCTGTGAACCAGAGGTCGAACAATACTAATTCCCGCAGGCTGCAGAAACATTTTCACTTTGTGTCTGAGAGCCCACTTTCAACACAGTGACTAACTGCCGTTTCCAGCAGAAACCCTGAATCGTGGTGGACACTCAGAGGGGCTTTTTTTCACAGCTATAAAAGGTTATGTACTTACTTGTAAGTGTAGGGAGACCTGTTTGTAATGTTAATTAACAATATAAAACATAAGGTTAATAAAGTTGGGTGCCGAACTTTATAGTAAACAATAGTAATCAATAATATAATAATAGTATTCAATCAATTTGTGCCAAATTTTGGTACCTGGATCTGGATGAGTATGGAAATAAGGATAAAGAACAAGATTGCATCACCCCTGCAGGGTAATGGTGAGCCCAAAAAAGTAACACATAAGCTTTCACCTTTCCAAACTCAACACAGACGATGCTCATTGCAGTATTTGTAACGGGCTCAATAGCTCCCAGACTTCAGTTTTATGTCAACACAAACTACATTTTGTTAAAGTATGTTAGCTCAGCATAACATGCGAATTAAAGAAGATTTGATTTCATATTGACGTCAGCTTTGTTTGGTTCTCTATTCACAATTTGGGTGGTGTCCTCACACTATGCCCTGGTGACAGACTGACAGGCCAGAGCTTTTCGGGATTTTGTGTAGTGTGTTAACTGTTCCAAATAAAATAATGTTTAAATTAAGCTCTATTTACTAATTAACAGAATTTTTTGTTATTACAGACAGAGTAAAGTACGGATAAAAGGTACCACTTGGTGTGGGCATTAAATTTCACACCTGTATTGGTATCGGTTCAAATCTGAATGACACCCAACCCTACAGGTTATAAATCAAGTTTTGGCATTTTGCAATGACAATATGTGTCAATAGTCACACTATATAGGAGATTCAACAAACCATAATTCCTCGAAGAACGACTGCTGTGTATCTTCACATTGACAACTCACACTGGAAAAACGCACAGAAAAAATAAATTAAATGTTACTAACTGCTTGGTCTTTCTTCGACTGTCAGGGCGCAGTACTCTTGTGTGGCTTTAACTGAGATTTTCTCCACCTCTCCCTTGACCTTCACACAGTGTTTTTTCTCAGCAGGATCCACTGAAAACTTCTCCTCACACACACTTGTCACACAGCTCTTCCTGTGGTGTCCCTTCTGCACATACAACAAACAGTAAGGCTCCTCTTAACAAAACTTCACAGTGGTACAGTAATTTGTACACATGTTGCAGAATGGCATCTGTGTTATGTAACATATAACTCATATAATGTTAAGCAGCTGTACTACTAATAGTAAATGATAATACTACATTAACAGCAGCATTTCCTGCTTCTGCTCCTGATAAAACAACTATCATTGTTTGACTAATAATTCAATGAGGAAACTGACACAAATCTACAGCTAATTTCCTCTGCATTTATTGTTTTGTAAATGTCATAAGAAACATAACAAAGTGCAGAAGTTGTGTAACTGTCTGACCTGGCTGATGACCTGTACGTCGTAATTAAACACAGGCAGCTGTTGGCTGCTCTGCGCATTGTTGCGTTTCTTCTTGGATATTTTTGCATCTGGACTAATGCTTTTGTGGTACAGCAGCCAAGGATGTGTGAAGCGGAGCAGCACAGTATCATCCTGTTGGGCAGTGACATTTACTGTTGGGAAATCCACAGAACCTGGAAACCAGCAGAGACATGGCTTAATTGTTAATCGATTTCATGTTGCAGACATACTGAGATGATGAAAAGCTAACCATTATTCTGACAATTTAGAGTCTGAATAACTTGAAATAGAAGACCAAAGTAATTACTCTGTGCCAGATTTATTATGTTAGTTATGTTTCTAGGCCTTGATTTCTCACTTAACTCTTAATTTTATAACTTCTTACATCTATGTTAAAGATGCACGCGTTTCTTGACATATTCCCACCACCATCTGCTGATCAGTGAAAGAGTATGAAACTGTCAGCACGGTCATGCCTGTTTCGACTGTTTGTCTGGCATGTGCATCTTCATGCAACATAAAGGTATTAAGAGACAATGAAATGTTTAACAAGGATGGCAGTTATTGTACTCCACTTAATGTAACAAATTCCAGTATTGCTGTTTTTAGCTCTGGCTTTTCTTGCAAGTCACATTTATGTTCTCTTTTAGGATTTTAGACTACTACCTAGTAGCAAAAAGGGACGGCGGGTGGCTCATTTTTTTGTGGTCTAACCACCACAGACCTTCATGGTGCACAGATGATCAATTCTTCTGACTTTAACATTTCCTTTAGCACCACCAGCAGATCAAGTGTTTACTTAAAATATCTCAATATCTACACGATGGATTAACACTTTTTAAAGACTTTCATGGCTCCCAGACAATAAATCCTGAGAGAAGCGATCCCGTGACCTTTCCTTCAGTGCCACCATGAGGTTAACATTTGTGGTTTTCAGTGAAATGTCTCAAAAGCTATTACTCTGGCTCTGACTGAAATTTGGTACACACTAATTTTCTTCTTAGAATGACTTCTAATAACATTGGCGATCCCTTGAAGTAATGAAAGCCCTTGCACCTGTATTATGATGAACTGGGTGTCTTACTAGAGGTGCACAGTTAGTGACGCATTTTCCATCCCCCAGAAGTGCTTGGTCCACCAGAGAAGAAAGGCAGAGCTAAAGCAACAGACTTGTCACGGTGAGCATGTTAGCATCTCGTTTAAAGTCCCACTGTGTCCGAGTACAGCCTCACAGAGCAGCCTCACAGCATGACTATCAAAGGTCTCACTGTGAGTTCAGTGAATACTGACATCAATACTCACATTTCTGATATGCTTGAGAGTCCTTGAAATAGCTGAAAATGATTCCTTCCTCAGGCGCAGGCTCAGACTCATTGTTTGCAACCACAGCAGTGACCATAAGCTGGTACTCGTTACTTGGATCGGAGAGAAATGACACGTCAGCTTGGAGTGGAGCTGGTGGGTCCACCCAGAGTACTTGAGGATGACTGGGGAAACAGATAAGGAAAGAGAGACTTTTTTAAGAAAAAGATAATGAGCATAAGACTAAAATTATAATCTATAATGTCTTTAAAAAGTCTAACACATCTAAAAATAGTTCTAATTAATTATAACTTGTAATTTCTAAGAAACACTTTCGAACAATTACCTAGAAAGAGGTTTGTAAATAAACATAATCAAGGTTGTCTAATTGTGATTTCTTTTGGATATTCTGCATCTAAACATTCATATTTATGAACAATCAAAGCCCTAATCAACATGTGTATCCATCCACTTAACCTCCAAATCAGTTCTAAAATGAAAAAAAAGCACAGCAAAGTTGATATGTATTTTCTGCTAAGAAATAACGTGTGCTGCATTTTAGGAACCAAGGCCTAAAGGATCACTAAGTCCTCTAAATGAATGGGTTTTTTTTGCAGGTAATTGCAACATTAGAAAAAACACTAACCCGTTTAATCCTAATGTTGAGCCAATATTGACTCTGAATCGAAGCCCTGGTGAGAGTTGGTCATAACTCCACTTGAGCACGTTGTGCATGTTGTGGCAGTGCAGGGTCACGTTGGTGGGCGGCTCCACTGTGGAAGCAGAAACAGAAACGTCAGACTGCATGTATTTTAAAGCCTTCAAATTTGACACTGACCGTCTTCAAACACCATAACAAAACCATGAAATCAATATCAGGCAGTCAAAAATCATCATCAAAATTTTTATGCTATGAGTGGAGGTCCCTTTTCTTTGCCTTTGAATGTGGAGAAAGTCACATCTGCACTGAGGAGTTTTCATGAACATGTTTTTGTCAAATTCAGGGAGGCTGAGGATTTTCAGTACCATCAACTTCCCACTAGAGGACACTGCATGCAAACAGGAAGACAATATACTACTGCTGAACCTCTCAGCAGACAGACGTGATTTTCACACACACAGGCACAGTAACCTACATAACTCTAAAATTAAGCACAAGTCCCAGGAAAAAAAAGTTTGGCTTCTAGCACAGATAAAGTACATATTCAAGGAGTGTACTTCTTTCAGCTTGATGGAACAACTACAGCTTGCACTGTATTTTTGTTTAAATCAAATCCACCAGAAACTTTTTGCAATGTCTCTTCTGACCCGAGGGACTGAGATAAAAATCAGGCACTTCCCAACAGCCTATGAACACTTCCTCAAATCCAAAGTACAAAAGCACAAAGCAATAGCCAGCATTTTCCCCTTTACCCTCTTGTTCAGTGATGGTCATATCAGTGCTGTGACTTTGATTTGAATTTAGCTCCATTACATTATAATTGCATTATTTAAAAGCTGATCAGTATGGTTGTTCGCTTTGTCTTCTTTGTTTTTTATCCAGTGCATGTTTACACAAACCTGGTGATTTACCTCCTGTTACAGGAAGCAGCAACACTTCATAGCATTGCAAATGTACTGTGTCCACACACCACAAACACACACAGACACACAGCAGTAATCTTTAGTATTTTTTTAGTAAAGCATCAACTATAAATCTTACAAATGGCCCTCATTTCTGTCAACTTAGAGATAATCACAATAAAACCAAAACAAACATCATTTCTTATTGTTTCATATAAAACAGTTAATATCCTTTTTGTTCACCGTTTTGTTGTGGTTTACTGAAGCAACATTGGCAATATTCATTCTGTTTGCACATTCATCATGCAGGCAGACATGTTTCTTTAGGCTGGTATATTGTCAGGTCAGGCTGTCGTCACATTTCTTTGTCAATTTAAACTGAGCCATAGTGTCTGGTTTAAATAACTATACCAGCTCAGGCTGTACGTACACATTATCAGATTATAACACGGATTACATTTTCTTTATATGTGTTTCCAGGAAATAAAAAAAAAATAGACAGGGAGAAAAGAAGATAGAAAAAAATAAGATAAAAAAATAAGGTAGCATTTGTGATTTTGACTGTGTTAAGACTGACTTTGGCCTGGCCTGAAACTTTCAGGCATTTTAAAGTTCAAAAAGACAATAAAGGCTTCAGTTAAGCTGTTGGCAGATGGACGAGTTATTGAACCGGAAGGACGCTTTATGAGTCACCTCCGTAATCATAAGGCTTAAAAGAAAATAAAAAGTAAATTTCAGTTTCATTTCCTTTGTTAACTAACATTTACGTGCATGCACGTGATAACACCCACGTAAATTTAGAGAGGCTCAAAAACAAACTGAGATGTGAAAAGTGTGAAAGAGAAATTTCAGAAGGAAGCATATGTACTGTAAAAGAAGTGATAACCGCAACAGTAGAGTTGGTCGCTGGAGGCGATCACCGCAAGGTAGCTCCACACAGTCACACACACACACACCACACACACACACACACACACAAACACAAACACACAAACACACACACACACACACACACACACACACACACACACACACACAAACACACACACACACACACACACACACACAAACAACACAAACACACACACACACACACACACAACACACGCGAGCGCATCACACACACACACACACACACACACACACACACACACACACACACACACGCGAGCGCACACACAACACACACACACACACACACACACACACACACACACACACACACACACACACGCGAGCGCACACACACACACACACACAGCATTTTAACTTCCTTTTCATTCTTTTTCAGTTTTATAGATGTTTTGGAAAAAATTTAACAATGCAAAAGATCTTGGGCATTGACAAGAGAGAAAACAGATCACTCTGAACTTTAACTTTCATAATAAAAAATAAGTTTGACCCATTAGATCTCATCTGAAAAAAGAATTTATAAATACTGGAGAAAAGCTGCACTGTTAAACACAATCCCACTGCAGTCTCAGTTGACTTTTGTACAGTAAAACAACATTCAGACTGATAGTTTTTCATAGCTCTTTTGCAGTTTTACCTTGGGGAACCCGACTAAATGTCTTTGAATGGGAAAGGGCTCAACCCCGCAGCTGTGGAAGAGATGATTTACAAAACACTAAACTCTTTATAAGCTTACTTGAGTGTAGCAGTTTTTTTAGGCAGACTGTTAAGTTTCACCTTATGAGGACAGAAAACAGAAACAAAAGCTGCAGACATGGTTGACAGATTATTGCATACAAAGCAGAAAACATTTTTCAGTAGCAGGAAGAGGGAGCAGATGCTATCAAACTTAAAAGGAGGTCATGGTGATGTGCGTAAGACTTGCCACAAAAGACTTCAGAAATGAGTTCACAAACATGTTTACAGGCGCGCTGATAAACTTTTTTTTGTGCACAAAAAGATGTGACAGTTAGTCCAACAATTTACTGTGAAAGACTGATGTGCTGTGCATGTTGGTAGCATGCAAGAACAATGAGTTACCTTTGGTGGTATTTTGCTTTTATTCATTGTCTGTCTTGTCGATTTGTTTGTTGTGCATTTGATATTTTCATATTCTCTACTTGGTAATTTTGTACTGTTAGTTTTAAATCTGATTTGCTTTGCATCTATTTAGAGGGTTTTGTTTAAATGAGTATGACAGTAAATCTCTCTCAGTACTTCGGGTCAGAATGAAAAACCACAGCACCCATCAGTGATGTCAAAATGAAAAAGGGGTGAAAAGACAGAAAAATAGAGGAGTTGAATGGGGTGATAAAGACATAGAAACAAACTGAACAAATATTCCAAACAATGTTTAAAACTCAAAAACAAAGTAAATACTAAAAATCATGCACAGAGAACAGTGATGCACGTGACCTTCTTGTCACTGCAGCCTCTCAAGTTTAAATGAGACATTTGGACTTTGGACGTGAAACACAAAAACTGTAACTCACGTCAATAATGGCTGCATGCTATTACAGCGTACAGACATTTAACTGGTTGAGCTAATGATCTCACTACACTGTAAAAAGAATTAACAAGCAACACAAACACCAGCAACCACTGCTCAGATTTGAATGCTATGTTAAGTAAAAAAGGCAAGTATGACATGTTTACTTGTTCGATATTGATAAGCGTCTTGTCTTGTGAAAATAACAGAATGGTGGACACACTTTAACGGCACTAACTTGGCTGAATTGAGCAAATCTTGATGTGAAACTAAAATATGTTAAATATAAAGATAGGTGTTGCATTTTCCAACATTAATCAATACTGTTTTTATATCTAAGTTTAAGAAATAAAAACTTTTTTTTTCATTTAATAGAAAAAGCCAAACTCCCAAGATGTTAACTTCGGGTTCTCACACATTTTCAAGGACAAAATTTTAAAATTTTTCTATGACTACTTACTCTACTTGCCTGATGTATTGTAAACATATCAGATTCAAAGTCTATTTAAACATAACTTCAGCTCACTGGCAGACATGAAGTGAGAGACAAAACACGGAGAGAAAATAAGTGAACGTACATGACAGTAAAAAAAAAACATCCCACATTGACACATTTTATGTCAGCAGCTACAGACAAACATTTGTTGTTGTGTTACATTGTAGAGGGTCATCAGAGAAAAAAAAAACGTAATATTGTCATTGCACATAAAAAATGTCCATGACTTTGTAAACTTCAAGGATTTCTTCTAATTCAATGACTTTTCCAGGTTTTTCATGCTCATGTTAACTGTATGAACACAGTCAGCCGGACAAGAACTTTGCATAAATGAAAAGCGTCGGGATAAGATTTCAGTTTAAATCAAGAGGACTCAATTGATCTTTGGTCCATAAAATGTCAAAAGAATGTTAAAAATGCCCATCGCCTTTTACTAAAGCCAAAGCTGACATCTTAAAAGTTCTTGTTTTGTCCAACCAACAGCCAAAAACACTATCATTTTAAATTTAAATAAGAAAAAAAAAAGATAAAAGAAGCACAGGGCCTGAAAATGAATTATGTTTGCCATTTTTTCTTGAAAAAAATACTTAAAGGATGAACTAACTGAATGTTTTCATTTTTACTCAGTGCTATGGATAAATATTAGTCTTAACTGAAAAAGCATCTGTGTTTGATACCTATCCTTAATTAAATGTCTTGTAAACTGTCAAGATGTGTGAACTGAGAACTTCTCAATATGTCGTTAGTTGTTTTTTCATTGTCTTCACTCTCAAGCTAAAGGCCTCCTCAACAAGCTCTGTGGTGAACAATCGAGACCCTTTAATGGGAAAACCTACTCAAGGCATAAATAAAAGTAAACTCAAAAGCATTGTGTATATTTTCTTAGTGCCATATACTGTGCTATTAGTTATGGTGACTCATTACAATTGTGTTCAAGGTTTCAGAGGAATACGTTCAAATATCGCAGTACTTTGGTCTCTTCCGCGCAACATGATATCATATGCCGAGACTCTAAACAAGAAAATGGGAGCATGTCCCAAACTGTTCATGTATTACGGCAGACTGAAAGAACTATTTACCGTACAAACACACTGAGACCTTGTGAAAGCCGCTGTAGCAACATCGTCATAGACCAGCAGTCCACAGATGTGCCCACAAGACCCCTCTCTGACTGACAACAAGATTCAGTACACACACCTTCACCACAACACACAGTCTCATGTCGCATCAGTGTTTCCCACAGATTGCCCATGTATCTACGGCAGGGGTGGTGTCACTCTGACGTCCGATGCTTTTTTTTTGAAACAGGAACAGGAAAGGTTGAGTAAAACAGATACTTTTGTATTTCCTCATGTCTGTGACAGATAAAGACACTGAAACTGGTAAAAGGTGGTAGAGAGTCAACATAACGACTAAAGAAACTTTTTCACTGTCAATTTTTGCTGAAATCTGCAGTCATGCGTCATGCTGGGAAAAAAAACTGGCGAGACTGCATTTCTCTGTGCTGCTGCAGCTGAGCAGTAACTGAGTTATGCCTGAGTTTGTGCCACACAATGATATCATCATATATGATATACCCCAGGTATGAAAAAACAGGTGTTGCCCAAGTCTACTAAACCCTGAAGAGGTCACCAAACACATAGAGACAGAAAAATCAACTTAACACCTACGGGCAATTTAGAGTCACCAATTACCCAAAACGTCACATCTTTGGACTGTGGGACGAAGCTGCTGAACCAAAAACCCAAACGAACAAAACCCATACTGACACGGGAAGAACGTGCAAACTTCACATTGAAGGGCCACAGCCAGCTGGTGGATTTGAACTGGGGCTAAAATTTACCCAATGACATAATTGTGGTTATAAACATGAAAAAGATATGAATAAAATCCTTTTTTAATGGAAATTATTTTTGTAAACATATTGCTGCATATATCTATATATCTATGCATATATGCATATATATATATATGTATATATATATATATATATATATATATATATATATATATGGTGTAAGGCTTAGAAATGTTTTTGGTCCCATGTCAGCCTGATTGCTCTGATTGACTCTGAAGTGCTTTATAAATAAGGGCTCAGATTTATCAAAAATGTGTCTACATCACATGAGATGAATAGCAGTTCAAGGCAGGCAAACTGCTTAAAATACTTCCTGAATGGCTACTTGTGAAAAGATTTTCAATTCCGCTTGCAAATTTCACTTCATGTTTGGGGAAGCAAAATGCACTGGCTGCATCTGGCTTCAGGTATACCCATTAAATCTTTGTCTGACATAGCATGACGAACATCCCAAAGGCAATTGATTTGCATATGCCAAACCAGAGGCTAAAATGGGGCAGTAAACAACTTTTTGACTTTTCAATATAAGGAGAGATACATTGGAAAAAATACATAATTATTGTTAGATTGAGAACAGTATATATCAGCAGATCCATTATCAAAATAAATCATTGTTAAATAATGTTTGTCAGCAATTTTATCATCATTTCCTGTGTGGGCTGAATAATTTATTGAAAAGACAAATTAAAAGCCAGAAACAGTCACAACTGAGAAGCTGGAATGACTGACTGTTAGGATAAATCTGCTTGAGAATTTACTTTAATAATTAATTTAGAATCAAAAAAGCTTTTTAAGACAACAACAAGACGTCCTTTACTGACAAATGTGTGCTTACACTACAGTGCTGACTGGCTGTGCAGTGTGCATGCCGATGTATTCTTTCTGCACTTGGATACATTAGCGCCACTTGTTACTGATAGCATCATCTACGATCCATTTTAGCATCAAGTGTGTTGCAGAAAGCACAACAGACTGCAGAGGATCGATGCATATTCACTTGATGCCATTTTAAGTGATGCCTGCTTCCATTACATAAATGATCACTGTTGTTTTTCCACCTAATCTCCACCAGTAATTCTCATAATTACTGGCGTTAGTACACTAGAGTGTGAACAGCATCAGATCTGAGGCAATAAGCTGACGCAGCATCATTTGTCAGATCAAAAGCCCAAGTTTCAAATCCTGTTTTGAACTTTTTCTCATCATTTTCTCAACTTTTTCTCAACAACATCTCCACTCTCTTACAGTCCTTAAGTGTGTCTTATATGTCAAATGAGGCAAAACACTAAAGATTAAACAACAACAATCAGTCAAACAATTTTCAACAATTTCTAATAAGAACTGAACATCTGCTGGTGTAGCAGAATACACAGTTGACCAGTTTATCTCAATTTCAAATATAATTGCATGTATGTTTGGCTTGTTTGAAAAAAAAAAAAAGGTTTGCAGAAATGCTCACAATTTTGCAGAAATGCATTACACAAACACAGTGTCTTGGGTAACACTGAAAAGTACAAAGAGGAAATAAAGTAAACCCAGAAAACAGAGCAAGTTAACTCTTAAATCGTTATCAATAGGTTTGTTCAAGCATATGTGAGCTTATACACATGATTACGGTGTTTGACAATTAATTTATGATTATGTCGCACGTTAATGGGGTCGTAGTTGAGACGTTTCACCTTAAATGTCAAATTAAACTTTTTTTCATAGTTGTTTACGTGCTCATACTGATAGATTTGGGCAACGTTAGCCAGGAAAAAAGCTTAACAATCTGGCTGCAACCTCTACATATAAATCATAGGAAAAAATGGTTGATGACACAGTAAAAACACATAATTTGACCCTCGAAAAATGGACATCTTGCATTGAAGAATCAGCGAATACGCTGTTGAGTTAAAGGAAAATATCCACTCCCTACTAGCACGCTGTTAGCTAGCAGGATTTTAGCGTTTTCCCAGTAATGCCAATGCTCTGTCCTCATTTCACCACTTTACACAAACCACTCATTACACACCGCATACAACCTGCCAGTCAATTTAATATGCCTTTTTTCAGATGTGTGGCAATTCTTATTTATTCGGCGTCAAAGGGGTGTTAACCCAGGTTAAAATTGCGATTTTTAGCACAGATTTAGGTTAGCTAGTTCGCTAATACTCACCGTGGCCCACCGCTGCTGGTAACAAGCAGAGAAGCAGGAAAACGGGATGAAATTTCGCCAAATCCATGCTGAGTCGACGACACAGTGCTCGCTGTTTTGTTTCTTCACAAAAGGAGACACTAACTAATTTAACATTTCATTTGGGACGGTTCATACAAACAATAACAGCCTACATACATGCCCAACTCCCGAAATCAGACGCTGAGTTCCGCTGGACATCCACAAGCTATAGACCATCCCTTTCCTTTGAAACGTTTACTGAACCTCGGAGATTTCATGTTCAGAAAAAAACAACAGATCCCAATTATGTTTTGCGGTTTCATTTGAGAAATAAAGTGGCATAAAATGAATTCACAGCGCGACAGAGGGACAAATAGACACAAGAGGTGTCGTGTTTGTTAGCTATTTTTCTCTGCTTTCAGTTTCGTGTTACAAATCACCCCCTCCCAAACAATGTTTTAGACATATCCGTACATTTATTCAGTGAATCCCCTGATATTTATATACCTGTATTCACGAGATACAACCTATGGAGGGGAGAACTACTTAACTCTGAACTGTTGTTACGGATACTTTAAATTCAAGTTATAATACTAATATATCCGACAGCAAATGAATGCAGCTAAAAATTGGTTTGCGTTTATGTCACGTCACCGGGAAATTACCGGTCTTTCCTGGGAGTTTTTTTCTCTCATTGTTATCTCCTTAAGTGTCGGGAAATATATTTATTCTTTATCGCAGTTATACATCTGACTTTCATTATAAAGCAACATTTTTTTAACTTAATTAGGTTTAATTATGTTCCAAACACACACACACACACACACACACACACACACACAACACAACACAAAAAACACACCCAAATATATTGCAGCGGTGGGTTTCTACATTAAACAAACTCATAAATCATAAGCAAAATTGAAGCTATCATTATTTTTTTATTTTGATGGGGGTAGTTTATTCTGGGGGTGGGGTCCTTATAAATAAAGAAATAGTAAAAATGACAATACACGGTATCTTCCTTTTTCGTTTTCTTTTTTTCCAACGGTACAGCATTTTTAAATGTTTACATATCATATATATATTGTTGGAGTAAACTGATTTATTACAGATTACAGTTTTCAGAGGCACCAGGATACTTACATATCAAGTTAGGCTGTACAGATTAAAAAGACATGATAATGTCGGCACACAAGGCAGTGCAGCTTAAGGATGCATGACAATATTCAATATTCAGTCTGTGAAAGACCTTTGCCCTCTGACCTTCAACAATGAAATGAACGACTATTTTTCTATAAATGGATAACTCATATCACAATACTTCAAAAGACATTGCACATATATGACAAAAAATGGCCCATCAAAAACAGATTATCTGTGGGACTCTCTTTGGTACAGATCTGTTGGTTAGAACAGAGAGTCTCTATGTGTCTGCAGGGCTTCACACTGAACTCTGCCTGCACCTTAGTGAGTTACAGCTTTTTCTGTGGAACACTTCCCCCATCCTGACGTCAGCTGAATTTGTGAGTTTTCCTTCCCATCCCAGCCTCAGACTGACGCATTCACATATCAGCGCTTCAGCAAAAACTTCAGGTGAGTTACACAACAGAAATCTGGGAAACTTAATTATCTGTTCATTAGCATTGATGTTTGAAGTTTGTTTTGAAGTTTAACAAGCTGTTTAAAATATAGGCTATGTGTGTTTGTGCTGCAGTTAGTCCGTAACAGGAGCAGAAAGCCAAGTCTCGCTGTATATTCTCACATTACATTACATAGCTTGTGCATTCCTGTGTCTGAGTTATGTAATCGAAACATTCTCGCAAATCTGTTCTGATGGAAAATTGTAAAAATGTGTTACAGATAAACACTGTAGCTGTTTATGGTGCTGAATTAACAAAAATCACATCTCTGTGAGATGTCACGTATTATCCTCAGCTGTTTTTTTCTGGGAATAAATGACAAAGTGAAAGTTTTAACAGGACAAACTTCACCGCTGACTCCCAAAAAAGATTATTTGGCTTAATATTTGAGGCTTGATTCACCTTAGGTTCAACTAAGTGATTCATAGTTAAGCCAAAAATGTGGCCAAATGCTCATTCATTTTTAATCTGCTGTGGGTGGAAAAGTTTTTACAGCCAGGAAACAGAAGGAATGTCTCTGGTCATGAGGAGCTGTGGAGTTAAAATTTCGGTCTGAGAGAAAAACAAACAGTACTCTGGATTTCTTTTTTCATGCATTTCCACGAGCCGGCTGATCATAACAGTAAATCTGTGCTCATTCACTGTATTTTAATGCTTATCAAGTGTACCTCTCTGTCTTTTACTCCCACCATTAGTTTGCATAACAACAAACCATTTCTATCAACAGATTTATTTATTTATTTATTTAAGAAAAAATAGTTAACCCACGGGGACATTTTGCAGCTCACAGAAATAAATCATCTTTTATTTGGAGATTACTTAACTGTAAGGAGTTCAGACTTGAATTTGATGTAAGAGACAACATTTTGAAATTGTGCAGGCTATTTTATAAGCCAATCAAGTTTGCTTTTTGGATCTTCCTGTTAACCCAAAAGCAGATTATCTTAGAGAAATAAAGATCAGTGAGAGAGAGAAAAAACAGCATTTTAAGATCTTGAATGAGGCTGAGACAAGAGACCCTAACCCTAACCCTAACCCTAACCCGAACTCTAAGAAAATGGTCAAAATCTCAAATTGATGTTAAACTGCGCTCAGTTGTGTCTGAGAAATAGGCCAGATAATGAAGAGATCTTATTTTGAATTTTCCTTTCCACTGGATAGTAGAACCTGTTTTATAAACGCACATATTCATCTTCAGTTCTTTGTTCTTTCTACTGGGATGGCAACTGCCAAACTGTTTCTTGACTAGTCGCAGCAACTTTTAAATTTTTTCAGCTGATTGCCTTGCAGGACTGCACCTTCTCCTCGGTTTTTGGTTAAATATCACGTTTTGACTGAGCTTTAGAGGTGCTGGCAGGGCGATTTTGTTACCTTCAGACAGAGTCAGGCTGTTTCCCCCTGCTTCCAGTCTCTGTGCTAAACTCAGATAATCACCTTCTTATTTACATACAGACCTGACATCTAAATCTCTTCTCATCTTACTCAACAAGAAAACAAAGAAGCGTATTTTCCCTAACTGACAAATTATTTCTCTTATTATTTATAACTTCTTGCTATTGTTTCCCCTTGCAAGAAGTCTTTCAACAACAACAACGTGCAAAGTTTGTTGTCCATGCCCTCTAGAATTACACATTTTTCAGTGTTGAAAAATAAATCTGCTTTGGGATGTGATTGTAGTTACGGGTTTGGTTAGTTTCAGGCAAAGAAAATGTTTGGATTAAAATTATTACTTTGTTATGGCCTGGAGGCCATTGTCAGCATGGTCGCACATGGTTAAGGTCAAGGAACGGTCGTGGTTGTGCTTTTCAAAACAGCACTAAATTGAGGTCCTCTTTTGCTTCCGTCATAATTGCTGTGGCTGCTGGATAGCTCTGTCACTTCGGCATAAACACATGTTGTTTGTTGGAAAATTAAATGGTAGAGGCTGTCATTCTTTTAAAGAGGACAGTCTCAATTCCTTATTTAAGACATGGCTTAAGATGACAAATAATAATAATAAATCGGCCCAAACTCAATAGAGTTCTACATCTTTGGAACTTGAACCTCAAATATCATCAAACTTAAGCACAGCAGATCACCAAATACACATAACACTGTCATCAAATATTCTGAGTTTAACAGCTTTTTGTGTCATTAAACACATTTCTTAATATCCGCTGTTAGATATTTTTATTAGCCATCAAGTAAAACTCAGAAAAACAAATAACTCTTAAAGCCCCTTTAAACTTCAGGAAGCACAAACTCACACTGTGCAGCCAAACAATGTTCAAACCCACAAAACTGTTTTTTAAACTGGAAATCACAAAGCTTCCAAATATTTTAGGGTGAATTTTGTGTACACATGAAGCAAAAGCCATCTACATGTTTCTGTTTCCCAAAGTGGTGAAGCCATCCTGGGTTTGGATATTTAAACACAAGCATTGTACAGCAGCTACATATGATGCTGTTCGACAATGTGAAAGAAGAGGATGTGTTTAACTTTAACATAAAATGAAAGGGTTGAAAGAGGATGTTAAATATACTGTTGATGATAGTTCACTTCTGTTTAATGTGACGTGAGGCCAAAGGAAGAATGCAGTGGTCAACGCTTTTGTTCCTAGACTGATGTTATTGCCAAACCAAGAAATCTACCCAGACCTTTGTATAAGCCAAGATTTCAAAACAATGTTTTCTCTGGAATCACAACGCAATCTCCACAGTTATAATTTTCTGTGCGTGTGTGAAATTCAATGTGGGCTCCTAGTGCCAAACATTGTATCCCTGACTGTAGTGCAGGAAGATCACACCCATCACAGATCATGTGTGAGTGCGCATGTCGGTGTGTGTGTGTGTGTGTGTGTGTGTGTGTGTGTGTGTGTGTGTGTGCATATGTGCGTGTGATTGTGTGTGTGGCAAAGTACTGATTCAAACCAGCTGTCGGTATGTCCACATCCCTTCTCATCACCTCTTAGTAAGACAATCCTTAATGGGCGAGAGACACACAAGGGAGCGACCTCGGATCATTTTGCTCCAGTATCCAAAAGCAAGAATCTCCTGTGAGTGAAAGTCGACCTGCAGTGAAAAAGGGACGAGTTTGTTTACATGAACCTAGCCAGTCATTCAGAACTGTAACCACCATTTGGACTTGTGCCATAAAAATGTCAACAATAGGCTTATTATCTAATGTTAAGTTAATTTTGTTATGATGAAAAACAACCTACAACAGAGTGGAACAAGTTCACACCTGCTCCCCAGGGGTTAGTCAGGAGTTGCTGTAAATCATTAAGTAGAGACATGGTGAGGACAAATGTGTTACCACACGATACAAATACAACATACAGTCATCCTGGAATGTGACAAACAGCATTAGAAGAAATGTTCAAATTCTTTACTTAAATGGGAAATCAACCAATCAAAGTCTGTTTATTGGGGAGTATTACTATTTGTGCTCCTTTTGTTTGCGGCCGTTCAAAACATGTATATTTATGGGTGCATTACTTTTTGTGGTAAAATGTACGACCAGTTTGCGAGGACAGGGTGGTATAAAGCATTTTGTGACTCAAGAGGAAGCTGTGTTAAGTCTGATGAATTGCCTCAATTGATGTCATTTGGTATTGATTATTAAATTTAAAAAGAAAAGGGAGTGTATTGTTGGAAAGATCTCACCAGACCTCTTTAGCCCACATCTTATTTCTGCTTGAGGCTACATCAGCTGCTACTTAGGGGTTTGATTAAAGGTAAAGTGTGTTTTCTTCACTCTTTTTTCTAATATTGAATGTGTGTGTTCTTTTTTTCTCTAGGCTCAGGTCTATGTACCTAAATCCACACGTGAACACCAATCAAAATGCTTGCTGAAACTCTCCTCCAGCAGTGATGCCAGCCTTCAGCCCTCCCGGCCCTCTCCTCTGTGTGCTGCTGTGTGTGTCGGTGGCTCTGCAGCGCTCTGACCTGCGCCTGGCATATGTGACCCACAACAGCTTCTTGTACTACTCCTGCAGCCAGGACCCCCAGCCCTGCAGCATCTCATCACTTGCAGACTGCAAATGCAAGGACATCCAGCTATCCACCCTGCATCGCCCCCAGTCACACTCGTCTCCTGTTTTCCGGATGAGACGTTTAACTGTTTGGTTCACGTCACCTTTAAACACAGCCCGTCTGCTCAACAACTCAGAGGTGAGACACCTCACCCTGATCCACTGTGGAGGATCCAAAGAGACCCCTTCTTCTGCCAAGGAGGGACATTTTGCTGTGCAGCACCTTGAAAGGCTGACAGTGGTGAACATGGAGCAGAGGTCAGTTCACCACTGTCCGGACGCAAACAGAGCCAAAAACACAGACTCAAACAGTGACCAAGACACAGATAACGGCGCTCACTTAGACACAAACAGATACAACAGAGATAGAGACACAAATTTGGGCTTGATTGCAGACATGAAGAGAGATTCCTTGGCTTTGTCCTCACCGCACATCCAAGACATCTTCCTGGGCAGGGAGCTGGGAGCGGCATATCATGAGCAGGCCAGACTGGGAATCATCCACAGCTCTGTGCTGGAGTGGGGAGCCGTGGTCAAAGCCTACACAGTTCAGACACACATAGACAATGACGGCGTGCTGCCCTTCCCTGACCTCCACCTGCCAAAATTACCAGTGACATCTGTCATATATGTCAGTTTTGTTTACTAATACCAAATAACTTTTTGAGGAGGGCACAATTGGAGGAGGATGATCTAGTGTTCAGCATGGATGGATTACTAAAAGGAACCAGGGGCCCAAGGCATCAGGAGCCCCTCTGACCTTCACTTGCAAAGTGTCACTCAAATCAACACGTACTGACCAGCAAGTCTGAAAGAGACACAAACAAACCACAAAGAGACACAAAAAGACCAGAGAGAGAGAGAGACTGCAAAAAGGGGCAAAACAATTAAAAAAAGACAAAAAAATACATTGAAGAGACAACTAACGACTATAAAGAACAGAAAAAAACAACCACAAGGTGACAAAAAATTATTAAATACACAATTACTTCACAGAGACATACATCTACCATAAAGAGACAAAATTACGAAAAAGTCACAAAATTATCCATAAGAGACAAAAATCAAGCAGAAGAAATGCAGAACAAATAGACATAAACAAACCAGAATGAAACACAAAAGGACCACAAACAGATGCAAAAGAGCTGCAAAAAGACACAAAATGACTACAAAAATAGGCAAAACCAAAAAAGACACAAATGACCTCAAAAGACATATAATGACTATGAAGAGCACATTGTAACCAAGACCCACAAATAGACACAAAACACATACAATTACCTCTTAGAGACACAAATCAACCAAAAGGAGACACAGAACAACCACAATAAAAGAAGACACACAAAGAGAAACAAAATGACTACAATGGCACACAATAAAATTACAGTGAAACAAAAAACCATACAAGATAAAAATTTTCCCTTGCAAGACTTAACAAGTGTACAAAGAGAGGGTGTTTGCCTCCAGGGGCCTATTGTCTCATAGTGTCCACCCGTGGTGTTCAGGACCTGCAATTAGGCTATCACTTTCTTGTTTACCTGGGATTCTAATATTTGAATTAAGTTTGAGAATTTTGCACCATTTTTGTTGCAGGCCCTGATTTGCACTTTTGGTTCAAGAATACTCTCTTGAAATGGGACATAAAGTGGTAGTTAGTTTACAGATTATGTTGCTTTTAATGCAAGACCCATAAGTGAATTTCTTCAAGCTGATATTTGGGAGGAATAAAAAAATAATATGCTCCTTCAGAGAGTACCAAGCAAATGTTTGAGAAAAGCCGATCAGTAAGTGTGTCTTATTACAATGTAAGAGTGAATTCATTGACAGATGGACACAATCAAACTGACTGAAAACTGTTTACATAACCACCCAGTGTTTTGTTAAACCTATGAAAGGTAAAACTGCAGTATCGTTTAAGAAATAGTCTCATGGTGAAATTGTCCAACTTTCTTGGACAGAAAATAAGAAGGAAATTAAATGTGTTTACTTTGGACAACTCCAAAGTAAACACGCATTTTTGCACTGACACACGAAACTGAGTTTGTTTTCTCTTTTCTAAGAGCTTTAATCATAATTTCCCCAAGTGGCCAAAAACATTGCACAGCTGTTTGACAGCATGTTAGAACAAACTATTTCAACTAATGAGAGACCCTCTGAGGGACCAGAATAACCTGCCAACCCCTCCAGCTGACATGTCCTTTGTTTTTTGATGGTTTTTCCTAAATTGATGGTGTTGTCCCAAAAAATTAAATGAAAGATGTGGTTGGAGGGCTCTGTTAACCAGTTGAGTATTTTTATTCTTCATTATTTCCCTTGTTTTTCCACCACAAAGATTGAAAATGTGAGTTTTCACCATGATGTGCAATCCCAGAAAAGCTCTGTAGTATTTTCAGCTTTTCATTATGCCACATTTGTCAGATGTTTTGTTTACTTGTGAGCCAAAACGTCAGAGCTACAGGAAGGACATTCAGCTCATTCTTTCCAGTTCTGCTTTGGCATTTCTACAGCTGACCTCTGACCTCATGTCCCAGTGTTCAAAAAAACAGATACTTTCTCCTCTGGGATCAATGAATCATGAATCATTGTATGTGTGACACAATGGTATTCCAAATAAATGTGAAACACGTCTGCCTCCAAAATGTGACCACAAGATGGCAGCAGATACATTTTAGTCAAAGGGGGAAAATCAAAGCCTGCTGAGGACGGACTGAACAGACTGGCTGCACTTGTGCTTTTTCTGTCTTCTTTTTCACAAGTTATCTGCAACACTTTAAGAATTCCTCAAATTCAATAAATGTGTCATCTCAGCACTTTAAAAGGTTGTGAGGAAGGTTATTTTTAAGTTGAAGGTGCAAAGTTAAGAGATAAAGCAAAGCCTGATATTTATTTGTTTACAAAAATGAAATTGTTAGTGTTGTCTGCTTGCATTTGTTTACAACAGAATCAGAAATAAATGATTTGCTCACCAGTCAAGGCTTGCAAATTCATCATGACTGACACTGTCAAAAATCACTAACAAGACTAAGACACATAAGGTCTGAATTTGAAAAAGGATTGTGGCAAAAACATCTTCTATATTTGCCCATATGATGACAAAGTTTGACTTATTCGCACATGAATGTGCATTAAAAAAAAAGACAGTGAGATTTTAAAAAGTTCAAACATTGTGCAGGAGAGGTTAGTAATGGCTTACTTAAATGATCTCCCTATTAAATAAAAAAATCATACATTAAAAATGAAAAAAGGATAAAACAAATATATAATTGATCAAAGTTTCAAGACTAAGCATTAATACCAATGTGGCAAATGTACAAATTACAAAAAAAAGTTGAGATACAAATTAATTTATAAAGACTAATTAAATATATTTTTTTGCTAATTAAAGTCCTTGTCAGATGGCTACAGCAGCATATCTAATATTGTAGACATACATCTTATAATTGATTCAGTGATACAGTACAAGTATAAAGGTCTGTTGTGATGGGAAATTCACTTAAAGTCTCAGTCTCAATTTAAAGGAAAAACAAGGCAATTGTGTAGCACATAGACTTAGTGCAAAAAAAAAAGCAGGATTAGAGGACTTTAAACGCCATTAAAAACTCAATTAAAGAGGAAAAGATTCGAAAAATAAAAACATGCTAAAATATACATAAAACGAACAAATTGCGCATTTGTTTTACATCGCTGATCACTGTGAGGTTCAGCTGCATTTACCAGGTTAAAGCCTCGCGTGTCAATTTGATAATAATTGCAGTCCTGTTTAAGGATAGGCTACATGTGTGCGCGCGCACGCTCTGCGCGTGTGTGCTGACACCTGCTAGAGAGCCGCTTATTTGCATGACAAACGTGCGGCCCATCTTGTTAAGCGCCCCGTGAATGCAAACTGATGTCGCCTGTTGATCCTGCACCTGAGAGGTCAGAACCCACCCCGACACACACCGGGGGCAATCACCGGAGAAACCACCGCGCTGCTCGCCTTATGGAAATCACGCCTAAAGGTTGGTGTGAACCGTGACCTCCACTTGGGATCATCTGAAGACAAACTACCGCCTGTAAAAACAAATCAATTACATGTTTTAGGCCGACGCTCGTGATCTATTGAGCACTCTGAATGCGCACTGTAAATATTTATGTCAGTCTAAAAAGGTGGACAGGCCGAGACTAAATCGGATTGATTTTAGGTGGGCTCTCCCTCCTCTGCACCCCTCCAAGTGAGTCTTTAACCACGCTGCCGCCGTCTCCTCACCGGCAGTTTAGCAGTAAAACATTTTTATAATCAGACGTTATTGTTCGCCGCCTCCTTGTGGGAGATGCGCCCATGTTCATTTTTTAAAAGGGCAAATCAGCCATAATTCAGTTTATAAACTGCAGCGCGCAGGGGAGAAATGCCTGGATGAATATTCATTAGAGACCGCCCGAACTGCCACGCTCGGTGATTCATTGGGCATATGTAAATATCACTCACTTTAATTGCCCCTAAACTGACTCAACATAATGTTGTCATTAGCAAATTATTACTTATTTGTGATACTAATGGTACGGTATGGCGCGCGGTGCTGAAGCTCCACATATATGATTGCAATTACAGCTCTTTTTATTCACAGGGCGACTGCGGAGCATGATGGATCTGCTCTGTCTGTGTGTGTGTGTGTGTGTGTGTGTGTGTTTGTGTGTGTGTGTGTGTGTGTGTGTGTGGATAAGGTGCCAGCAATTAATTTCACTGACACATGCACGGACGACTTGAGTCGATCCAGTCATTAAGCGCGTGCACTTCACGCGCACATCACATACAAACTGAACTCCGGACAGTTTATGGACATTTTGATCTATTTTTTAATGTATCTGCATCATCTGGTCTGATTTCAGAAATAACAGGATATTAATTTTTCTCTCACATTTATTCAGCCACTTTCTTATAGGCCTGCTTTAACTCGTGGTTAAATTAAATAAATTAAAAGAAACAACTGAAAATTAAGTTATTTTATTTCCCTTATAATAAAAATGTTTTTATGCATAGCCTATATTCCACAAGAAACACAAAACATCATGCTCGATGACAACAAAATGAACGGGTAATTTTGCATATTTTTACACATTAGAAAAATAAACCATGTGAAAAAAGAAAGACAATCAACATATTTTTTTCCATAAATGACCATGAATAAAATTGCACATTTTGAACTATAATTCCTTATGTTTATGTCTAAATTATGCAGAAATTGGTGTTTAACTGGAGTCCTTTAAAAGTGCAGTTCAATTAAATTTAACTGGAATCTGCGTAAAAAATCCTTGTGAATGAAACTGCGTTCATAGTCGAACAATCAACATTTTGATCATGCACAGAAAATTATTTAAATGTTTTGTATTTGCATTTCAGTGTTTATCTGGGATGGTCACTTGCAAGTACTGCTGATGAAGCTTTAGGGTACATTTGGACGACATTAAATCACAGCAACAAAAAAAAGCTAAATTAAGATTTTTTTCCTAGGAAGTTGCATGCTTGGTCCCAAAATTAATGACCTGAAATGATCATATTTATAGCTGGTCTATGCTTGAACCTTTAGCCAGTTCTGAATAAAAGTTTACCAAAATGCACAGACACATACACAGCTTGTCTTAAATCTTCTCCAATCCCCCTCGAAAAAGTGACACGTTTTATGTTAATCTGAACATAAATGATCAGGGATTAAAGATACTTTGTGGATTTACTGTTATGAAATTTATTCATTACAACACAAAGAAAGTTTCACTTTAGGAAACAAAGCTCGGCATCTGATTTCCGACATTTACCTAAATCCTCAGACTCTAAACTCCTCCATGACTCACCCTGAAACCAGAGGCTATATCATTTTTTAAAAATAAACTACAGTTGTATTTTTCTCTTAAAGAAAAATATCCCTCCCTACTTGTCACAGTCTGCACAACACGGCCCGGTGTGGAGTTGTTTTATAGAGGCAGCAGCAGTTTGAAACAACAACCATGACAAAACAGGGCCACAAAACAGAGGGAGAGAGAGAAGGACAGGCAGAGACAAATAATGATGTGTGCGCGGTTGTGTATGTGTGTGCACGTGGGTGTGTGCGCGTATGTGTGCATCTGTGAGAGAGTGTGAGGGAGCTAATAAAGTAATGTGATGGATGATCTCCTTTCTCCCAGAGGGACCAGCACCATGTAAATTGGCCCACACAATGCATTATGGATAAGGCAGTTGAGATTATAGCTTGTTAATGTGTCCCTCCCTCGTCCCCTCCCTCTCCTCTCTCCCCTCTCTTTTTGCACTCTCTCTCTCCCTCGCTCTCTCTCTCTCCATCCCTCTGCTTCAGCTCAGGCAGTGACATGGTCACCTCATTGTCGGGGCGCGTGGGTCTTTAGGTGCAGATGGAGAGGAGCTGTGCTGCAGCGATCTGCCAGGCTTAGTGGAGCAAGTTTGTGTATCTCTGTGTGTCTATTCTTATCTAACTGACATCATGGGGACAATGATGTGTTCACACCGTCATGAGGACTCACCTCCCATGTGGTGACAAAAGCTGGGTTAAGATTTGGTTTGGTTTTAGTCTTCAGTGTTAGTCAATTAATGTCCTCCTAAGTGACAAAAACAAGTTATTGCATGTGTGTGAGACGGCGAGCCAGCCACCCGGCAGCCTGCAGAGACAGCCCATCGGCAGGGGCCAGGGCTGTGGACATATGTCTGCTCCCTCCCTCACCCACCCCACTACCCCCTCAGTCCCCCTAAGAGGCACCAAAACCCCCACCAACGCCCTCCCTCACCCTTTAACTCCCCCATCCTCCCACACCACCCCCCTCCTCCCTCCACCTTACAGGCCTGTCCAGGGACCTGTCAGGCCATCTGTTGAAGCAGGACCAGAGGAGGAAATGTTACTGTAGCATGGTTATGTGGCTAGCCTGGCTGTCACTAACTAGTGTGTGCGTGTGTGTGTGTGTGTGTGTGTGTGTTTGTGTGTGTTTGTGCGTGATGGGACATGTGTTGGTTACAGTTTGTGTGTGTTGGGGCATCCCAGGGTAGATGTTCCCTGGCATATTTATCCAACAAAAACAAATCGTTGTGTATTTTGGGGGAACTTTCATCATCGAAGCTCAGTCGTAAAGGATCATACCATTAAAAAGCAAACCTATATAACTTATTGATGAAAAAATAGCTCATAATCTCTCTCTTATATATACATGGAAAGTTTAATTTACAAGCAAATAAAAAACAAACCAAATTCAGTCCACTCTGAGGTTTTATTATTTTTTACTCCAATCCAGCCCCTTTCAGGCATTCGCCTTGTTACGTTAATCTGACGTGTGTCTCGTGTGAAAAAGCAACTCTGAAGATCTGAATGCCATCAGATTAACATACAGAATGCAGCAGCACAAGTTTAAACATGCACACAGAGACTTGAACCACCTGCTACAATCACTGTAATAAATGCATTATCTTGATCATCATTGTACATGCACATAATCAGTTAAATAATCAACACTGTGAAAGAGCCCACTTTCAGTTGTTGAGAACATCGATCAGTTCAGATAAGTGAGCAATGTTACATACTTCATGACTGAAAAGAGATTTGAATTTGTATGAGGACTGACATTTACTACTCTACCCTCAACTCAAGTGATTTAAGCACCACATGTGACCACGGTAGCTGCTATAAGCTCACCTAAATGGTTTAGTAATTGTCTGTTTTTACCAAACATCATACATTTTTCTGATGCAGGTTTTTTGGTTGATTTCCAACTTTGAATGCCATTTAACCTTTACACAACCTTTTTTCACATTCATCAGTACATTTATGGACACAAATGAATCACATGGTGAAAAAGCAGCACAATCCCAAGCTTTACTCTCTGTATATGAAACATTTGGAGCAAAAACAAAATCCCAAACAAATAAACAAAAAGCAGCAAACATGGACATTATGAAAAGAAATCTATGGTTTTAGTGACCACTTGCATCAAACAGCCAGTCAGCTCTCCAACCTAAAATCACCATATGTTTCTGCAAACCACAGATACATTACATTTGTACTTTATTATGTAGTGTCTACATTGAAACTTTACACTTCAACAGTGCTGTAGTTAATCTGGTTAGGTATAGGTACAAAACACTTGTTATTGTTAGGAAAAGATCATGTTTGGGCCTAAAAGTTGTGGCTTAAAATACCTGCTTTTTGTGGCACTATCCAAAGTGGAACAAATAAACAAACAAACAAAACAAAAAAAGACATGTTGGTTTTGTTGCTTAAAAAGCTGCTGTAAACAGAAATGACTCTCTGAAACTAAACCAGTATCACTGTTTGTTGGTCTTGAACAATGGCCATATCCTCTGCCTCCCAATAACTAAGTCAGCTCATATACTGCATTGCTTAAGAAAATGCTGATATGACGTGTGTGAAATGTACAAATGGTTTACAGAAACAATACCAATATTTGGGCTCAACCAAAAATAAAGGGGACACATTGTTACTGTGGTAAATCACAGTAAATTCCAAGTAAAAAGAGAAATAAAAATATCATAATTTAAAGCTGAAACTATTGACTTAGTGAAGAGCCCATCTTAAAATTTGCACCATACTTTGGTAAATAGTCAGCAGGGATGTAAAACATATGTAATATGTACTCAACTGGCCAACAACATTCGACACCAGCTGTATGGTCCTTTAAGCAGTCTAATAAACAAGTGTACAGGAACCAGCAGGAAAATGGCTGAATGATCCCACTGAGAGCTCAACACCTGCACACACTCAGCTCAGCAAAACAGCTGCTCTGACACACTGCGGTGTTTCTGAGATCTGCTCTTTGTTTACTCTGTGTGACTTCAATAATCTGAAGGTCACAGAAATTTGAGTGTTCTTGCATTGGGATATTTAAGCATACCTGCAGCGCTATATTGACTGTACTCATTTCCAGATGTTTGGATAATTTGTTTTTCTATCAAAAACATGCAAAAAAAAAGGAATAAAGACATTCAAATACTAAACTGCAACAATTATTCTTATTACTGATGATTAAAACTCTATGAGGATTTTCATTTTGTATGATGTGAATCAGAAAAAAAGCAAATCCTCACACTTTAGACACTGTGACCAAAGGCCATTAAAACCTATCAGTTGGCTAATCAATTACTCAACGAACTGTTCCAGCACCAGAAAAGTGTAGATTGTGCTGACAAAGCAAGGCATATTCTCCAAAACCTGGAAATGGGTTATAATGGGGGTTTGAATCATGTAGCGTGTTCCTGGCTCGGTGTGTCTTATTCGGGCAATCAAGACTTAGCCAAGCAAGATTATCGAGGTCTGGGGAGTGTGTGTGTGTGTGTGTGTGTGTGTGTGTGTGTGTGTGTGTGGGTGGGTGTGTGTGTTGGCTGGACCCTCCGCGGCTGTGTGTGTGGGTGGTTGCCTCCACCCATTAGAACGGGTCATCTCTCTCTCATGGAGAGTTTTCACGGCTGTGGAGCGGATTAGGAGCTGGGAGAGAGGAGGAGGAGGAGAGAGAGAAGGAGAGATTATTTGGCAGGCTGTAAGGAGGAAGGAAGAGAATGACCAAAAAAAAGAGAGAATTAGCATCTACACTTCAGCGTTTGTTTGTGGTATGTAGCTGACACTCATCCGGAGTGCCCGGGTTTACAGTGAGAACAAATGGAGGAACAAGCGAATACTGGCATCTCGTCACAAGTGGCCTTTTAACGAAGAAGAGAGGAGGTCTGGGGAGAAAGAGAGAGGAGTATGTTGGTTTAAACAGAGATGATCTTTAAACAGTTATAATTGCATTTTTTACACCACAACACTTTAAAAGAGAGGAAATTGGATTGTTTGCATACAAATCTTAGGTTAATTCTATGCAGTCATATAGTTGTGTGATCAAAAGACAGATTTAAGTTGTGCTTGTCTGTCTCATGCTTTGAGTCAACTTTCAAAGAAATGCTGCAAACTACTGACCACATTCAACATTTCTGATTCTTATTTTTTGCACTTTTGAACCAAATGTTCCCTCAAAATAGAGTTTGATCCTCAACAAGCAGAATGCTGACAGAAGCATCACTGCTTATGCTGCAAAAATTTAGCATGCAGTTGTTATATATATATAAATATAATAAAATATATAATAGATATCCTATACAGAGTAGTACAGGCACAGAATCACTAATATCAATACTGATTTATAACACGTTCTCATCCCAAGACATTACATATCGCCGCTTTGTCAGTGGACCTCCATGTCTACATATTACACTCTAGTTATCCTCCTGTGTCTGCTGTTGACATTTCAGGATGGCGCAACCAACACTGGGGCATCAACAAAAGCATGTGGTTATGTTTAGGCAACAAAAACACATGGCAACTAACACTGGGATATCAACAAAAGCACATGTTTAGGATAAGGCTACAAAGGCATGCATGATGAGGTTTAGGCAAGAGAAGTGGGTGATTAGGTTTAAAAAAAAAAACCTCATGGTTTGGCTCTACTTAAATATGGGGGGAAAAAAACAGCGGGCTCCCAGGTGAAAGTCTGGGATTTGTTGAACCTATCCACCGCTCCTCCCTGTCATCCAGCGGTGTATCATCCAGCCGCAACAGGTTCTGTGAGGCCATGTTGTGACCTGACACCACCTGTCAACATATCATATTGCTGCACCAGGTGGCACAGACCTGCTATGTACCATGACACCACAAAATATAAGCATTATAGACTGACAAAGTGGCTTTTGCCATCGGTATCTTATGCCGAATTTCCTGACAAAGCGACAGAATATGATAACTTCGAAATGAGAACAGTTGGTCTGACTGACAAGTGAAAAAAACATTAGAACTATCCTTTTAAAATTTCAAAATTACCCTCTAGTGTCTAAAGTGGTCTAGTGCAATGCTTCAAATATCTGAGTTTGTTGTATTATAGTAGGGATATGAAGCCAACTTTCTATAGCACACTGTCTGAGTGTGTAAACACATCAGAAAACTGTCAACAGGCCCCATCACACAGTCTCTCACTGTAAAAAAACAAAACCAACCGCCTTAAAGTGTCATCATGTCCCATCTCATATTTATAATGAATTGCTGCAGTGCTAGTCAGAGATGCTTTAACGAGGATGTACGAACTTTTCTTTATGGAGTGTTTACTTCACATCTTAGTGGGTTTCTGAATGGAGCCTGAAGGTGATTAAGACTTAAAGAGAACCAAACATTAAACCAGACAAAGTTTCTCATTTACAATTAGAGTTTCTTAACTGCTGTTTCTCCCATTCACACACACAAACAAACATGAACATACACACACACACACACACACACACAAGGAGCACCAGCCGCCAGTTGGTCTTAAAGAGGCAAATTCCTCCACAGCATTTTCTCAACATCGTAAAGCGTCTGCCGTTAAAGCGATGTTTTTTCAATCCGTCTGCTCTCCCTGACATTTCCAGATAACGTTGGCGTTAGGTTGATTTGGGGGAATTTGCACACCATATGCTGCTGTGTCAAACACCTTCATTTAAGCGGGCGATGGCTCTGCCTTCCCTAATAGCAGCATCATTGGAGCTTGTTTATCTAATGCGCCTGTTAATGTTATTTATTGAGAGTCTGCCCGCTATCCAGTTCCTCCATGCATGCTAAGGAGACAGACATAAGATATGCAAATGCTAACGTCGGCCCAACTTCACGGCAGTAAAACAGAGCATTTGCATTTGATGTAGCACATAATAAACTGGTTATTAGCATTTTAAATGCGTCAAACAAACTTGAAAAATGTGGCCTGTGCTGGTGTGGTTTTTATTATTGCAGTCAAAACACACATACACATGCCACACGTGCCTTCAAACACGTACAGAAAAGTGTGCATGAGCAGACACATAAATATAAAAGTGCTGCACACAGGAGCTAACTGGTGTCACAAGGCAGAGCGTCACAGGACAGATGATGTGTTTGATGAAGTTGCTTCTCTGTCTCCTTCTCTCTCGTGCCATAAAGTTTCTCTCAGAGCATTAAAATATGCAGACAATTCATTTCAGCAACGAGTCATCCTTCAGCCCCCAGAAACGGAGGTCTGGTTTCAGATTTGACGAGCGACGACGATGAACTATCAGACTTAACAGCTAACTACTGTTGTCTCTGTATCACAAGGCCTGCTGCTGATACATTAATGGGCCTTGAGTCAGAAGAGTGTCAACTTTTGAAACACAAGGTCAACCCTCCCAAAAAACTATTCAAGACAGTGAGACACTTGATTGAATGGTGCCATGGAAAAGCAACTCAAAGATAATTTAAAAAACATTTGGTTTTCAGTTCAGTTCAGTTTTATTTATATAGCCCAATATCACAATTCACAAATTTGCCTGAAGAGGTCTTACAATCTGTACAGCATACGACACTATTAATACACCCTTGCTTCGAATAACAAAAACCTCCCTCCCAAAAAAATCCTTTAACATGCAGAAAAAAATGCAAAAAAAACGTAGGAAGAGCAAAAGAGGAGGGATTTCCCCAAATGGGCAGGCTTGCAGTTGACATAGACACACAAAGTAAAATTACAGTATGGAGACTCAGGCTGACAGAATTATAGATGGATTTTCAACATACATGGTATACACACACGATGTGTACACCTTGAAATGTGTACAAATAAAAGCAAATGAACAGTGAGAAAAATCTCACACTGAGTGAGCGCAGAGCGCAGGAGGAGAGCTGTCTGAATTGGTTTTTCATTAGCAGTTAATGATGTGATAATCTCTCTGACAGTAGCCAGGCCGTACACCCTGCAGGCTGCAGCACTCCTCTAATGGAGTGTGTGTGTGTGTGTGTGTGTGTGTGTGTCTGTGTTTGTGTGTGTGTGTGTGTGTGTGTGTGTGTGTATAAAGAGTCCCATATACATGGTTTGCAGTGGTGAAAGACACATTTAGATCTTTTACTTAACCTGTTTGAAACCCAATTATATTTCAAACACACTAACATTTTGTCATGTCATTTCATCATGTGGGTGGATTTCTTCTCTAAATGCTCTCATACATTATTAGCAAAACAATGTTTTTAGAATAAAATACTTAATAACATGTTAGTTTTTCTTTCTGTCAATTCCTTTGAAGGGATAATTTCATTGTACTTAATAGTAAAAATGACAAATGGTGTCAACAGACCATTTTCCATAAATGGAAAATAAATTTATGGTCAATCGGAGTGGTCGGAGGATTTAAGTAAAACTAACAATACACTGCAGAGAGAATCTGTGCTGTACAAGTCATGCATTTATATTTTTACTTAAGTAAATGTACAAAAGTATCAAAAAGTATCAAAACATGTTTAAAGTTCCAAAAGTAAGAGCACTCATTTTGCAGAATGTGTCATTTCAGAAGAATCTGTATTCAGTTATTGAAAATGGTTGTTAATGCTTTCATGAGTACATAACTTTAATGTTGCAGTTATAAAAGTTGGGTTACTTAACTTATTTATGTATTTTTCATATAGATGTTTTAATATCACTTTTGCCATCCTGATACCAACTCTGAGACCTGATTTTGCGAATCGGCTAACTAACAGCTTCACTTACGCTGTATAGATGGAAATTGATTGTTATCATCATTGTATGCCGTGGCTCTGGTTAAATCCTTTGTAAAACATGAACATATACAGAGAATGAATATCATAGAGCTTTCTTTTATTATGCAGTTTGAATGTCAGTCATAAAAAAAGTGTCAGGAATAAATAAGTCACAATTCCTTTAGAAAGCTTTGAGCACAGCAACAACTTAGTAGCAGGCAACTTGATTTTATTTTGTAGCACTAATCACAATGTGGGCATGTCACTAAAGTCATCAAATAAATGTAGTGGAGTAAAAGGTACAGTATTTGCCTTGGAATTGTAGTGACGTAGGAGTAAAATGGCAGAAAATGGAAATACTCAAGTGAATATCTCAAAAATTTTCTGTAGTACAATATAGTAAATACTATTCATTACTGTTTGCTGGTATGAGATATACAGTATTTGTGAATGTGTATGATTACATCACTGTGTGTGTGAGGATGTTGAGAAATAGACACACTTACACACACACACACACACACATATGCATGCGCACAAGCCAGACCTGGTCCGAACTTTCCTCCCTACATGTCACCTCGTTCATACGCCCTCACCCCGTCACACCAGCTTAAATCCTACATGTTAATCTCTCTCCTTCTCTCCTTCTTTCTCTCAAACGCACACAAACATACTCGCTTTCATTCTCTGCTTGCA
Organism: Plectropomus leopardus; assembly: GCF_008729295.1. Taxonomy (NCBI): domain Eukaryota; kingdom Metazoa; phylum Chordata; class Actinopteri; order Perciformes; family Serranidae; genus Plectropomus; species Plectropomus leopardus. The sequence goes on along the minus strand of NC_056477.1, from coordinate 8,728,134 downwards.
GAGACCCCTGCTTCATTTTCTGGTCATGTGCACCCATTGCGAGGGGGCGAAGCGGACACAAAGTGACACAGGGAGCAGTATGGGTAAGAGAGGGGGGCGAGGCTGGAGCTGCAGCCTGAAAGGAGGCGATGGGAGGTGTCCGATTGTCCCGCTCTGAAAGGGACAGTTAAAAGGAGAACCTTGTTGCAAAAGCTGGTGGGCCGGGCTGGAGGCTGGTTAAGTGCTGGTGGTGTGTGTAACTCTGTGTGTGTGTCTTTGTGTGCTTGTGTCTATGTGAATCTAATGAGGAGGCGGAGGGTGACTGATGACCGAGGTGAGGATGATACTGGAGATGATGATTAGAAGGGTGCAAGGTATAATTCGACATTATGTATCTATACATAACTGCATATATAATTATGTATATATATCCTTTTGCTTAGAATAATGATAACATTTTTTTACCTGTTCATTAAATATAATGAAACTGCAGCTGATTGGCTGGTTCTGTACAAGAATAACAAAATCCATTGACCTCTAAGGCTCCTTAACTGACACATTATATAACTAAACCAAAGTAAAAATAAGGAAACTTCCCTTATTTCCAGTCTATATGCCAAGCCAAGTGTTACTCCCCACCTTTGGGCAGCCCTATGGGACTAATAACACTCCACCACTGCCCACAAATATCCACAAGACACCTTTAAAACAATCAGATCTGTGGGATCTTTTAACAAAAATCCTACAAACAAAACAATAAAATCCCACACAGAGAGGCAGTCCCCACACCAGAAGCCTCTCTCCTCTGCTGCAGGCACAGGAGCTTTTAAGCAGCTCCTCCCCAGGCCAGGTGCACCTCGTTAGGCAACGCAGCACACCTGGCAGAGCTGCAGAGGAGAAATGACAGCACAGAAACACACACAGCCGTAACAATAAGCAAACTAACTGCTGGCTGTACCTTCTTATATGACAGACATGAGAGTGGTGTTGATCTTCTCATCAAACGTTTTTACCACAAAGTGTAATAGAGAAGTGTTGATCTTTTGTTTGAAAATTCCACTTTATAAATGACAGAGAAACTGACATCTTTAGTATTTCCAACTGGTGTTAGTGAGCATGTTTACAAGCACAGAATAGTCCAGTTTTTTCCCTTATTCTGCAAAATGACAATATTCCTATTAAGCTATTTTGGCTAATGAAAAGGAATTTTTCATTAACATTCCTGTTTACATGCAGTCGTGCATACTGCAATTAACGTGCCCAAACATGCTGTTTATTACATCAAAATATGGTAAAGTAGAACAGCTGAAGGAGCTTGTTATTTTGCTTCATTGCATCAAAAAAGGAATTTCTCCAAGATTTGCCGTATTTGTGCATATCCTAAAAACTTTTAATATCCAAGAATCTCAAAATCTTTTAAAGGTATGTTTTTTTCTTTTGACCAAAAATGTGTGATTTTCTTTTGCATGCATCTCCATCCCAAAGCTTTGCAAACTGTTGGCGAGTTCATTTGTCTATTAACATGACAACGCACAGAGCTGACCGTAAACGGACAAGAGGCCGTGTGTCGCAAACTGCAGAAAAAAGCCCAATTAAGATGCATGTTCCAAATTAACTGTATAATTGGCCAAATAATGCTCCTAAATCACTAATAATACCAGCATATCTTACACAATTAAACTAGAAAATGCTAAATTTGGAAAAAGGCCCAATTTGGAATATTTAAACAGCGTTTGAATATGGTGTTGGTGTTTATATGACCCACATCAATTCAGAATAGTCATATTCGTAAAAATAGGGTAGCTCCTCTTTGTCACTGTTTGTGTCAGTTTTACTATGGTTTTTACCAACTCACAACTGGGTGAGTAGATAGCAACAGAGATCAGTCTTCTATTGCAGGAGGAAGACACTGGTGGCGATTTCCCCTGGAGATCCAACCTTGTTGCAGAGAGAATTGCATTGTGAAACTGAAGCAAGGCTTGTAAGGAGCCGATCTAAATGCAGTTGGTGTCATTCTTCTTTTGTACAGTTATGTAGCATTTATTTATTGATAAGTTAAGCAAAAATCTTGTCCATTCTTACTTTAACCTCAAATAATTTTAGCTAAAGAGAGATTTTTTTTGTCTTGACATAAATGTAAAATCTGACCTGGAATCTGGATTTGAAACCACTGATGGTTATATTCAACACTAAACTGTAACTTTTTCACACAGCAGTTATTATTTCTCTTTTCAAAAGAGATGATCAATGAAAACACACCTCTTGCAGTTGTGCGTGAGGATGGAAAAATCCCTGACAGAAAACTTGTCTCTGTTTGATAAAACTCATCATCAACATGCTTCAGAAAGCTTTGAGATGCCAAATTTGTATCAGAGCGTGTTCAGACAGAGAGAAATAAGCACATGAAGGTATGTTTCTTCATTACTGAAATGTTAATTTGACTTGTTTTTTGCCTAATTAACGCCAATGTCTTCCAAGAACAAAACAGCCCCACAAATATTAATTAGGACCTCAATATTCATGTTGGCGGAGATGGTTGTGAGGTCTGTAATTAACGAGCTTTTAATTGTTTGATCGTCTCCTTAATTAAAGGCTTGCTATAATTTGAAGGTTTGTTTACTTTTCACAAAACAGGAACGAGAAAGACAGAAATCTCATTGATATTCTCTTTTACATCCAATTCACCCAAAGAAGGAAAAATAAGGCTTTTAAAAGTTATCCAAACATTTCTGAGAGGTGCAGTACATCTTTTCTACTTTTCATTGCTTTAATTTAAATTAAATGACTCTCAGAACTACTTTTGACGAAGGCTGGAGGGTTTCGCTTGGCATCACTCTCAGATCTAAATACTCGTGTTGCTTGTCTTCCATCTGCCGTTCGAATGCTTCAACCTTTGTGAAATCTCTTTTTGTGGAACTTCAAACTGTGGTTTGATGGTGTCTTTGATGCCCAATATGAAAGGAGTATAGATCAACAGTTACACATGCATTTGGCACAATATACTGCAGGCCTGATCAGTTGGGGAAAAAAAACCTTAACATTCATATTTCATATAAAAGAACAGGAGCTCCATCCAAATAAAGCTCAACTATTCCTACTGGACCTTCCAGTCCAACTGGTGAATCCGGTTAAATTAATTCTGGTACAACAAAAACAAAAGAAAAAACCCACTTTGCAAGCAAACAAGCAAAGTTTTGTTGTTCTTTTTGACAGTATACAATGATTCAGTCTATCCAAAGCAAGACATGCTGTAAGTCCCTTTAGAGTCCCTTAGGACAGGAGCAGATTATGTGGACAGTGAGCCTCTCAGCGCAGAAGTGCAAAAAGGCCCCGCACCACCTCTAGGAACAAGACACAAAGCCTTTTTTTTTCTCTGTTTTTTATTTTTATTTTTGTTATTTTGCAACTCTTTCCAGACATTGTGCTTCTTTTTTGTTTTTATTGTCTCTCTGAGGTCATTGTGTGTCTTTGGTTATTTTTGTCATTTTTAGTTATTTAGAGTCTCTTCATGGTCATTATGTTACAGTAATTTGATTGACATTTTGCAGACGAAGGCCAGGAAGGCCTCTGGCCTCGTAGGCCCGCTCAGAAATCAGTCCATGCCTCAGGAGTTTGTCATTCTGAAAAACTTTTGTTCACCAACTAAATTGGCAGATTTTTTACAACTACCAGTTCACTGAATCCTCCCAGCACAAACAAGAAATCAATCAATACAAAAAAGGAATCAATACAAATGTGCATGCTTTATAAATGTGTATTTTAATGATGGGACTTTTTGACACCTCCGAATTCCATGATAACCCATACTGACATTATTTAAAAAAAAAAAAACAGTATCAAAATTAACAGAAAAAAAGTGGACAGCAACATTAGTTGCCCAATAATGGACAAATGCAATAAAGAAGAAAGCGATATGCAAACATTTAGCAGGGATGTTTAAACATCACTCTTCAGGACTGAAGCATTATAACCCGGTCACATAGAAATATGTAAAATGGACACAAAGTATTTACAAACACATTATAAGGTGGTGGACTTGAAATGTGTTAAAATCACATGTTGCGAATTCAATGAGGACCTTTTGTTGCGGTGGATTCTCGATTGAAGTTTAAAGAGCAAAAAATTCTGTGTAGTGTGGGGTCCGGGTTGGATGGGTCAAACAAAAGTCAACATACTTATGTGACTTTACAGATTTTACATAACTACACAAAATATACACATAGATTCAGTCAATCTATCTATCTATCTATCTATCTATCAACACTGTAATTTGTTGAATTTTGGGGGAAAAAAATGAGGATCTGCAGTACCCTTGTATCTCCAGCATTTTCCCCTTCCCTCTTGTTGAATGTTTGTCCCCACTTTGTTTCCCCAGTCTGTGTGTGTCTTAAACTGGGCGTGGCTGACCGACATTCTGCTCTCCAGCTGAACTCCACACACACCTGCAGCTCCTCACACACCTGCTGATCATAAACTCTAATTGCAAGCTGCCTGATTTCAGCGGGCTTTCCTCTCCAGTCTTTCTCAGTTTGTTGTGAACCCTTCGGTGGTAACACCTTTGCCTTCACCTTAACCGTTTTTTTGTGAAGATTCTGGGAGTGTTTGCCTTGTTTTTGGAAACCTGCTTGAACCTGTCTTCTTCTCTATGCTTCAAATCTGCCAAACTCACTTACTTTCACCAACTGGCCATTAAACTGTTTAAACTACCACCTGTTTCTTGTGTCTGCATTACAGCTCCTAAAAAAAACTGCTAGATTAAAACACCCTTGTCACCTCTTATATGAAAACTTTTACCAAATTTCCTCCAGGTAGAAGTAAGTGTTGACTTCTATCTGTTTGCATAACAAGTTACAATCTTGCATTACTTTGAGAGTCAGTTTAAATAATACATGCCGTTAAATTAATCTCCTTCTTTAGGGCAATACAACATGACACATTATTGGTTTTCAGCCCAGCAGATTTGATCCACGTGAAGCTTTGCTGTCTCAAGCTTTACTGAAGCTGGAGGAGCAAGTTTCTTTGAATTCTTTGAATTGAATTGAATTGAATTGATTGAGTGACAGGAACAAATATGCGTGACGTTACTGCAAGAGTTGATTATTTTTAGTATTATGCAATTATGCATCTATAATTACTGAGGAAACTCAGCAACTTCAGCAACTGTAACTCATTGTTAAACTGTAGCATGTGACATGCCCTAAAGCTGAATAATAAGCCTTTGATATATTGATGTGAGAACAGAAAACTCATGAGGGCAGGTGAGCAGGATTTGAAAAGAGGATAAATTAAGTACATGAAATACTGAACAGCGGCTGTTTATTTAAAAGCTACAAACTGGAGCTATTTTCAGTGAGATTACACAAGATAAAGACAAATCGCGTCATTAAATTCCAGGAATGGTATGACTACAACATCAAGAAGATGCTTACATAAAGTAGTATTCATGAGACACATTTAAAAACAAATTAAAGTACTCTAATGGTTCCTTATTGCCACAGATAATTAAATACACATCCTGAAACTCTGAAAATGGTATAATCACTTCCATAAAATGCATGCAACTGATTAGGCTTTACTTTAAAGGCAACCTTGACACCTTCGGCTGTGACCTTGACCTTGTGTCTCTCTCTGAATGCTGTATTGTGTCTTCTCCTTTCAGTCCAGAGATGTTCAACTGACACTGTTTGTGTCACACTGATGGTGAGACAGACGACTGCTGTCCTCACATACTACTACTACTACTACTCCATTGACTGTTTATTGCCCTGAGCTTAGTAGAGGAGGTCTACAGTGTCCGGGCCCACCCAGGAGGAGGAGACGGAGATGAGATTGTTTCTGGAGCGATGCATTTAAATCTTAGACGTACGGGTGTTTGGCTAAAAAAGAAAACGAAAAGCTCACTTTTGATCTTTCAAGTGATGTAACTCATTTGAGACAGATTGAAAAATTAAATGAAGAAGATGGCTTGAAATCATCATTCATTGGAGTTGCACTTATGGCTAATGCAAGTCATACTAACTTTATTTTAGCTCTGATTTTGGTCTCTACCAACTCCTGTGTAAAATATCTGTCTCTGTAAGGATCAGAGGAAGAGTAAAGCAGTGAAGGGAAAGTTATGCCCTGGCTATGCAAGGAAGAAAAAAATAATTAAAAACTTAATCTGTGGCGATATTCCCAGGAAAAAATCACAACCAGCACAAAGTTAGTGATGCATTTACCATCAGCCGGCAGTGGTTGGTTTACCAGAGAGAACAGGTGGAGCTTGTGTGCGAGATACCAAACTGTTTTTTCTGGTTTCTGCAGCAATGAGAAAAGAAGATGTCACACTGGTGACACTAGTTGCTTTTTTCTTTTTTTTTTTTTTTTAACTGAACTGTCGCATGATACTCTAAATAAAACAACAAAAAATATTTCTGCTCTGATGAGTTGCAGATAGACATTTCCTTAAGTGGATGCAAACGTCCAAAACATTGGGAACCACAGATTTAAATCACATTATTACCTATAATGGTCTGTTTTGACCTAGTTTTACACACAAAAAGCTTAAATTTTACATTTAAATGTGTATAAATGTACCATTAATTGAAATAGTTTAACAGTTTCCAAGCATAACTCAACCCAATAACACTATCACAAAATCAAAATAGCACATTTTCTTGGGTGTAACTTAGTATTGGCTCGACATTTTGATCTTGTCCTTTTTCTGCCCAGAAAACTGATGGGAGAGGGCACAGAGCCACTTATGACAGAGAGAAAGATTAAAAAAAATAGTAAGAGGGCTGCAATGAGCAAGCGGAGCCAGAAACTGGAGACAGTTTGAGTGTGAGAGAAGGAGAGAGGGGAAGAAAGATACCAACAGAGGAATAAAAGGAAAGCAAGGAGCTTACGCAGTGAAAAGAGCACATTAGGGGCGACCTGCTGCGACAGTAGTGTGGGGAACAGTGAATAACTGCCTCCATTTAGACCAGTGTCCTGGTGGTGTGGAGCTAGGGGCCTCAGATGGACACACACACACTCAAAAAACACCCAAAGTACATAAATAACGCAAAAGAAACCCATTCAAAAGTCCCTGCACAAACTGATACCTGACACACACGCACACACACATGCACACACATGCACACACACACACACACACACACACACACACACCTCCTCTGTGAGCTCTCCTCTGGCCCTCTCATTCACACATTTCTCCACATTGGCCGGATTAGGAACACTTTCTCTTGGGTGTGCGAGGCTGCCCTGCACACAAAGAAACACTTGGGGACAGGATTAGTAGGCTTACAGCGGATTCACATATGTCCAGTTCAAGCAATTGGTATTCAAAGCTTTACACTTTCAAATGCCACCAAGAGAGAGCAAAGCCGACCAGCGCTTTTCTTTGCATTGGCAGCACCTTTATGAGAAGGGCTCTTTTGCTGGGCCAACAATGAGGCCGTGAATACACATTTTTACTGTTCTACCAGGGGGATCTCATTGGTGAAGGATAGAGCAGCGAGCAGAGTTTGAGACAGACTTTATTATCGGGAGTTTGAAGTGCTGGGTGGGTGGGTGTGCAGACGAAATGGATGGAAGGAAGGACAGATGGATGGATGGAGGGATGCTGGAGGTGGTGGTGGTCAGAGGACGAGTGCTTCAGTTACTTCCACATGTTATTGTTTGGTGGCCCGTTCCTCCACTCCACCTCCACAAAACAGATCTGGAGGAGACTCTTCAGAGTGGAGAGAGCACTCTCAGCAGCTCAATATAGACAATACTGACTCAATTTAGTGTATTCTCCAAATATTTCAATACAAAAACACCTTCAGAGAGCTGTCTGTTGGCCTGATTAATCAATAAAATATGTTTTATGTAAGAAAGATGTTGTGTGTTCATTTTCATAAATTGGTTTAATGTATCATTGTGAAAATACAGTATATGGACAATTTTATATTTATTTGTTTCATTTTATCACAATTTTATTTATTTTTCATGTATTTATTTTCACTCTGTGAAGGTTTCATGTTTAAATATTTGAAATTTATTAACATTCCTTTTTTTGTGTTTTTGACGTTTATGTGTATAGTGAAGTATCTGCGTGTATTTGAATAATTATTTCTTTAATTATCTGATGACTGTATTGTGAGCAGTTTTTTAATAAAAAAGTATATAGAATCAAGTCCTCTATTTTCAATAAAAATTGAGTTTGTTCCTGTTTTATTTTTTTAGGGATAAAATTGTTAGAATTTGTTGGTAATAAAAAAACAACAACAAAAAACCATCAGTTGGAAGCTAAAGAATGCTGCTGCTACTACTGCTACCACTATTATTATCTATTATTTATTATTATTATTATTAATAATAATAATAATAATAATAATAATAATAATATTTCATTGTTTATTACTATTTGATATTTTCTAACCCTAACAATTCTCAAACCATTTCATTCTTAACAAAATAGAAAATAGAAACAAACTCTATTTTGATTGATAATTATTCAGGACTTGTAATAATAATAATAATTATTATTATTATTATTATTATTAGTATTAGTATTAGTATTGCTGCTGCTCCTGTTGTTTGTTGTTGTTAATATGAAATTAAATGAAAAATGGTTCTTTGGAAGCCATGAGAATGGCGCGGTTTTATGAAGGTCCAGACATGAGGCCCACATGCTGCCATATGGGCCAGCAGAGCGCTGAGTCGTCGACCGCGCGAGTTACCTCTGTCCCAGCGGAGGCCACACGCAAACCCCTGCGGCAGCAGGAGATCCGCTGAATGGGGAAAGCAATTTCCCTCACAATCCTCCGCATCCCCTCAGGCAACCACCAGCCGAACCGCGTGAGACTTTGGTTTTAAGATTTGACTGTCCCAACAAACTCTGAAAGTGAGAACAGTGTGGAAAAGAGGATGATTTGTGCGCAAAAAAAGGTTCTCTTAATCTTCTGGGTGATTTTCACCGAACAATTTTTTATGTCAAATTGCCGGAAGTAAACTAATTTTCGCGTTGTTGAAACAAATAAACTTTGTGCGTAAAACTGCGCACAAAACTAAAACTGCTCAGCAAAAAGGCAGGCCACAACCAAAATAGTTAAAAATAAAATTAAGACATGAATCAGTTTTACACACACATATAATAATAATATATATATATATAAATATATATATATATATATATATATATATAATATATATATATATATATATATAATAAAAATAAAATAAGCAATTTTTAAACTGACCAGTTTGTTCCAGGAAGAGCAACTTTCTGATCCACGACGGGAGAAAGACAAGAAGAGAAGAGGAGAGAAAAAAGGAGAGGAAGAGAAGAAGAAGAGAGGCGCGCTGTGCCCCCCAACAGTGTCCTGACAATGGCAGTGAATGGTTGCGCACCGCGGTCACTGGGACAGTCAAAGCACACCGCCCCTTTTCTAACGGGCACGTCATCCTCCTAACTAGGCGTTATGAATAGGAAAGCCGCTTTTGTTTCCCCGCACATATAAATACCCACTATCAGTGTCCTCCTCACCGCAGAGATACACAGAGAGGGAGAGAGAGAGAGAAAAGAGAGAAAGGCGGCAAAGGCAAAGTGGTCACCGATGTGATAAGAGGGACAAGAGCGTGGGACGGGTGGGATACAGGCAACATCAGGTGACCAGAGTGACTACAGGCTCCAGAAAGAGAGAGAGAGAGTGTGAAGAGAGAGAGTGAAAGTGAGAGAGAGAGAGAGAGAGAGAGAGAGAGAGGGAGGAAGCCAGCAGCGACCTCCTACCCAACAACCTCGGAAGCAAACCCATAAAATGAATTCAGACTCCAGCCCGAGCAGCAGAGCCTCTTCCCCGGACATGGACGTCATGTCTCTCCGAGACCACCACCATCACCACCATCACCACCACCACGTCGGCTCCTCCGTGTCCTCGTCTACGCAGAGCGGCGAGCAGCGCCCGAAGCTGAGCGCCGGGGAGCTCATGCGCCCTGGAGACCCCAAATCTGTGGGAAGCAGCAGCAGCAGCAGCAGCAGCGGCAGCAGCAACAAGTTCAAACTGAAGAAACAAGTCACCGAGGAGGAAATGTACCATCTCCGCCTCAAGATTAACGGCCGAGAGCGGAAGCGCATGCACGACCTCAACCTGGCCATGGACGGCCTGCGCGAAGTGATGCCGTACGCGCACGGGCCCTCGGTGCGAAAGTTGTCCAAAATCGCCACGCTGCTTCTCGCCAGGAACTACATCCTGATGCTCAACAGCTCCTTGGACGAGATGAAGCGGCTGGTGGGGGAGATTTACGGCGGGCACAACTCAGCTTTCCACTGCGGGACTGTGGCGCACGCCGCCGGCCCGGGTGGACACTCCGGGGGTCCCGTCGCTGCAGCCGCAGCCGCAGCCGCAGCTGCCGCGCACCAGGTGCACCCTCTCCTCGGCAGCGCACTGTCAACCTCTACGTCCTCCACGCTGTCGAGCGCGCTGCCGGGGCTCACGTCTATCCGAGCACCCCACGCCCTGATGAAGGGCTCCCCGGCTGCGCCCCCGGCCCTGCAGCTGGGCTCCGGTTTCCAGCACTGGGCCGGACTGCCGTGTCCCTGCACCATCTGCCAGGTGCCCCCTCCTCCACACATCCCCGTCACCTCTACCGGCCTCACGAGACTCACAGGGGAGGGCAAGGACCTGATGAAATGATGTCTGACTGACACAGAGACTAAGAGATGTGATGATGTTTGTAAATAGAGAATTCAGGGCATGAGGGTGGATTTGGCCTCACTGGTGCATGCTGTTGTTTAGTCTGTTTTCTTGTTTGGCGTATGAGAAAAAGAAAGTGTTATTTTCCTCCTTGTAACAAGGACTTATAAAGACTGATTGCCAATTGAAGGTAAAAAGAAAAAGTTGTGTGTCATGCAACAAAATGCGAAGATCATTTTGACTGAGATTTGGTCACAGTGTGAAGGAGGCTGCATGAACATACTGATTTCTTTTTACATTATTTCAAATCCGGCATCATTTTGTGAAAACGAAGAATGCTCTCTGTGCCTTGTACCAAGGATTTTAAATTTGAGTTGTAAATGAAAAATAATGACATTTATGTGTTTGGCTAAAATGAAGCTGCCACCGCGGAAATTTGTTTTAAAATTCTTTTGATTTATTTTTATTTTATGGCTAACTGTATGTCCATTTGTGCTCTGATTTTTTTTTTTAATTTCTATCCCTTTTTGTTTTGTTTTTGCATGACGGTATAATTACACAGCATGATTGTTTTTGCTGAACTGATTTGGTTATGCCCAGAGACCCTGTGTCTTTATTTTTGTACATTGTTGATGACTGATGAAATATTTATTATCGCCCAGCGTCCCTGGATGAAATTTCAATAAAACTGAAATTATGGATCATATCCTCACTGTCAACCCCTCTTTTTTTAAGTCACGCTAAAACATTTAAAAAACAATATTTATAATGTCAGTTCTGAGTTAGACATGCTGAAGTCTTGTTTAGTTAAATTCTACGTATTATCTGCTATTAGGCCTATTTACTTGCTCACGTTTTAAAGGGTGCACATTGACAAATCATATCGTCCAAACACTTTAAAAAAAAATTATTTTCAGATGAAGGCTAACACCAACCCCTCTACATCTATTAATTTCTTACAAGACATATTTAAGCCTCGCACATGTTTTTAGTATTTTTAAAAAAATATTTAAAAAAATATATTTTGTTTACAAATCCAAACTTAAGCAGGGCCTAAATTAAAAAAAAAACGCCATGATATTTTGACTTTTGCAGACTCCATATTTCCACTGGACGTTTATTTGCTTATTTAAAGTAAACGAAGATAATGCAATTCATCAGAATAAAGCAGTTATTTATTTTATTTTTGATTTATTTAATATATTCTCTTTTATTCATTTTTACAAGAAATTTATCATGAAGGATCTTGATCATCGACAAAATGTGTGGGAAATTACAAGAGAGTGGACGAAAACTACTCCCAGATAATTGGCTTAGTTTGTCCCCCTTTAGTTCCTTTAAATTCAATTTATTCTTACATGAATTGATTTTTTCACCCCTGTTTATATTTGATAACAGCAGCAATTTAAGGATTTTATTTGTGTGTATTTTCAATTTAAGATTTTGGACTAAGGTCTAAAATTATGCGAGGAAAGCCTGAAAGCTATAAATCTATTTTCTGCAACCAACAAGCCACTTTAAAACAATTTCAAACCTGATCTTTCTATTATCTGATATTTTCTTTTCTGTCTCATCTGTGCACCTGCAGGCCCCATGTTGCACGAGCTCATAATGAGTTAAAACACAGACACGGTCACAGCGCATTTATTTAACATTTCCGAGCAGCCAGCACAAATGTTAAAGAAAGGGAAAACGAGGATGAAATGAGGGGACTGGGCTGCAGCAGCCTAATGGAGCCCAGTTGAATTGTTCCCCTGTAGCAGCTAGAAAGTGATCCGCCTCGGGGAGCGCAGAGCAGTTTGTCCGCCGGGTCCCTTGGGTGTTTCTCCGTCTCATCTCTGCAGCGACAGAATGTATGTTTGTGGAGATTACAAGTTAATTGTTCATGGGGGACCAAGAGGAGAAAATCACATCACAGAAAGGCGTCGGGATTACAGGCTGCTAAATGCAAGAAGATTATACATTCAGACCCCCTCCTCGGCCTCGCCGCATGCAAATGAGTGTGTGGATTAAAAAAAGAAAAAAAAAAAGAAATAAAGACAGAAAAAGAAAAGGAGACGAAGAAGAAGCCCTTTTGTAACTTATTTTGGAGGGAAGAAAACACAAGTTCTGTGGCTAAGTTGAGAAAGAGTGAAAGAGTTCATTTTACACTTTTTGTCTTTAGGAATGAGTATAGCCTGTCTGTCCCTCGCAGGCTGCCAGATGGGATGTAAATAGCTGGGAAGCTGCAATGGCCTTTTAACCACACAACACTGAGGAGGATGTTGTCAAGGGAAGCCGGCGGTTTGCGAGTTAATAGTCATGAGTTGGGGTAATTACTTAAGGTTTATTATGCTCTGGTTTCAAAGGAAATGGACTCTTCAATGGGCCGAGAAATACTTCTTAATTCTGGCTAATTAGGAGCTGAGCAAAGCAGAGACAACTGCTGCTGCTGCTGCTGCTGCCATCAAGCACTGTTACATTCATGGAGGGGGATCATTTGTAAGTAAGCCACAAAATAATGCGCAAAAACACTCATGCACATGCAAATAACATGCACAAGACAAATGCAAAGCATGCATGTTAAAGAGATGAATGTAAATCGTTGCCACTTCTGTGGGTAAATCTGGCGGATGATGATATGGAAACAGGAGTATGCATAGCATCTGACTGAAATTTAAGATTTTTCTACTGCGATTAAAAAAGCCTACAAGTAAATGAAAAAGTAATTGTGCACTTGCAAACAATTGGATTGAATAGTGCGCTTTCTGCCACTGTGTTTATCATAATGGTGGGGCTTATCTTCCTAGCAGGGTTCACAAAAATTATCCTCATTAGACTCAGACTTTTATTTATACTTTAATCATGTAAGTCCCACTGAGATTCAGATTCCTCTTTTTCATTAAGGGAAGCCCAGCAAAGACAGAAAGTTGGGGATAATGATGCAACAATACAATTGAAACTAAGTAGAAAACACAATCTGTTAAAAAAAAATGAGAAAGAAAAGACAAGGTATAATGTTCTGTAGTTTTGCAGATATTTGAGCAACATTTTCTTCTACCAGTTGGAATTAAACCAAATATGCTTTTCTTAGCACTTATTTGGCACATTTTAGATTATTCTCTGCTCTTTTCTTTCCATTTTTTTGTGCTTTGTCGAAGTCTGCAGCAAGCACCAAAACCTCAAAGAGAGATCATATGGATAGATAAATACATAAGGCAAAAAAAGAGAAAAAAAATTAGTAAACTTTTTCGCCATTAGTGAGCTTATTGTGCAAAAGCACAACACAGCATACTGTAACAAACCATCACATGCATACAAAAACATTAAAATACACAAAGTGGCATAAAAGCAAAGATGAAAATAATACCAAAAGCTTTTGCTATTCAGAATTCACATAAAATATATCAACATTATAAAGAATACCTGAAGCTAAAAATATAAAGTGTCAGAGGTTAACCACTCAGAGTATAAGCTTCTTTTAAACCACTCACATTTTAAACAGACTTGTCTGCAGATGCATGTCTGTATAAAACTGACAGATTTAATTTCTCCAGAGAGTCAGATTGTGTTTTCAGGCCGGTCAGCGGTGACTGAATGGACTTGTGGCCATCAGCTCCTCTTTTCACGAGACTTGACAAACGACTGGCCCTTTTACAGAGCACACACCTGTTACTGGGAGCCACTCGAGGTCTATCACTTAGAGCAACACTGCTTTGTTCAGCCTCCACACACTCTAACAGGCCTTTGGACACGGATGCTAACAAGGCAACAAATGCTGTCAGCCTCCCTCTGACCGAGCTAAACCTAATCTCAAAATCTGTAAAGTTGTTTAAACCAAAACACACTGATAGATGCTTGCCAGCTCCATCATGCATATGAGCTTTACCGAGCTGCAAATATAAGGCTTTTTAGTCAGATGTACACAAACAGCAGGGGCGTTTAATGTCTTTATAACTCCAGAGTTTGTATAAACATCTCATTTGGCAGTATTGTTGCTGCATTCAGTGTGAAGAGTGTGTGGAAGTGTGTGAAGTGGTCTGCTGGTTTGTTTACTTGCTCGGTCAGTGAGCTGCTGCAGGGGCCGTTGCCTGAGGGCAGCAATTGAAAATAAATTTCAGTTGAATAAGGGGCAGCGGCCGCATCAGCCGAGCTGCTGCTAGAACAAAAGCAGTTGAGGGGATAAGTTATTGACCGGGCTGACAGCCTGAACGAGGCTGATTATAACTGCCTGGTCGTGCTGTGTGTGTGTGTGTGTGTGTGTGTGTGTGTGTGTGTGTGTTGTAGTCACAGTCAGTGAAGCAGGTGCAGAGGCCATTCCCCTCTCTGTGTCTACCTCTCTCACTCTCTCTCTCCTCCTGCCCTGAGGGAAGCCCCGGGGCCCTCTGCCCTCCTGTCCTCAGCTGATTCCACAGACTAATGTTTAACCCATACTGCCAAAACAGAAAGCATATTTCCATCATAAGAGCGCTTTGCCATCGCCATTAGCAATCGAGCTCATTTGCATGTTAATTGTGCAGTTAGAGAGGTGGTGTTGACACTTCCTTTTGTCCGAGTAGGGTCGCGGGAAGTGAGAGGATGGGGCTGCAGAATGACATCCATGTGCGTTATTGTTTCAGGCTGGTTGTATCATCTGTTATCAAGGGACGTTGAAACACAATGGAAAAAAGATAAAGTTAATATAATAAGGTGTTTTTTTTTTGTCTTTTACTAGACTAAAACATCTAAACATTATGTGACTGAATGTTGGTCATTAAGTCATAGTCAAACTTTCACTTACAAGTACACTGTATACATTCTAGTCCACTGCATTTTGAAGGTGAATATACTTTTTATTCAGCTACATTCATCTGAGAGCTGTAGTCACTGAAGATTTTACACACAAAACACGTGATGCAATGCAATAGAGAGCACTGGTTGAAGAATTTTGTAGATCTTTTACTGACTGTGAAAATAATAATCAATTGTTAAGTCCCGTGTTCAAAATGACCACCAAAGCATACTCATAGTAGATCACAGTTGCCTCTTACATTAAGTGAGTAGTGGAGTAAATAGTATTATATTTTACTCTGTAATGTAATGGAGTATAAAGCAGCAGAAATTGGGAATACTTAAGTAAAGTATCCCAAAATTGTACTTACAGTTCCAGTATGTAGGATTTAGGGGCATTTTTTGGGAGAAATAATATAAATATAAATAATATTCATAATTAAGTTTTCTTTAGTGTAAATCACCATCGTTGTGTTTTTATTACCTTAGAAGAAGCCGTTTATATATCTACATATAAAGAGCATCCTCTTCCATAAAGCTCGTCATGTTGTCTCTACAGCAGTCATGAAAGGACAAATCAAACTCTGGCTCTATAAAGGGCCATTTGCGTGCTTTCGTCAACCGCTGTAGTTCTTCTACATGCTTGAAAAAGTCATGCGACCCCATGACACAAAATCCTCCACACTGGACCTTTAGGTAAAGTACTTGAGTAAATGTACTTAGTAAATATTCCGCCATTGCCTCACAGTGTATAAAACAGTTTAAATGACCATTTGACGGGCTGCAACATTAAAATTTTGCTTGCATGTCACTATTAATAATAATCCAGTAATATGATTAATACAATGACCAGCTGATAGTATAACTGGTCTTTTTTTAAGAAACACAGCAGAGATTCATCAATAAAGAAAATAATCAGTATAGTTGCAGCCTCAAATATTTTGATTCTAATAATGTGTTATAATGAGTACTTTCTACTTTTTTGAGTACTTTTAATACAGTTGGTACAACTAACTGATAATATTTTTTGAATACAGGACTTTTACTGAAAGTAAAGTAACTTTAAAAAGTAAAATATCTTCCCTCTAGTGAATTACCACATGAGCACAAACAGTGTCAATATTGTTAATTATGGGCCTGTAAAATAAAGAAAATACAACACACAGACAACCTTCCCGACAAAACGGACATGCTGTGTTTACACAGCAGGCAAAATATGCACAAGAAGACAAACTCATGCACACACAAACACACACGCTCACACATAACCCAGTGTTGGTGTGAATTTTGTGTAATAAATACAGATTCAGCCAGACAGAAAGTGCCTGCATGTGTGTGTGTGTGTCAGCAGTAATATCCTCCTACAGTGACTGACAGATGGCGTTCAGTGTTTGGCCGTAAATGTGCTCTCTGAGTGTTTGTCTGTGTGCCAGTCGCCTGTAGTTTGGAGACTCCCCGTGAGAGTCTAACTGTCCTGACACTGCTCAAAACCAACTGTCCTTGATTGTCAACCATGGATGAACCACAGCGTATGTGTGTGTGTGTGTATGTGTGTGAGAGTGTGTATATATGTATGTGTGGGAGGGTGTGTATGCGGTGGCCTTCTGGAAAGAGCAGAGCAGGCCAGGGGAGCAGATGTTAATGGGAGAGATATATCTATCTAAATCTCTGGCCACCACATGCTTCAAATCTGCCCAGAGGAGCGAGTCTCTCAGCAAGATGACATGGGGAAAACAGAGCAGGAACTTTTTTTTCTTAAATATAGGAGACGGATGGAAGATTGTGTGTGTTTGTATGTGTGTGTGTGTGTGTGTGTGTGTGTGTGTGTGTGTGTGTGTGTGTGTGCCAGCTCCGGGCCTGGCACAGCGCTGGGTGACAGTCCCCTCTCAGCGGGGAGAGCCGGGCGACAAAGTGAAACATGGTCGTGAGGAGAGCGAGCCACGACTGAAGCCAAGAACAGACACAACACAAATAGAGAGATCAGACCACCTCTTTGTACGGTCCGGTCCAAAATGGAATTAAAAACGTGTTTGATTATGTTCCTTCACTGAAAACAAAATGAAAAACAAGGGACAAAAAAAAAGTTCTGAAATGAAGGGAGTTTGAATGTGGACCAAGTTGTTTTGGCTTTGAAGGCAACATGACGTCCGTCTGTGGTCGATACAGTAAATGGTTTTAGATGTTGATGGTCATTAAAGCAGACAGATCTCACTCTGCCGTCCCCTGCTGTGGCATTACTTTCATTGTGGACACTTTCAAACAACCTGTGACTTTCTAAGCGAGTGAATTTAATCATTGGAGTTTCACAAAAGCAATAAAGCATGGCAAGGTGTAACATACTCATACGATGGATAAGGATGATAAGCGTGCATTATTTTCTACATCGGAATATCTCAGAGTGCATTGAGGGGCTCATACCGCAGCCACCTACCAAATGCAAAGAGGAAGAAACTGTTCCAATCCCTTTTCTTTCAAGCTTCTTTGGAGTCAGTCCTGTCAGGGAGCGTTTAAGGGCCCTGACACACCAAACCGAAGGTCAATTGTTGCTCATGTCAGGCTGTCGGTGAGCGTCTGTCACCCTAGGTTTTTTAGTTTGTCCAGCACTCTTGGCACTAGTCTGCCCTTTTCAGTCCTTGTTGGCTGTTTTGTGGCTGGTACAGCATGTCAAATCAAAACTGAGTGAAATTACTCTGATTGGCAGCTCAGCTCAGCGCACAAGAAGAGAAGTGAAAGTGAAGAAAGCAAATAAATAACTACAGTGAAGAGGGTGTGAGATCAAAACAAACTTGTACAATTAGGTAAAGTTTTATTTAGCCATTGAGCTCTTTAGCCAAAACAGTGTGTAACTGCAGGGTTTCCCACACATTCATTAATTATAGCAGCATGCCATGATTAAAACATCTGCCGCCACATATTGACTTTATATTTTTGGAGTTGGTCATTAATTAGGAGCACTAGTGGAACATGTATATCACTCAGTTATTCACTGAACCTCACTCTTGGAGTACAGAGCATATTCTGGGCACAGACTGAGCAGCAGAACATCAGGCGCAGTAAAAGTGAAACTTAACAGTTCATTGACCTGGGTATAAAAGTTTACTCACATCTGCAGCAGCCGCTCCTCTTATCCCTCACGCTGTTGAAAAAAGGAACTTGTGATGAGTCCTCCACTGTTGTTAGGTACTTCCACACATAGACTCTTATTCTTTGCACAGCCTTATAAGTTTCTTTCACTGTCATTTCTTTCACCTACAAGAGATAAGAAAAGAGCACATCCCACGATGCATTTTACCTTTCCCACATCAGCAAATCACAATACATTTCATCGGTCACGTCTTAACGTGCTTATGTTGCAGATTGCGATTCAACTTTTACTTGCCCTGGACCACAATTTGCATCGGACCCTGTATACAAACCAAAGCCTGGCTCTAACAAGCTACTATATAAGAACACCTTGTGGAGTTACTATTTCTGTACCACAGCAGAGGAGCTGCGCTCTAATAATTCTGTTTTTTCTTTGTTTTTTTATTTGTAGTCAGTGTCATCGTTTCGGTTGGTTTCATGAGTGCTACTGATAGTGGAAGCTGTACTGTTCTGCCAGGCAGTCAAAAAATCACATTTGTTTTGTGGCCTTGGCATAAATGCTAGGGATGAGCGACCACACCTGTATCTTTATCTGTGCCTGTATCTGTTAAACTAACAGAAATATCTGTATCCGTATCTGTACCCAAAATGGCAGGGGTTTAAGCCATGGAAGTGCGTAAGTCCTTAAGATTTTATTTTAAGCCCAGAATTGATATCGGTTGATAAGAATTTGTTATATTATTTATTCAATACCAAATGAGGATTTTCCTTCATCACAAGTACAGATGTTGACACATTTTAATCAGATGATACTCATACTCAGAAAAAGTAAATCTGTACTGGACACTCATTTCATCTGGGAAATTGGAACAAACAAACAAATCAGAACAAAGAATTATTGTGACAGTTTAACTTAAGCTTAACTGTCACTTATGTCTTTTTTTATATATAAACATATATATATATATATAAACATTTCTGTGACTTTAAAAAGCACTTTTAGAAAAAAGAGAACACTGCATTTAAAATGAATGACCGGCTGACGTGACCCTTCCTTTTATCTTTTCTTTCTTTTGTGACTGAACTGAAAAACAAGGGATTCAAACAGGCCTTTGGGAATCGCGCAAACATCTCTGTTGGCAGCAGAGTAAAAACAGACATTACACCCCTCCAACTGGAGGTACGTGGTTTGGCGTCAGCCCACGTTTACACCCAACAGCCAGTCTAACCTTCTAGTCCATCGTGCATCAGTTGGCAGCAGAAGTAAGGTATAGATTACACCTCTCCGCTCTCTCCGTCCAGATGTTACACTTCCGCCTGCCAGCTGACCTGATAAAAATCTGAAACTCAAAAGTAACTCTGTCACCTTTAAGGTTTCTCGGAGGATTTCAAACCTTTTTTATTTCCTCAGGTCTGTTTTGTGCATGTGATCTGGCAGTGCTGTTAACCCAGGCGTTAGCCCGCTACCTAACCCTCTCTGTGAGCTGGCGGCGATGTTAAAGCAGACATTAGCCTCCTCCCTCTGGCCTGGATTCAGCTGGCACAGTGCGGATGTCATTGATGGCGCTGCCAGGCGGCCTCCATCACAGTTGGTGATTTCGATCAATATCAACGTTAACAACACCCAGACAGCTTGTTGGAGAACAAACAGACATGTAAATAATTCGTCAACACGTTCTGACGTTCTGGACGAGGTGGTTATTGGTGGAGAGAACAACAAGAGAGACACATTTATTTCACCTCAGAGATCAGTGTGTTCGTGTGTGTGTGTGTGTGAGTGTGTGTGTGTGTGGCATGTATATGTCCATACTCCTCTGATAAAAATAGTGTCACTTCATATTATTGTCTCTCCAAGGGAAACTCACTTTTTAGTGACCATTAAAAATACACCAGGAGACATTTAATACTGTATATAAATGCATAAAATACAAATAAACATAAAAGCCATGAAAAACAAACAAGCAGGACC
This sequence comes from Plectropomus leopardus, assembly GCF_008729295.1. Taxonomy (NCBI): domain Eukaryota; kingdom Metazoa; phylum Chordata; class Actinopteri; order Perciformes; family Serranidae; genus Plectropomus; species Plectropomus leopardus. The sequence continues at coordinate 8,707,692 of NC_056477.1, read as the reverse complement.
TACTGAGGCTGCACACAAAAACCTGATGACAATATCCATGATTTCATTTTCCAGTATAAAGGTCTCTGTTTACAGTTTTTCCAAGATCAGACATGGAGAGGGTCTCATTTTGATAAATGTTGATGGACTGAAACAGCACCAGAAACAACACTGGCGATAAGTCCAGGACTTTTTTTGGTCCTATCCAGCAAAGTCTGACATGTTGAATTTTATGTAAATTAAGTCAATAAATGTATGACCGCAGCAAAATATTAAACTTCACTACTGTGAGGTGTTTCATGAAGCAAGATTACAAATTAAACTATCGGCCAAAGTACATGGGACACATCATTGCAGTGTGTCCGCAGCAGAGCACGTCCATCATAATCAACTGAAGCTAATCTGACTGATAGTGTGAACTTTGTTTTGGGGTTTTCTGTTTGTGTTTTCCGTGCTTCTTGTTATTCATGTTCTGTTTTCTGTTTTATTTTGTAGTTTTACTCCTCATGTGTCATGTCTGGTTTTACTTCCTGTCTTTGTGTGGGTTTTTTTTTTGCCCTTGTGTTTCCCTGATTAGTATCACCTGTTCTCACTTTCAATTATCATCTTCCTGTGTCTTTAGTTCTCCCTGCCTTTGTCTGTTTCTCTTCTGTTGTCTAACACACCTGTGTCTCAGCTGTGTCTCATTGTCCTGATTAGTTCCCTGTGTATATAAACCTGTGTGTTTCCATTTGTTCCTTGTCAGTTTGTCTGTGATCCTGCCCTGTTTTTCTCCCTCTGATTCGTCCATGTTGTCTTCACCAGAGTTCTCCCTTTAATGTTATTAGCTCTAAAGCTCACTTTTTATTTGTACACCCGTCTTCCCTTTTTTGTTTTGCATTTGGGTCCTGATCCTAACTCTTGGCACTGACCATGAAAGCCATGCTTTGCCACGCAGGCGCTGAGATGTTCAGCTATCTTCATGTGGCTAGTCTATTTTTCCTTCTCTGCGTGCAGCTCTGTGGTCCCTCAAAAACTAAAAACTACATCGAAAAAGTAAAATATATATAAAAATGAATCAATCAATCAAAATTAATACCTCATTGTACCAGGTATGCAGGTTTATGGTTGACTCTTGAATGGGATCAAGTGCAGAAACTGACAATGCAAGTTATACTGTTTGTATCAATATGATAAATACATTTTTAATCTGAATTGTTATCAGAGGTCAGATGTTGAAGAAGACGGCAGATCTATTAGTCATTTTTTAAACAAAGTTTAACTCTTTAGAGTTGAAGGATGAGTTGATTAAAATCACCAACTACTATGAAAATTTCATCCGGTTGCTTGGTGATGTTGTGTTGTGTTGTGTTGTGTTGTGTTGTGTTGTGTTGTGTTGTGTTGTGTTGTGTTGTGTTGTGTATAGGACACACAAAGATAATTCAAAGATGTAAAGCAAACTACAGACTTGCTAAGACAAAATGCCTCAATGACAGAGGGTCAGATTTGAAAAATGTTGCTCCCCCTGTCCATATTTAATTGCTGGAACGTGTAGAACTCCAGCTGGCCACCAGCGTAGATGTTAAAGCTTGAATTCATGTTGTGACGTTGGGTGTCCAGATTCAATGTTGGGCAACATCCATTTGATGGACAATGTCAACAATGTTGACAGTCAATTACATTGGTATTTTGTTTAAGCTATGCTGTTAAGTATCCAAAATCCAATGTCATGTTGCCGTAAAATAACGGCATTGTGCCTTATGGGGACCAAAACACATCGTTTACAATCTTTTTGACATCTTATTGCTGTCCAATGCCAGCTGGGACATGAGGAAGGAACTACTTTAGGCAGCTACAGCAGCTGGAGAGATATCTGCTAATATGTTAGCCGGTAAAGAACATGTCAACACTGTTCAGATATAATAGCTTTCTGAACTTCTTTCTGTTTATGTTCAGACTTTCACAATCAGTCTTGCTTTTTCTGAGCTGTGTTTTTGAAACCTCCTTTTGATCTGATCTCTCTATAGCGCCTCATAATAACATACAATACCTTATTTTAATCATTCAAAGTTTCTTGGTGCTCCCAGAAAGTCACATACATAAAGCAAAGCAAAATCAAAAGTCAGGTTCACTTTAAAGCACAGAAAAAAAAAAGATCTCATCACGTTGCTGTGAAGATGACCAGCCCCGGTCGCTTGGCAAGTCTCAGCAGCGTGAACGCAGCAACTGCTAAGGAGAGGGAAACACACGAGGAAAGCACAGCTCTAATTATAAACAGGCATTATCATGGGTGTGAAACCAGAAGTGACAGCAGCAGTGGGCAACCGGGCACACACACACACACACACACACACACACAAACAGCCTCTGTATGGGCCAGAGTCATCATATGGACAAATCAAAACTGCTCTGGCTCAGTAATGTCTGGCAGATGTTAACGCTTTGTACTTAATGACTCCCTCGAGACCTCACCCAATCAGACAGGACACAGTGATGGGCCGGGGGATGTGTGTGTGCGTGCATGCGTGCGTGTGTGTGAGTGTGTGCTGCAGTGGGTCGTGCTGTGGTGGAAGTGATGATCTTCAAATTCATACATGCCATTAAACCTTGTTGAACATCTGCAATATTTGAATCTTTTGTGTCTCACTTTAATCGGAGGTTTCAGATAAACCATTTAAAATGTCTGATGGTGTGTGTGTGTGTGTGTGTGTGTGTGTGTTTGTGTGTAAGTGAGGGAGGGAGAGAGAGAGAGAGAGAGAGGAACCCTTCTGCTACCAGAGAGTAATTTCATGCTTGACTACTGCATATTTCAAAGAATAACTAGATTTTTACTGCACATCACAGCAAAGTTCTGTAAAAATAAAATGATCAAACCAAACAAGGCGGGACGCAAACACATTTAGAAATCTACTCAAAGATGATTAAAGCAATGACAAGCTTGATTGTTTTATAGAGAAAAAAAGAGCTTTTAGTTGTTTCTTGAAGATAATTTTAGAGTTAGATCTCACCCAAACTAATCTGAAGTTTCATTATAATTATTTTTCAGTATTTGATTTTGCTTTTTTTTGGATGATTGAACAGATTGTGGCTTTACAGTATGATGGATGTTGTCCTTTCTCCTATCATGGTTATAAAAGAGGTGTTTGTTTTCCCGATAAATGAGAATAATTCTGATAATACCAATGATTGTTGTCATTATGTGTGTTCGGTTACTATTTTATGTTGGGGTTGACAGGTTGAAACAAGTGAGAATGTAGACACTCCTGACTATAATTTCATTCCTTTATTTTCTTTCTATTGATTCATTCAGGGAAAAAAATGGTAATGAAAATCTTGATTCAACACGTTCTTATCTCAGGTCATTAAATACCTTTCTCACACTCCTCTCACACTCCGACACAGAAGGAGGTTTTTATGTGACGCACAGCTGTCAGCAGGGTGAAACATGTTCCTGCAGATGGTTAACGTTATCCAGTGGTCGCTGTTAGGTTTAGGCAACAAAATTGCATGGTAAAATAAGTACATAAAGTATTGCAAATACATGACATGAGTGAGTGTGTGATGGATGGATTTAGTGTTCAGTTAAAACAGCATTGACTTCTGGTTTCACATGAACAGCAGTCTCCTAGGTGACAGTTTGTTTGTTTGACCAATCCACCACACCTTTCTCCTTCTACACTATATATACTTTCTTGATCTTTATCCGATGACACTTGCTCTAATCATCAAATATTGCTGCGGATGGGTTTACACTGGAGTTGAAAGCCCGGTGTGTCTCATACAGATGTCAAAGAGCAACTTCGGCATTGGTATCACATGGAGGGTGTGACAAAGTGTCAATATGTGACAACTTGGGAATGAGAATAGGCTGGAAGAGTTTATTTTATTACTCTATACTTTAGTATATAGTCACTCTTTCAAAATTAGCAGCTAATTAAAATTAATTCATACACAACCTTTATACTGTAACACTGAGCTGATTTTTCAAAAAAGCCAAATACTACCACAAACTGCTTCTCTCATATTACCGTAAAACTTCAAATATAAGCCTGTCAAAATTAAATGCCCAATCCTTTTTTACTAAGCCCCCCCCCCTCACCTGTCTTAATTAGAGGCTTGGTTACCATGCAGATCCTTTTTTAGACATTCTTTGGCTACCTGCTGGAGATAACGTTAGTTAGCTGCTTAGATCTGCATACAAATATAAATGTTTTGTCAATATGGATTTGCTACACAATGGTTAGTTTGATAAGATTCTACATTTCAATCAGTCAGTTCATTTTACTGAAGCCATGAGCGCCAAAGAGCAGCATAGTAGCATAGTAAGCAAGAAAAATGCAAAAAAAGTTTTAAATTTACAATTTGACTGTATTTCCAATCTTTGCTGATCAACAGTTTTGTGTGAAATGAATTAAAACCACATCCTTTTCAGATGCTTGTCCCAAATATAAGCCTGTTAAGTTCAGTGGTGTGGACAAATATTATTACTATTAACTGAAGTTTTATGGTAGCTTAGTTTCCTGTTAAAATAATGTGCCACATTGGGCTAACTTTGAAGAATAAATATTACAGCTCTATAATAATAAAGTTCTATAATGTAAAAAGTATCAGTGAAATCTTTTCACAGATACGACTGTAAGGTGAAATTTGTGATTTGGCATTTGAATATAAAGCCACACTTCTGCACATGGAGCTAAATCTAAAAAATATTTACACTGATTTACAGTACAGTCCATATTAAGATAAAAAACACAACACACAAACACATACACACACAGACACACACACATACACGCACACACACAGTCCTGCTCTGTAAAAAAAAAAAAAAAAAAGTGAAAGTAGCTTTGCACAGCAGTCTTTCTGTCTAGTACATAATGTCATAAAAGCAGCACTGCTCTGATTTGCTATATTGAAAATGTCAGCAGCAGCAGATGCTGTGCTAATAGCCACTGGATGCTGCACTGGAATCTAGCAGCTGCTAACCATGACACTAACTACCACCAGGGAGGATGGCCAAGCTATCCACAACCCTGTTGCAGTCGAGGAGTAGTATACAACACTTCATCACAGTTTTTCGGGCAAATGCGATACATAAGCCTCATTTTATACTTGCTGAGCAAAATAGCTTAATGGAGGGTTTAAGCAGAGCTGGAGCCAAAGAGAAAGTTTGCTCTGATGGGGAAAACAGGATTTGTTACAGTAGTGAGTCAGATTTGCTCCTTTATGTGACAGAACCAGCGATATCAGCCCATTCTTGTTCCCAACGTACCGCAACTTGGTAAGTGATTTTGGCTTTAGACACACATGCCAAAAGCCACCTTTCATGAAAGGTTCAAGGGTACTGATTTGTTGTTACACTTTATTGGATCAATGTTTTATTTCAACAAGCAGGAACTATGTTTCGATACTGTGTTACAGGGACACATTTCAGCTGCATCATATTTTTTCAAAGAAGACGTGAAGTGGTAGAAGTTCACACTCCGCCTTACGGTTAAGAAGAAGAAGTATTATTGCCTCACCTGTTATAGGTTGGTGTTTTTTTGTCAAAGTGGACTCATTCCCGCTCGGTGTTGTGCAACCAGCGGGGTATGTCTATGTGTCTGTTTTGTTTTTCATTGTGCATATTTAGGGTCATGCAGTTTATGTGTAATGCAAGTTTTTATTTGTATATTGTTGAACATTTAAAATAGTTGGATGGTGGATTTTGATGACAGAGGAATGGATTCATGAATGATAAAAAAAAAAACATGGTGCTGTGTATTTTCTGGAGGGAGTGACAGGCATTGGTTTGAAATATTGCTGCTAACAAATTAATATGCGGAGCTGAACAATTCCTATAGGGAATTTTTCACGTATACTTTTTTAAAATTTTCAAACATTATAAGACTTTGCAAAGATCCCTTTGGAGCCACAAAGGGCTTTTTACAACTTTTCAAATATGTAGTGGTACTACCCAAGACCGATAAACAGACTTTGATGTCACTGAAGTTCCCCTTTTACTCTGGCTAGATCTATCTCAGAATCTAGTAGTGAAAGGGGGCCTAAAGAGAGCACAAGCAGACAACTGGTGAGTGAATACACAAACAGTCTTCCAAGTTTAGTGTTTTTTGCTAGTCTGCAGCACGTTAACCTCTCAGAACTCCCAATCCCTCGCCTTAACCCTTCTCATCTACAACTTCAAGTGGTAGAATATTTTGTTAACATGTCTTCAAACTACTGTAACAGATGCCACCGAAAGGAAAAGTTGTCCTCAGCAAACACACCAAGCACTGTTGCTTTCCATGAAGAGCTGTCACTCGCCAGAGGCCCACCCTGTGTTCATCCCCACCTTTCTCCGTCTGTCCGTCAAACAGGAAGAGCGCCTTTCCCCCCCTCCTCCATCTGTTATCATCTCCTCTTCTCCACGAGTGCTGGGGGGTCGGTGGGGGCCGTCCACGGGCTGGTCATCCCGTTAGAGGCCTATTAACAGTCCCCAGGCTCTCTGCTGGGGCCTACTGGAGAGAAATCCATATCAATACCTGTCTGTTATGCCTCCCGCCGCTCGACACAGCCGGGCTGCCTGCCTGGCACAGACAGCACTGCATGGGCCTCCTGTCGAGACAGAGAGGGGATGGGGGCTTCAATGCGAGCGTGGCACTTGAGTGCGGACCTCCTGTCAGTCCTCCTGTTGCACTGATGGACCTCAGTAGACAATGCAGAGTTTGAAAAGGCACACTTCCTAGTTCTGTTGGTGTCTTTAATACCATCAGTTGTCTCTTTGGATCACATCTGGCCTGCAGAGTTTACAGCATGCCGCTTCCTCCTGCACACTGAGAGAGAGGACGCTGCAGAGGTGGAGGGACAGTGTGTGAGGGCAAAGGCACACATGAGAACAAACTGTGATGTTGATGAGTTTGTAAAAGATGCAGTGACTCACAATATGCCTCCTGAGAATGGCAGCTTGTGGCAAACAATTAGTCACAAAGCAAATTCTGGTAAATTGATGCACAGAATGTATAATTTTATGGCTATTGTCGCTAGTCTTTGATACATTTCTCTCTCTATTTTTCACCCTGTTCTTTATTCAGTCTTTCTGTCATCCTGACATGTCACGTTTCAGAGTCAGACTGAAGCTTTTATCTTTGTCAGCGCCTGTTTTATTTTCTTGTCTTGTGGGTGGTGGCTGATAGCAGTGTTGTAATTGGTCTGGTCTTTTCTTAAGGCCTTGTCTCATTTTTACTTAATAATGTGTCTGTCTTAGACTAAAACCCAGTATACACTGTGTGATTTTGGACTGTCCCAGATGAAAGATGACCAACGTAAAAGAAACGTGCCACTATCTTTGGTCGTGGCTCTAAAAACGCGGTCGTATGTCGCACAGTGAGAGAGGTTAAAGGATGTCCGTTGCCTCAGTCTTGCAATCAAATAGCCTGAGATAAAATTCTGACAGTGTCACCATCTCAATGTGTAATTACTGTTACAACCTATGTCTACTAACCAACCAAGAAATGTATAATGAAATGACGCACTGATCAGCATGACTCTGCTAAATGTTAATACATGTTAATAAATACTTGCTCTTGTGGCAAAATTGTCATACCAAGTTGGCCTCTTTTCCACAGCCACGACCACATCCACATTCTCATCCTATATTTCTTCTGACACACTTAAATGCCACTATAGCAATGGCTCCATTCATGTTTATTTACATTTTTCTCCTATTTTTCATTCCAAATTTAGTCAAGTTTGAGAGAGAAGCTGAATAGGTAAGAGAAATAAAAAAGAAGTAAGCACTGTAACATTTTCACTAGCCTCCATACTGCTTTCTGATGTTTACTTACTTGTTTTCCGGTCTGTCTAATATGTCAAACATGACAATCCATAAAAAAACAAAACACACACACACACATACATAATAGCAAAGCAGTCTGTCGTCTATTTTTAGCGGGTTTTCCTTTGTTTAAAAAACCTTTGTACACGTGCAGATTTGGGTGAAAAAGAGTCATTAGACTAAAGGAAAACCATTATGTGTAAAAGGTACCAAACTTTCTCCCATTTTTCCTGGAGCAACAGTATCCCCAATTTTTTGCCATAAAGAAGTCAAAAAATGGAGAAAATATTTCAGAAAATCTGGTAGCAGTTACCAGCAACACAATAATATTTATTATTTTCTTAAAATTAATGTTACTCTTATTGATAATAGTACCTAAAATCACAACAAATCACTACAAATCTAGCTACATGGACCAATCAGAGCCCTTCTTTCATCTAATCCGTCATATCAGTCAGAAGTTTAAAACAAACATGTCTTGTGTGTCCATCTGTCTTGATGTTAGCAGAGAAAAGAGGTCTGTTTCCTCATTAGCAGCTTATTAACAGCCCCGGCCCAGCAGAGAGCACTCTCCCTGGAGGACAGCAGCCCAGGGGGAGGGCATTCGAATGGCACAGAGTGCTTTGTTTCCGGGTTTGGCCTCCAAGACCGGCCCCCTGTCCGGGCCTGCCCAGGGGACACTGTGTTATGCATGGCAAGGATAAGGAGAGTCAGAGGAGAGGGACGGAGAGAGGCGGAGGAGAAGGAAGGATGGAGAGTGGAGGAGATGGAGAAGGAGAGTTGACTGAGGTCATCTGTCAAACCTGCTGTCAATTTTCTCCCCTCCTGCGGAGACGCAGAGGAGGGGAGAGATTAAATACTGCCGGGATAAAAACAGGCGCCAACAATTTAGAGTCAAACTGAAATAAAAACTGATTTTCTTGCTGAATTCACAAAATGATGATGTCAAATTACAGAATAGAATAAATTCAAGTTAAACTTTATGCCACTCCCTACATTAGTGCTCTACAGGGGCGTTAAATGAGGAATCTACCTATATGGGAAATCGTGGGGTTTACTTGTTTGTCTGCACACTCACTTCATTGATTGCATCTGTGACAATTATCCAGTGCCACTCTTGATTGCCTGGCACCTGACAGCAGCCTCAGTATATCTGTGAGCTGCAACTTGTTTTTGCCTGCCTGGACTGTGTGTTGAAACATGTAGACCCTAAATCCATTTATTTTAAAGGCTCCTTTTTTTAACTTTTACAAAGCAGTGTACCGTGGTATTTTTTCTGGTTACAACTTATTGACCACAAAGCAAAGCAAAGTCTAACCTCTGCCTCCGTTTTGGTCCCATACGTCCTTGGATCCGAAGAGCACCTGTATTTCTATATATTGAACTGAACTGAAATAACTGTACAGTTACTTCTGTTTAGAATCAATACTAATGTTAGCAAGCCAAGTTAACAGGATGGTTTTTCCTCATCTAATAAATGCTACCCCACTCTGGATAAGTGGAGAAAAATGGATGGATGGATGTATAATAAATGACCATTACAAACAAGAGCTGCAGTATCATAGATGTAGAGTTTAAGGAGTAGTGCAGGGGACAAATCCACCTCATATCTTAAACATGTGCATTTTTCTCCCAATATTAACATGTAAGGAGCAGGGGACTTTTATTTTGACAAAATTACACCTGTTTACACCATAAAAAGAAAAGGTGTATAGTGGTAGATAAAAATTCACAAGAATGCAGAAAACCTAATGTTTGACGCTCCAAATGTTCTGGTGGTAGACTCCCAAACCTCCCCTTTCAAATGTTGAAATGAAACTTGTGTCCTTGTGCAGTATTGTGCCAGTTATATTTCCTTACTCAGAAGGGGGAGGGGGATTCAAATTTCAGTTTGCCTTAAAGGATTTAAAAACCATCCCAAATAGCTGTGTTGCCGCTTCTACGAGAGAATGAAGCACTTCTCCGAACAGCTATTTGTCCCCAGATTTGAATAACACATCTGCTCAGTGTGTGTTTGTGCCAGCGCAGACATGTGTTGACCTCAAACCAGAGCTGTGCCCTGTAGGTCTCCTGATATTTGCTGGGTTTGTACAACAGGGTTCAGGTCTCCGATGATCACACCTGTGCAGCACCCATCTGTCCAGTGTGTGATATGTACTGTACATGTACGACATATAGTACGACAACAGACACACACACACACACAAAAGCACATTTACATTTTCTTACACAAGTTTAGGAACACAAACGTGGCCAGCTCCCCGAGACGCACGCATTTTAACAAGTAAAACACCATATTCCGCTAATTAAGTGTCTAATTATACAGTCATCCGTGTATTTACAGTATTGTCGAAGTGAAAGGCAGATGACACAAGCTGGCAGTTCCTCACAATGCTTTACCGGGCTCTGTAAGGCAGCTGGTTAGCAGAGGGCCTGAGTAGGAGGAGGGAACTGGCAGCAGCTGTTGGAATGAATGTGAGTAGTTAAACACGAGTCCTCCAGAGGCTCGATGTTGGGAGCGATCACCTGAAGCTTTATATTCATGCAGGATGAAGAAAATGAGATGGAAATGAGAGCCGGCGGAGTAAAAGACGGCACAAAATAGTTTCTTTAACAAGTCCTCCAAATTAAACGACAAAACACATTGTAGCTGTTTGAAGTTACAAGCAAAATCATTTTCAGCCCCAGAAAACTGTTACGAATCATATTTTAGTGTTCTGACACCACTAAAAACAAGCCATTCACCTGATTCATTTTTGTTATTGTATGCTTCTGCAAACCACTGATATGTTAGTAAATTTGTGCATTTTATATGTAGTAAATAGTTCTGTAGGTTTCAACTTTATGTTGTGATTGTCAGCTTTAGGCACAAAACTCTCACTTATTATGGGTGGGAAAATTAATTTACCGACTATACAGGATTTTCATATAAGTGCTCATCCCAAGTTGTCACATGTTGCCATTTGCAGTGGACTTCAGCATCTACATTTTATGCTCTAGGTTTCCTTCAGGGTCTGCTCTTTACATTCTGGGATGTCAAGAAATGCACATGGTGGCATGATGCTGCATGGGGGGTTATGATGAGGCAACAACAGCACATGGCAACCAACCCCGAAATGTCAACAGACACACATGCTGGCATGGATGGTAAGGGTTAGGGAAGGGAGGCACATCTACAAGTGTAGAAAAAAACATCACACTCAGACTGGAAGAGAACATCAGACTCCCACATGAAAGTCCGGTGTTTGTTGGACCCATCCACCTCCCACCCAGTCTATTGATGACCTTGCACTTTGTGAATTACATTGTTACTGGCAGCATTTCAACCTTTCGCTGTTCTGTGGCGCATCATGCGCACGCAACATGTTCTCAAGTGACGCTGTCTGTCTGCATATCAGGCTAATGTGGCAGGTGCCATCTGAACACAAAAAAATACGAAAATAAGACAATATAAGCAGAGGGTGGAGTCTCTGCGGAAAAATACACTGCCACACACTGATCACACCTGCCACACTTAAGAAATGATTGAGAAGGATTACCTCTCTATGAGTCCATACATTGTTTTTTATTAAGAAAACTGTCAATATCCACAAGTATCACAATTATGATTAGGAAAGATCATGTTCAGCTGTAAAACTGTCTTGACTCTTGGTTGGAATCAAACTGTGATTCATTGTGTTTTAAAGTGTGATGTTTCTTGATCCGTCCATGCCTCCGCCCTACACCAACTTTGTTGCTCTGTAATGTTGCACCTGACTTCCTCCTTTGCTCCCGTCATGATGAGACGATCATAAAAATATATCAGTTACAGGGGGTTCCTGAAATATCTGATGTTGTCATTCTTCTTGGGGTCCTGACATTGTTTATGTATATTATAAAGAAACATTGTTTCAGTTTATTTTTATTTTAATTTGAGCCTCAGCTCTTTAATGATTCTCCATCCTTGCCACTAGCCCTCCCCTCTCTCTAACCTCCTCCTCCCCCACTCTTCTGCAGGCCACCCTTCCCTTTTGCTTTGCAGTCCCGGAGGCGCCAGCCGCACCCTGTCCCGTGCAGTCTCCTGCCGTCCCGCTGAAGACCGTGAAATCAGCATGATTAATAATTATAATTATTGGCAAACGTGCCAGCTGCTCTGTGGCAATGGGCACCTCTGATTTATGGTTCTGTAAACGCAAACAGTCATTGTCCATATTCAGAGAAGAAAGGAGGGAAGGCAGGAGGGGAGACAGAGGCAGACGGGGAGTTTTGGACGCCTGCCCTCAAAATATGATTTTATCTTCGGAAGTCAGCAGCCCTGTCCTGCAGGCATTGTCCTCCGTCCCTCCCTCCTTGCTTCCAACCATTCGTCTCTTGTTCTGCCCATACTCCTCACCTAGTCTGTGCTCCATGGACCATTGCTTTTTGATCTCAGTGGGCTTCAAAGGAGTCTGGGGCCGCAGGGTTTCAAGCATTGTGCATGCAGACTGCTGGCTCTATGGACAGCCTATCATTAGCATTGTATTACTATGGTCTTAGCTTTTAGAGCTGAGGTGTACGTCCACAAAGGGGTTAAGGACAATTAATGATTCAGAAGGAAAATATCTGTCGGCTCAAGACAAATCATCAATTATTCTAGCATAATTTGATTTTTCTGATGTAGTAGTAAACTGGAGTACAACCAGGAGTCTGTCACAAGTGTGCACGTCATATTTGTGTTACCTGCATGTGTGTGCGTGTGTGTGTGTGTGTGTGTGTGTGTGTGTGTGCATGCTGACTGATGGAGCTGCACAGTCTGTTCATCAGGCTCTGGGGGTCTGCTGATGTGTCTATCATTGACAGAACGAGACTATGGATTATCTCGCTCATTAATCACCATCAGCGTGGCAGCTTGCGCGCACTCGCTCACATGGACTCGGTTATCACATACATGCACGAATGTGAGCTCACACAAGTACGCTTTCATGCAAACACACACACATTAATCTCTCCACACACAGACAGAGTAGTTGTGACAGCTACTGGCCACCAACCTGTCCGCAGCCTAATCTCATTAGGGTCCTTCTGGCATCTGGGCCTGTTCTGCTGAGGGATGGTCTGTGATGGAGTGAAGAAGACAAGGCGTTCAAGCGTATAATGGATGTCTAAATCATCTGGCCTCTGCCAGCAGGTCCTCTTGCTCCGTTATGTGACGCTCTGGAAGTTTGCAGAGGAAAGACAAGAAAAACAAGAAAATGAAATGAAAACAGATCTGGAATTTGTGTAATTCTGCAAAGTTTGGTTAAAAAACGCTGCAACCAGCTGGCAACAGTAAAAAACTACATGAAACAGTGGTTGTTGGTGGCACAGTCATCACACCTGTCTGCCACTCTCCAGTCTGCTGCAGGCCTGTCCTGTCCTGTCTGGTCCTGGAGTGCAGCGTTGTACCTGTCAGTGTTGTGCAGATGGGCTCCAGCTCCCCCAGGTACCTGGGCTAAATACCCGTCATTAATCACCACATAAAGCCTCCCCAGCGGGAGATGCCCCAGGTTAGACCACATCAAGAAATAAATTGGCTGAAAAATGGCTCTGGACGAAAGCTCCGTCCCCGGAGAGGAGAGGAGAATCTGAGAGCAGCCTTCTCGAGCTTGCTAAGTGATCTGTCAGCGAGCTAAGCGACATCATCATTCACTTGGCCCCTATCGTGTTCCCGCGGTGCTGACAATCTCGGCTGTTTGCTTTCAGATTTGTACACATTCATCTTCTTTATTTGCCAAAGTGGGTATACGTAGACGGAAGGCCGAGCGTTAACACTAGGAGTGTTGGAGCTTTAGGTCCATCAGGCTTTGAATAAACACTCCGGATAAGATAGTGAGATGAAAGCATCTGTAGAGGTGATGGGGAAAAAAAGCTGCAGACGGATGAAGAACAGTAATGAGACAGGACGTTTCTCTCATTTTTTTAAGCTCCAAACGCACAAGCCAACATTGGTTGTTTTTTTAACTTTTTAAATGTTCTTTTTTGACACTTTTTTGACATCTTTTGACAACATAAAAACTGTTATGTTGCAGCTTCAGATCAGATACCAACCGCTCTAAAAAATTCCATTTTAATCTTCCTGTGACCCACCTTGAGGTCATGACCCAATCTTAGAACAACATTGCTTTAGGGCTCACACTGATTTAGGGGCCAATAACAACTGAAAAGCTAAATTGGGACACTGCCCTCTGTAATACAAGGTCCTATCAGCAGAAGAAAGAGCTGTCGTCTTTGAGCAGCTAATCAATCAATCAAAATCTATCCACATTAAAAATGTTTCATCCACAAAGATGCAAGAAAACGGGAAAGAAAAATGCAATCAGGAGTGCAAAAAATACAAAATGTAGTATAAAATCATGAAAATAACTAGATAAAAGCAGAGGTGAGGTCAAGGACACTTTGTAGTCCAGTGAGTCAGACCTGTCCACCTCAGAGTGTCTGTGTCTGTCCACTCTGATGATTAATGACCAGCCGCTGAACCTCTGCTCTATCGACACTGGTCCACCTTTCACGAGTGATATTCTGCAGCACCTCAGGGCCTCAGCGAGCCTTCAGTAGTGCTTGGATCTCCTCAAACATGCTACAGATTAAATATGTGATGACAGCCATCCAAACAGTTACTCTTTATTTATGTTAAGTTTAACTAATGGTACTAGGTGTTTTATATGTGCTTAAATGTGTGTCTCTGCTGATTTAAATCACCTCCAGCCAGTGGTTAAAAGGAACAGTATTCAAAAACAAATAAAGCAGCAGCACCAAGAGACAGATTTACTTGTTAAATGAGGGCAAAATAAACAGAAATAGATGCATTTCAGCTGCAAAGTCATGATCAGCAACATCAGTGCCGCACAGATGATGGTGTTCTGTTTGATTCAGGCTCTTCTTATTCTCTGTTCATATGTTTTCTTAGAAAAAAAATAATGCACCAAAATTCCTACATATTAAACATAAAAAAAACATGTTTGGAACTGTGGACACTTTAAAAATGAATTTATTAATTTATTAATAATGACTTTACTAAGGACACCAATAAAGGTCCATAGCATACTACATAAAAACAGACAATAGTCTATGTACAAAAATAGGCTTAACCTCTGACCTCTATAAGTATGCTCCATTTGTGTGCATTTCCATGATGTTTATTATGTTCTCTTGAATTTTTCAAATGTTTTAGATGCTCATTTGTTTGTTTCTCTCAGCTAATGCTGCTTTTTTTTGCATATTTTTTTTCAAGTGTTAACAAATAAACTGAACGTCAATATAAATGGAGCAAAAATCAAAGCAGGACTAAAAATGCATGTAAATGAAAGGCCAACTCTGAAATTGCTGTTGTGATTAAAAAAATATGTTTCAAACTCTGCAGACAGAGATCACAGCAACTCACAACAGTGCTGACTTTGAGCTAAAATGTGGCCTTTACCTCTACATCTCTCTGCACATCAAGTCTGAACACAACGCTTTAAAGGCTTCGCAGAGGACCACAGGCCATTATGTATTTTAAAAAGAGGGACATGGTGAGCAGCCAGGTTATGCTCCTCTATTCTTCTTATTATCCCTTCAGCAGAGCGGTCGGTGTCAGTAGGAGATGGCGGGACAATGGAGGTGATCTCTCTGATCTCAGTGCCTCTATTGTGGCTCGTGATATTATTAATGTTCATCTCTGAGAAAAGCCACGGCCTCTGCCTCGCTGCTTCTGCGCCGCTCTGTCATTTGCTCTCTGCTGGACTTTCTCTCTTCTCACTGTCGTAACTCCATGCGGTATTCTCTGTCAAACACACATGCAAAAACACACGCAAAAAAACACAAACCTCCAAAGGAAATGAAAGTCTTAAACGGGGTCAGTTCTTGGAGAAAAAATGTCTGTTTTTTTAAAGCCACATTCATCAGTTGTAATTGTAAGACAAATATTATTAGAGTCCTTCATTTGTACTTCAGGACACTGATCGCAATAATACTTTATGGAACGGTGATGCTGCAGAGAGGTAAAATGATCTTCAGATTCCTTCCCAACATGCCTTTGCTTATAAACCTACTTTCTGACATTCCCACTCATTCCTGATGTCTTTGTACTCCTACGTTTGTGCAAAAATGGAAACACTTTAAAGGTATGCTGCCCACTCTCTTTTCAAGAATCCATGGTCCTGCGGTTCATTTATCAGCGGTGCCGTGGGCTGCCCATGACTTGCTGTGCCGTGCTTGGGGTCAGGCTTCCTCCACTGTGGACTGGGAGTAATTATTAACCAACTGGGATTGTCCCGCAGTCCTCTGGTCATCTGGGACCACTGAGTGTCACTCTGCAAAGGTCATGACAAGGCAACACGGTGATGAAGAAGGAGCTGCTGCAGAGCAAAGAGACTGACTGATGGATGAAAATCAAACTGGAAAATTGGACTGCAAGAGGCGTGGATCATGGATTACACACCTCTTTTCTCTGCAAACATTTAAAGGATAATGTGGCTATATTTGATATTTTTTTCTTGAATCGAATGAAAAGAGTAAAACAAAACAAAATGCACTGATTTTACTGATAAGCATAAAGTAATTAAGCTTTTTTTTCCTCTGCAGTGTTTTGCAGTTTTCTTGTTATGAGTGTAAGGAATTAAAATTTGAAATGCAGTGATTGCACTGCAGTTATAATCCTACTAACACTGTGTTACTCGTCAGTTTGGGTGTCATTTATTTGCTGTCTCACCGGGAGTTTGATGACTGGTTGGTTTCTCTGCGTTCAGTGAACAAACTGAATGGCTGTGAAAGTTTCTGAGTCATTAAAAGGCATCTTTGAGTTGTGCAGAGTGTTAAAAGAAAATAATCATTCAGAAAACTCATTTAATTTGCTGTTGAGTGATTAGTAAAGTAACATTAATCATTTATAATAAGCAATTATGAGTAATCAATTACAGTTTTAAAACCTACCCAACACTCTCCTCATTACTGACATAGATTGTTTGTGACATTGTTGTGACAAAACATTTAAAAACTTAACACACAAAGAGCCGCATTGTTGCACAGGGAGAATGAAGTTCCTTGATTCTGATTAACACGGGCTACAGTTTGTTTTGAGGCAATCCCACACACACCATCCTGCTGCTGCAAATTTACTTTAATTCAAATCAGTCCACCGCTAAAAATAGTACCCAACAAATGCACTTTACTCCTGTTTGAGTAACATTTATGAATTCTACAGTGCTAGACAGAATATTTTGAACATTGTTTAGCCTTTCGTACAAATAAATTATTTGCTGCCTGTTTTTAGATGCTGGTCTTAAATTTGGGGTTGAGAGCCATAGACAAGGTGAGGATGTCAGAAAGTATTGAGACACTTTTCACAAACACAAAAATGTAGAATATCTTTTGACTGTTAGTGCAAGCACATGTAGTTATCTTTCCTCAGATTAGCTCAAGAGTTTAAAAGAAAATTAATTTTTTTTTTAATAAAATTTTTGCTCCCATAAGCCACAAACGTTATACATTATTAATGGTTTGTAATTAATAGTCAAATATCTAAAAATGATCTGTTATTAAAAGACACTTTTATGCCTTTTCTTATTTTCTGCCAAATATAAAATGTTACAATGTCAGATGTTAATATTTAACTTGGCCAAAGCTTCAAGTAATGAGGTAAATGTATGTAAAAGTAATCCCTGTGAGCAAAAAAGCTCAAGGTGTTTTATAAGATGTTTAAGATTTTCTTAAGATCGTCATCTGCTCCTCTCGTACATCAAGTGTTAACATTACGTAGCCCACACTGCTACATGTAGCTACATGCTGACATAAGGGAAACATGCAAATTTGGTTGCCGGTATTGTTAATCTCGTCCTAACTTCAGATGGTATTCTGGCTGGAACATGTCAGGTTGTGTTTAGAAACTTTTATTGTGGAGTACTCTGCTACATGTAGCTACATGCTAACATCAGCGAATCACGCCATCTTGGTTGCAGATATTGGTAATTTCTTCCCGATTTTGGATCACATTCCTGGTAGAACATGTCCACTTGAGAAGATTTTTGGTTTAGGAGCTATGATTAGTAATTTTTCATGGTGCAGCTGTACTTTAATACAGTCAATCCCATGCTGCAATGATGGTGCAGAGATGCAAAGGTTTCAGGTACTGGAGACCCATAAATGCTGACCAGTTAGAGCAGACTGGGCTTTTTTGGGAGGGGGTCTCAAAGTGACACACACTAAAACAGGGCATCTTAGACACTTAATACAGGTATATTCAGACCAATAGTATGAGGAAAACCATTAAATTATTCAATAATTAACATAATAAACATTCAAACATGATCTAGAAACCCAAAATACAAGTATAACCCTGAAAATAAGCATTATAGGATAATAGGTCCCCTTTAAAGTCTGTGTGTCAGTAAAATACCTTCCAGCTGAAACAATTAGTTTAAGTATTAATCATTTGATTAGTCATTTTATTAATAATTTGATAGATTGATTCGATTATTCATTTGAGTAATTTTTCATGTCAAACGTCACTTATCAAATGTGAGGATTTGTGAAGACAAGAAATTTAAAAATGCCATTTTTGGATTTCAGAAAATTATGAAAAGTAAGAAAATAAGATGAAGATTAAGTGATAATGAGAACAAAATTATTATTTGGTCTTTGTACTTTTTTTGGTGTTTGAAATGTAATGCCAATTCTAATAAATCAACTAATAATATTAAAAAAATATTTAACAACATTTCTCTATTCAAGTTTTCTCTACATAAAGATTCTGAAAAGTCATTTTTAGTTTTGTGTGATCTTACATGGCTTTCTACCCAAACTTAACACAACCAAAATTGACTAAATCAGTGATATTGCTTTTGCTAACCCCCAGCTCACTCAGCCAGACGCCCAGTGTGAGATATAACCTGGGAAAAATGCTTTTTGTATCATGGGAAGAGCAGGGTGTGGACGTTCTCTACATAAAATCCACCACCTCAAACTGAAGGTAATTTATAGTGCTGCTGTGGCATTGTGGCCTACAGAGCCTTTGTGAGGCAGCGCACAACACATCTTCTAAAGATGTTTGCGTTTTGTGGGGAATAAATTGTGCTGATGGTCTGCCGTCCGGCTCTATATCATATTTGGCTAGCTTGTCGGTGCCACTGGGGTGGTGAATGGGCCGCCAGAGGCCCAGCCACTGGCGGGTGGTCTGACACAGAAAGGTTAAATATGGTTCAGCTACGGACGCTCTCAAAGGGCCTTGCTGTTAAAAAAATAAGTTATGTGGGTTGTACGTCTTCACACAGTCAGGAAATTGACAATACTGGCGCAGTGAGGCACAAGGCTGTCCCAGGGCTGAACTTCATGCTTGACCGTCCAATTGAAAAAAAGAGTCACAACATCACTTGTTTCCGGTGGATTTATTGACGGCTCATCAAAGCCCCGGCGAGACAAGAGGTGTAAAATCAACACAATGACCATGCGTATATAATGCTTATATTCATCGAACTGCTTTGAACTCATGATGATAAACTTGAACTCTTCAGTGACAGGAAAAATGGAAATAAATAAAGATGCAGCAGTAACAGAAAATAAATGGGTGAAACATTAACATAGCACAAGCATGAAATGACTTCAAAACTACGAGAGACTATGGCCCTGTGCATACACACTGCTATAGAGATCTGTTGTCCTACTTGTATGGTTAAATGATCATTTATATGTGCTTTGCATTAAAGAGTCACTTCACCCAAAACGACAGAAAAGTATATTTTAAGGCACAAGATAAATGACTTTAAAGGTGTTTTGGTGTCTATCTACATTTATTGTAGGTATAAAATTGGAAATGAAGTCTTTATTTTTTCTCAATGAAGTTATTTCTCTACATAAAAATCTTGAGCTCAAATCTGATCTTTGACTCTTTGGAAGTTAAGGTACTCTGCCTTTGCATTGTCTGCAAAATATCAAAGGGTCATGAAAAGCAAAATACATTACTTCCATTTAACTGATTACTTTGTTGTTGATTATATGCAATATAGTGCATAAGAAAAATCATAACCTCTAAAAAATCTGTATCATGAAACTAACAAGTTACTACAATATGAATAAGATTTATTAATCAATTTGTAGGATTTTTTTCAAAACCACTTTACTTTGATTGCCTTTTGTTGGTACATTACCAACTCTAATCATTAGGACCAAATTATTTAAATTCTTATTTGCATTGAATTAAAAACAAAACCTTACATTATAATTTTCTTAATTCTCTAAATTGCAGCAAAGTAGCAACACAGAAGAAACAGTAACCGTGCGTACCCACCAAATGCGATAAAAATTATTTCATCGCGCCTCAAATGAAATCGCGTCGCGCCGGACGCTCCAGTTTTGACGCTCGTACAAAAACCCCAAAATGGGACTCGACGCGCGACGAAATCGCGCCGCGCGTTGAGCCCGCCCAAACAACAACATTTCTTCCGCCATTTCATTCTCTCGTTGACGATCGCTGCACCGCACCTGCTCTGGAGAAGTTCCCAGCGTCGTCTGCGGGCTAGGCGCCGACGTCGGTTCTGGGTGCATGCTACCCTACGGAGGCGGCGTGAGCTCGGCGAGTTCCACCGTCTCCTGCAACAAGGGACAGGAACTGTCGTACAGCTCTGGGTGAGCGGTAACGGCGACGATAAGCTGCTCCTCCATTGTTTCTGGCGGTTTGATTAGATTTTGCGAGGGAACACCAGGACGTCCATACGTCAGCACGTCGATGACGATCTCAACGCAGATAGGCTGTCGCGGCGCGTCTTCACGCGACGACGCCGCAAAAGTTCAATTATTTCAACTCGAGCGCGAATTTCGCGTCCAACGCGTCCAACGCGCCGCGCAATCGCGTCCATCGCGTCGCCCGGCAAAATGAGGCGTCAAATCGCGTCTTTGCATTGACTTTGTATGTAATCTTGAGGCGCGATCATTTTTAATCGCGTTTGGTGGGTACGCACCGTTACTTCATGCAAAGGTAAACAAAGCAGTGCAGAGCAGTGAACTTGCAGGATTTTTCTTTGGTTTCTTAGAACTTATTGTAGTTAAGGCAAAAACAACCCATATTTTTTTTAAACAGGAAAACAAAAAAACCCCATCAACAACACACAACCCAATCACCAGAAAAAATATTGGCATTTGCTGTTAATCATGCATCAGGGAGTAAATCACTGTTTCTGTGTTAAGGGAGACTCTTACTTCATAGGTAAAGGTTGAGCTTCAAGAGGAGCTACTGTTTGATCTCCCAGGTGCAGGTCAGAGGAAAGTCGCTCATCTTCTCCTTGAACACTTTGTCAAAATCTTCGTTTTGAGCCACTGTGAAGACATTCTTCCAGTCGCCTGCTATACCTGTTCAGACAGAAAAAGTCAGAGATGCTTATTTCTTCTCCACCATTTAATATTTTGTCTGGAAATATAAAACATTGAGTGGACAAACCTTTGCGCATGGTTTCCTTCTTGTAACGGTTAGTTTCAAGTAAGTCCTTGTAGTTTGCTTTGGGGTTGTTCTTCATGTTTTTGAAGGTGGACGCCTCCACAACACGATCAATAGCTTCATCTGTCAAGTCTTTTCCCAGAAAAGCACAAAGCTTAACAACTTCCCCTCTGAGGTCCTGTCAGTCACAGATATATATGGAAA
The DNA here is from genome assembly GCF_008729295.1 of Plectropomus leopardus. Taxonomy (NCBI): domain Eukaryota; kingdom Metazoa; phylum Chordata; class Actinopteri; order Perciformes; family Serranidae; genus Plectropomus; species Plectropomus leopardus. Next base: position 8,686,318 of record NC_056477.1, on the reverse strand, counting down.
TGTTTGTATTTATGCAACATGAGTATATTTTGGATGTTTCTGACATAATGTACAAAACAGAAAATCTCCCAAATCCAACATCTGCAGGAATCTTGTTTGAACATTGTCTGTTGCTAGTCACTGCATGTACACACTTTGCTAAACAGTGCCTTCTTTGGTCAGGGTTGTTATATCCATGCTCTGTGGGCCCATGAATGAATCATTGCTACACTGCTGAATGAAATTATAAAACACAAGTTCCAAAATGTTGGCTGTGTAAAATGCGAATACAACACAATGCCATGATTTCCAAATGTTTTTGTAATCTATATGCAATTAAATACAATACAGAGACAAGATATTTAATGTTCAAACTGAAAAAATGTTAATTGTTTTCTGTTTGTTTGGTTGTTTGTAAATATAAACTCATTCTGAAATTGATGCCTGCAACACAGTCCAAAAAAAGTTGGGACAGGGGTAATGTAAGACATGGAATACTCAAAAAATACCTTTTTATAACTTTCCATGGATTAACAGGTTAGCCAACATAAATTTACAAAGGATGTTACTACACAGGCTCAGGAACACTTAGGAAAATCATTGTCAATAAAAACAGTTCATTACTGCAGCTTCAACTGCAGACCGTTCTGATTCAAGACTCGTAAAATGGCGTTGTTTTCTCTCTTTCCACATAAGAGCACAACGCCCAAAAGGCATCTTTCACATGGGCATGGAATGCCGCTGACAGCATAAGTTAAGGGTGTGACCAGACAGAACTGGTTGACTGGTTATTCCACACCGACAGACAGACACAGGGCACCTGGCACATCCACCAGATATGCACACAGAAAGTGTCCCTTGACAGAGTGGCCCTGCGGACTTGTCGCGTGTTCATGAAATGCAGCAGGACAGTGTTAGGTTTAAAGGCTGCCAGTAACGATGCTTTTGTTGCCTAAACATTACTTAGTGCAGCGTCATTTCAACATGTGCTTGTGCTGACATCCTGCAGACGCAGAACGATACAATTGTAGGTTGTAGGTTTTGGAACAACATATGCTGCCATCCACATGACATATTTTTCAGGGACGTCTCTGCTTATTCCAGCGAGACAATGAGACACATTCTGCACATGTTACAACTTTGTGGCTTCATAGTTAAAGAGTGTAAGTACTAGACTGGCCTGCCTGCAGCCAAGACCTGTCTTCCATTGGAAATGTTATGGCACATTTGATGCGCAAACATTAAATTAAACATTATCAAAACGTTAAATATCTTTACTCTAAACTGTATTTCATTCTATATAGGTTGAAAAGTACTTACAACTAATTGAATTCTGTTTTTTTTCTGCAGTTCAGTTTTCCAGTTTCTGAGGTGTGTATATTATCATGGTCAAATATCCCGTTACACATACAACAAAAAAATTCCCAACCTTCAACATGTCTTCATACTGCACAAAATGGATGTTCAATTGATCTTGTGCTTCGTGATATTCTCGCACATGCTCAAACCATGATCCCATGTAAACTGTAGGAGAAAAGTATGTTTATGTCAGTGCTGAAAATAAATGAAAAATGTGAGTGAGACTAGTATTTGGTTAACAAAACATAACCCCATCATACTGAACCTACCATTACCATCCAGGAACTGCTGAAAGAAATCCTCAAAGCTCCGCGGTGTTTCCAGCATTACCCAACTTTGGGCAAAGTGGTACAAGGACACCAGGACATCTTTGGGGTTTCTTCGAACATACACAACCTAAAGGAAACAGATATGCATGCAGGAGTACAGTTGCATTCAGAGGCATGAGCATCTTTTTGGGGGGAATTCAGCCACACATGGATGCTTGAAACAATGTTTGCATTACTTTGATTTGTTTGTCTTTCACTCCCTGGGGCAACATGTCAGGTGGGAGATGTGAGCCAAAGATCCGAGGATCTGGCCTTTCACGGCAAGGGTTGTCTAAGCTTCTCTCCTCCAGCCAAGGAACCAGTGCCCTGTTGCTCACATCTTCTGCCCAGTCAGGGTGTGCAGCTTCCATAATCTGGACCAGAATCTGCTGCATCCATGCTGTGCCTGCAGAGCCAAATACAAACAAAGCCGTTTCTGGCATTTAGCTTACCCTCACTGATATAAATGTTGTGCACAAAAAACAAAAACATCTGTCAGTATAACGTAACAGCACTACAAAAAGCGCATCCTCGAAAATCATCATAAAGTTGAATCAGCACTTCTATAAAACAAGGACTTCAAACATGGATCTGACTCTCTGTGGTGCAGTGTGATTTTGTTGACTAAACTTTGATGGAAATTGTTTGTCAATGAGCTTTTTTTGATTTTTTGATTTAATTAATTTGCAACCAGTTGCGTGATAAAGAAACTGTCAGTGTTGATTTTAAAGCTAAAAATTACACAGCAAGCAACTTACCTGATTTGGGGTACGTGACGAGGAAGAGATCAGTAGGGCGAATCTCAAAATGTTTCAGAGCATCAAGGTCTGAAGGTCTCAATTTCCCCTTGACTAAAAAAATCCTCCTTTTGTACCTGAACAAGTAAGGGTTCACCAAGTCCAGAGATTCCATGGATGCTAAAATAACAAAAATGAACAAATAGATTCAAGAAAGTTCTTTGTTGTATAGTCGAATAAAAACTGTGCAGTATGTTCGTACTTGCACCTCTACAGCAGGTCAGCACGTTAAGAGAAGCATTTGAGGAAATCACACACAATATCTTTCATGGGAATCTTCTGGTTAAAACCAGTTTAGCTGCTTGAGGTATTTGAATATTAAGCACATATTCATTTTTATTGCGCAAGACTGTTGAATGTTAATAACACAGTAAGACTGCAACAGGAAGAAGTATATCAGACTCCTCCTTTGCAGACCAAATCTGTTATAGCACCTTAAGGCATCCAGACTTCTCATACTGCATGCCTGAGCTGCCGAACAGGACAGGTTAAAAAAATAATGATAAAAATAACACAGTAAGACGCGGGCTATAGGCAGTTTAAAATTTTCTGACCACGAATATGCTTCAATGTTGCATTTTAGTAAAGTGATGTGATAAAGACGATAAATAAATTTAATTCAACTTTAGTGCGTTTGATGATGGGGCATCATTGGTGCTTTACAGAGAGGGGATACTGTTTATTGCAGACCCAAAATGCATTCTAAAATAATTTCCATACACCCTGTGACATTATAGGAAAGAAGAAACTACTCCATATTCACCAAGATTATTAAAAATAATAGATATAAAGTAATAATAATAAAAATGTGATGGTATGGCAGAGACTATGTATTTATTTATTTAACCTTTATTTAACCAGAAGTAGTCCCACTGAGATTCAGAACCTCTTTTCCAAACGAGTCCTGTCCAAGATACCAGCACAAAGAAAAGAACAAGTAGACAAAAAACACAACAGCAAAATTTAATTCAATTAGCAACTATGGAGAAGGTTACATATTTTGGACAGGTTTTTTATTCATCCTTTTATTTAATGATTATTAACTTCTAATCATTTCCCACTCAATTTTAAAATGAATTTTCTGGCCATTTTCTTGACACCGTTTCCTAATCCTTTGCTCAGGTTTCTACCAGTTTAAATGCCTGTGAAACGCATTTAAACCTCCCTGGTTTATACCCTCATTGTCAGCCACTATGTTTCCCTCCTTTGCCTGTGCCTGCCATGGATGCATTATCGAGAAGCTGCCCACTCCAGCTGTGTCTTGTTCTCCTGATTAGATCTCTGTGTATATAAACCAGTGTGTTTTGTTCCTTGTCAGTTTGTTTGTAGTCATGGTGTCTTTTTCTGGTCATTTTTCCCTGCATGTGTGGATCTCTCACACTTGTTAAATTTCGTCTGTATTGATCCCTGTGTCCTCTGTGCTTTACTGCTGTGTTCTCAGTTTAGTTTTGGGTTCTTCTCTCTTTATGCCTGCCTGTCCTGGAGATGTTTGACCAGCTGCATTAAAGCTTAATTTTTGTTAAACCATTTTCTCACCTACTGCTCTGATTTTTTTCCCTTGTTCAAACTGAAAATGTAAGATCATTATTATGATCAATGTTATTATTTACCCTTCATTGAGGGGGAATTAAGAATCATTTACAACAATACCCAAAGGTTAGCTATCATTTGCAACAGAAACAAGTACATAAACAACACATTGTCTACAATGCAGCATTCAATTAAGTGTGCGGTGAGCAATTGTTAAACTGATTAGTGTTCTTTGTTCTGCAGTATTACTGTCAAATTCCTTTAAAAAATGGTTGCAGCGAGTTTGGATCTAGCTTCAAAACAGTAACATGGATGACAGAGCAGCACAATTCAACACATTCTCATCCCAACTTGTGAAATATAGTTGCTTAGTGCCATTCACATCTACAGGCTTTAGGTATCCTCCTCCATCTGTTGTGGCAGTTTGTAATCCCCATGTGTACATACAGCATTGCAAAATTGGGATTTTGTGTTGGAATGTGGAATTTACATGGTGTGTAAAACTGCTGTGCTAAAGCAGGAGCTGTGTCACGCGAGGTGGCATACTTTAACACTGATGGGTTTTTTTTTAAGTAGGCCTGTTTTAAAGTGGGTAAAATACTTTTTACTGTCAACCCCCACCAATAGCAATGCAATGCTGAGCTTTTGGGAGCATGCTGACTGTCTTATTGCATGAATACACTTACTAATAAGTATACAGCTCAACTTAAAAAAATACCAAACCACCCCTTTAACAGCAGCATGTTCGCATGCTGCTGTTAGCATGCTGCTGTTAGCAATTACATCACGGCCCTTATTCTGTAATTTTATGCAGATAATTGTGCCTGTAAATAACTTATGGAATGTGCATGTGCCTGCAGATGATAGACAAGTTTTGGACACCCTTAGCAGCACAACCATGCACACACCATTGTGGGCAGGTAAATGTCTTAAGCCTTTTTTGCATATATCTGTGTTTCATGCACGGGATAAGCGATGCCAGTATGTTACTTGGATTTTCTGATATTATTCCCCAAATATGATGTCAAGACTCCACATAACATCCTGGGATCCTTAAATCCATCCCTACTCTTAGCCTGTTGAAAGATTAAAGAAAAAAAAGTTCCTTACTGCATGCTGCCATACATGTCATCCATCTCATCAACTTTTGAGATTTCACTGTTCTGATGGATTTGAGCTTGCTCTTTCTGTGAATGGGTTTCCATGTTATGTTGTTAGATGAGCCTCTCGACTTTGCAACCAAAATGCAGTCAAAACATTCATTTAAAATTTCCACTTCAACCTCCTCAACTGGGACAGAGGCAAAACGGCACATGTCAATTCACACTGGACTAATATTATCCCGTGATCTCTGTGTTTGTCAAAATATGGTAGGCAATTTTCCCTGGAATTTATACTTTACAAATTACTTTGCCGATTCGCACGTGATTGATAATACACCATCACACCAGACATCCCCTGCAATTATTACAAACTTCTGGAAGTCCCCACCTTATACTAGTCCCATGTGAATAGGACTTTAGGGTGGTTTTCTGCCTGATGCAATAACAAAATTGTGTAAATGGGATTGTTTGCGTTACAAATGGCAAAGTACAAGTCGGTGTTTTTTAAATTTTTTACTCAGTGGACAAAGGTGGTAGTGGGAAGCGGTCAGGAGATGTGTGTTTCTGTGTGTGTGTGTGTGTGTGTGTGTGTGTGTGTGTGTTTCGTGGAGTGGGGGGGTCTGTGAAACAGTGAACTGGATGGAAAGGAGCTTCAAAGCGCAGGGAAGAGGTCCCTGGCCCCCCACTGCAGCCTTGTTCACATGAGAATCAATCTGGTGCCAGTGTTTGATGTGAACCGCAGATAAAAGAAACGACACAAAGAATGACAGCAGGGAGATATGGAAAGATGGGGCACAAACAGACAGAGAGATTAATGGGTAAGGCAGATAATAAATGTGGAGGTATGAAGACATGCCAGAGGACTATGTTTACCAATTTATCTGAACAAAACTGGAAAAGCAAGTATATTGAAGCTTATTGAAACACATGAAACCAAGTGATTGACAGAAATACATAAGTAGAAGGACAAAGTGAATGACAGACGCAGCGTTTCAGTCAGTCGGACACGATCCATCAGTCAGTCAGACATCGAAGAGCAAAAGAGGGTTCAAAGCCAGGGTGGTGGACACTAGTGCAGCGTCTCTTTCGCACAGTCTCCGTGACACCAGGAACTCGCATTAGCATCACAATGCAAACTGCATTATCATCATCGCCATCACCATTATCATGAAAAATGAAAATCATATTGAGATTGTAGCAAAGCCTTCAGCCCAGACAGCCTTCAATAAAGGATTCACTCTGGAATGCATATTATCTCTCTGCACTTTCAAAAAATTCACAGAAAACACTCCAAAAAATCATATTGCCCAATGTTAACAAACTGTGTCAAAGTTTGCATATAAGCACAACAATCAATCAGAAACCCCCTTTTAAATGACATGATCAGAGCCAAGAGCTTCCCCCTCTGCTGTCGGTCGTCATGCTCCTCATGAAACAGTGTAGGAATGTTGTTTTATTTGTACTAAGTTGAACAGAAAAGTCAGAGCTCTGTTATCACAGGCTACCCAGGACAATGAGAGGCGGAGAGAGCAGCTTTTGGGTCTTTTCTTGTTTTTATTTCAGTCGAAACAGGCTCTGACACCGTCGTTCTTTCTGCTAATTAAGCTGTTAGAGAGAGGGGCTGGTCTGACAGGGCCCTGCTTGGCGGGGAGGCAAAGAGTCAATGGGCCGAAGCCGAACAGGAGACATTTATGGGCTGCCTTAAGCCATTGTTTCCCCCCACCGAGGATCTTTTCAGGCCGACCGCCTCTGTCTCGGTGACCTGTACAATGAGAAGAATGCCACTCTGAGAACCCAGAGCCGGCCACAAAGAGCAGCCCCGCCGAATGAGGATTTCACGGCACTGGGCCGAATCCGGACGCTGCCAAGATTCCACGGATAGTTCTCACTTCTTCACTCGGAGTCACTCTGTGCGTCTTGATCCTGGAAAGGTGCAGTAATGTTTGGATGTAGATGTTTTCCATATGACACAGTCAGCAGTGGAATGTAACTAAGTACAATTACCTTAGTACCGTACTTAAGTATGAATATGAGGTACTTGTACCTTACTTGAGTATTTTCATCACTTTATACTTTTACTCCATTGCATTTCAGAGGAAAATGTTGTACTTTTTAGTTCACTGCATTTATCTAACAACTTTAGTTACTTGACAAATTAATATTTTTGCATAAAAAAGAGGAGTTCATAAAACATGATGTTTTGTTATAAATTAAAATTACCAAAGAGTTTATATCAGTACAGCTGCAACAGTTGTTAATTATTTAATCAGTCGACTCACATAAAATTAATTATTTTTGATAAACATTTAAGTCTTTTTCTATTTTTTAAATATTATTGAGTTTTTTGGGGGGTTATTTTTTATTTTTTCAATTTTGTTTATAATTTTGGGGGGTTTATATGTTTTTATATAGTTTTCTTTTTAATTTTATATAATTTTAAGTTTTCCATTTTCCCCCCTATTTCCCTTTTTTCCCTGCATTAGATTCTTTTACTTGTAATACTTTAAGTGCATTTCCCTGATTATACTTAATTTACTTAAGTAACATTTTGAATGCAGGACTTTTACTTGTAACAGAGTATTTTCGAGAGGCGCTATTTTATTCTTCGTCCACCACTGGACACAGGTAACAAGACAAAGGGGTGATAAAGCTTGAGCTAAAGCTAACTCAAAGCCCAGCTCATAAATGCACTCCACAGTAATCAAACTATTTTTCTGACAAACTTCCTATTAAAAAAACACCCATGGTGTGTTACAAAGAAGTGTGAAAAGTTTCTTTTCCATCAAAGTGTTTCTCCTCAAGATTATAACAGTATAAATTTCCAATTAATATGCTCAAAAAATCAGATCGGGGCTTTAATCAACTTTTCCAGAACAGCCTCTCTAAGTTTGTCCAGCAGCAGTTGTTTGAGCCACCTGTTCCTGCTACAGAAGCTGTCGCCCAACCTTGCAGATTAAACAGGTGAGATTAAGGCAAAGCTCTGGGCAGCTTGCAGAACATCCCCTAACACAGGCTACAAACACCCCTTCTGTACGTGTGTGTTTGTGTGTGCATGCTCCGGTCCATTTGATGGTCATCCAAGCGTCTCTGTGTGTTTACTTGGACTGCGAGGCAGATCCTTCCTCTCTTGTCGAGTCACACAGCTCTGTCGCTGGCCTGGAGATGAATTTGTGATCTGCTATAGCTGCCGCAAAAAACTTTCTTTTTTTTTCTCAAATTGTGGTTTTCTAGCGACTTAAAACAAACCATTTCTGTGTCAACACCACCTGCTTATGTCTTATCAGTGTGCCAGTTTCTGCTCCTTTAGCAACTGCCATGTGTTGTCATAATGTAACTCCATTTACCACAAAGTGTTGAACGGCACTTTCAGATGAGCCAGCACCTCGCACAACAAAGCGGCCCAATTATAGAGCCATTTATGTGTTTGTCAGGGGCTTCAAATGGGCACTGGTTTCTCGGGGTAGCCATATTGGCGAGGTCAGGCACAGCATCTGAAAAGGCAGCTTTATTACAGAACAAGCCATCCCTCTCTTAGATGAACACCCAAGAAGAAAAAAAGACAAAAAAAGGAAGAAATAAAAAATGACAACTTTGTTCTTTACAACAGTTTGGCTGAGCCTGCCTGTCTGGCTGCTCTGCGGAGCGCAGCAGCATGTGTTTCAGGGATTGTTCTGGAAGCGGGAGTGCAGAAACAGCAGGGAGCAGAAGACAAACAGGCAATTCGTGACTCATTAAACACGGCGACGGTGGCCAGCACAGTGGAGGGGTGTGAGGACCTGCGTTCCAACCGGGCGATAAACCCCCCCTGTACCAGCTGGAGCAGGCATCTGTCAGCCGCACGCCGCACCACGCCACGCCACCGATTATCAGCAACAAGCCATATCTGAGTGGCCGGCCACAGCCATTTTCAAACACCCTACACTTACATAACAGCCCTGATTGGCTCACATGGGACCCACAGGTCCGCTGACAGGCCTCGTGTTGGAAAGTTGCTGCAGGCCGGACCATGGAGGGCAGCGAAACATGTCTCTCTCTCTGCTACACCAGAGGTCAACACATGTCATTTTGTCATTTCGTTATGAGCAGCAGGTTGGCAGTTTGGTTTGGAAGTCCGTCTGCTAACTGTGGCCCATAACACCAAAGCAAAGAAAGGACACCAAACCCCGAATAACAACCTGCTCCCAGAGCAAGAGTCGTAGTCCAGGTAATTTTAACTTGAAACTTACGGCACATACAACTGAGAGTAACTTGTACTGTACTCATTTCTGTCCTTGAATAACTAAAACAAATGCATATACATATGTGGTACATATGGGGTCATGAACTGGGAAACTGCAGGTGTAAAATGGTTGTAAAAGCTGTTAGAATTTTTTTTTTTTTTAAACGTATATGTCAAAATGTGAATGCAAAATCAGCTATAATCTGTTTTTTTTATGATAACAATGAAAATCAAATGTCTCAGAACATACAGACAGAATATTGTTGCATTTTTGGAGTGAGGTTGAAGCCAACTTGGTATATTACATAAGGTTTTTTTCTTCAGCCATTGAGCTATTAAGCAATTTTTTTTATTTTGTTATAATGACGCAAGCCCGAGACTTTTGGAAAACACTGAATTTTGGTAACTAAACAACAAAACTTAAAACAACCAAAATATTAACATCATCTGTCGTCAGTATCCTACATTAAATTGACATTTGCATTTAACTTCTCATCCCAGCGCATCATATGGTGACCTTTCGCATTTACTCATGTTTTTTTAGGTGTCCCTCTGCTACAGCTGTTTACGCTAACAAATGCAGATGGTGAGATGATGCAGCCCGTTATTGTGATGTCAACAAATGCAGCGCTGCCACTTCTCCAAGCACGTTCACATCTGATGGCGTCCAGGTACATTCCAGTTGGACACGGAAGGTGGCTTTTGGTGTCATGCTCAAACACCGAAAGCACTGACAAAGCAGTGCTATTTGCTAAATAATTGCTAAATTCTGGTATCTTGGGAATCTAAGTGTAAAATAACGGGCCCAAACTTGCAAATGAACACAGCAATGAGGTTAAAATATTCGAATTCTTTCAAACACGTGTGATAGAAGGTTTACTAAAGACTCCAGTTGCTTTAATAACTATTTATCCCTCCATCTGTCTCAATAATAAGAAAATATTGTCAGAAGAAAATATTCTCCCTGGAAGAAATGAGGTGCTAAACCAGGAAGACAACATAGCTCAATAACTTCTCGTGATACTGTGGATGCAAGGTAATCAAAATCCTCCATCGCCTGGAAAAACTCAACATCAGCACAACTTTGCAACGAGGTAAAAGTTTGCTCTCAATAGAATTTAACGAGCTGCTAACTGCCTAATTAAACGCTGAGAGCAGATAAAAGCATGAAATATAGATAAGCTGGAAACACTGCCTACAGCTCTACGGCCCGTGCTGAGGAAGACAGTGATGTCTCCTAAAGCCGCAATCAGCAGAGCAACTAAACCGCGCCTCGTCCTCCACCCGGTTGTGAATGTTTAATAAGAACGAGAAGCTAAACATGTTGCCTTGCAAGCCATGAATTAGACCGAAAAGCCTGCCAATGGAGCGACATAAAAAAGTGTCTAACTTTCGATGAAAAGGCAGTGTTAATGTGGTACTTCAGAAGCCCATGGCACTTTCTAGGACTGAGGGATTGGGGCTTTAACAGCGCTCGAGGTGTGACAGAAGGGGCCTCTCCCTCTCCTCAACAGTGGTAGCCAGGGTTGTAATTCTGACTTTAGCAGTCTTTACGACTCCCTCTCCTCATTTCTCTGGAATATGAAAACATCAGCATATGGCCGCCGACAGCACCGAGGCTAAGGAGTCAATTTCCCCTAAGTAACATTGGGACAGGGGTGACATTCATTTCGATACTGCCCCCCTGGCTCAAAAAGAGGACAGAGGAGAGACAGGAAAAAGAGACTGAGCCACAGAGCGAGGAGACAGATGGTGAGACGCACAAGGACAGAGAAATTCAAAGGGAAAGAAAGAGAAAGACAAAGATGGTTAGATGCTCATTTTCTTGTACCAGCAGGTCTTCATCGCCTCCCTATCTCAGTGTGTTCAGTGAGCAGTTCACAGAGTTTCATGTGGCTACCAGGAACAGAAAATCTGTCCGTCAGCTGCCAAAGGTTCCAGCTCCGCTCCGTTCCTCTGAGCGCTCTTAAAAACCCGCTGTTTCACACCCATGAATTACACTATTTATGGCCCCGGTTAAAATGGGCAGTTTCTGGGCACGCTGCATGTGTGTGCCTCTGTTTCTGTGTGTGTGTGAGCGTGGGTGTGCCATGTGGCAGATGGGAAGCAATATGGCACACCTCTGCCCAGACAGATGTGGCACAGCACATCACAGTGAGCCGGGAGAGGGATCGGAAACCTCAGGAACATCTGGACCTGTGGCAACCTTCACTCTCAGCCAACAAGCTAACTTTACCTGGCTGCTAAGGACCTGGGAGAAGAGGAGAGGGGGAAACGACGGCTCATAACATGTCACCAGTCCATGGAGTCCCTTACAACGCGTCTTCATCTCCGGTGGCATTTTGACTGACAGATGAGGAATCTCACCTCCCTCAGTGAGGCCTGTCAATCAATTGCTCTGTGGAGTGGAGCGCTGAGGCCTGTCCCAACATGGGCCTGTCATGGCCTGCTGCACAGGAGTACATTCCCACCACTCAGGGGGCAGCCTGACTGGGACAGACTGGGGCATCTGCAGTAGTGAGAAATTGAGTAGAGTAACTCAAGGGAGAGGGTTGTTAATAGGATGTCTAGGGAAGAGACTGGAAGAGTGTATTCATGCCTAATGCTTATGCCTAATGTGGCGCATTTCCTTTGTTGATATACACATTTCGTTTCCCTGTTAATTATGGACGAAGATGTTGGTTCGAACTGAAATATCTCAAAATCTGCTTTATGTTTTGCCATTATCTCTTGTGCAGACGTTCAGGGTGCAAAGAGGATGCCAAATGAGAGACACTTTCAATTAGGTGTGCAAGTTACAAGCACAGTAACTGTGGAAATGTGCTGCTCAATATTATAAAAAAATAATCAAAATAAATTTCATTTCTCGAGTAACATTCATTTTTCTTAGTTTAACATCTAAGAAATAGCCTTAAATGATCACTTTAACTCTTAGGGACTGTTTGGGTGCATTTCACGCACTTTCATTCTTAATTTGATCATTTTGGCAGTGTTCATACATATGGCATACATTTTGGTAAGATTGTGTATTTCTGTTTAATCTTTGAATTTCCAACTCAGCTCCAACAATAAGTCTAAAATACACTGTCTAAACAAAATTGTTACATTTATACCGGTAAGCGCAAAAAATGTGCCATCGGAACCCATTCAAACTGCACTTTTTCATCCCACATCCATCAAAGCATAAAATCATTAGTGCATCATCATGTGATAGCTTTGTGCTTTTTCACCAGTTTGATGGTCCCTTCTATTTCACAAAGTAGCCAAATTGGTGAGAATTTAAGGGAGAGAAGTGTAGCATCCAACACCAACTCCTAGAGTGGTGCTGGTGCACCTACCAAGTACTGATAGTACACTGCATTTTGTCATACATATCTATGTACTCAAAATGGCATGTATAACTACAGAAGAACACATATTGAGACACAGCATATGATCTCACATCTCGTATTGAGTTATATGAAGAGGCTTTGCTTTTAGCTATATAGATAAACAGCCCAGCAGGATTTAGTTCAAGGATGAAAACAATAATTACATAGAAGGCAAAGAAGGAAATCAATGTAAACATTTATTGATTTCCCTAAATTTGTTATGTAAAAGACATCAGGTGCAGATTGTTGTTAGTGGGCTAGAGCATGCCCCAAAACAATAATTATCACTTGTTGACACTGTGGTTTAATGACCCACAAAAATGTGGAAATGCAAAGTTTTTAAAATCTGCTGGATTTGAAACTAATTCTCGGATTTTAATACAAGAGTAAGTGGTTAAGTCATTTTGAAAACAAGTTTCCCTCCTGCCAAGGCTGTGATGAAGAAAAAAGTATTTTAGTGCGTTAGTGTGTTTCATAGATAATATTCAACATTAGGTAAACCATAATAACACACTGAAGCTCAATTAAACAATCAAGGAACAATTTCACAGTAGAGCAGACAACAGGTAATTAGCTGACTTTCCTACAAGAATAAAGAAAACAATTGTGTTTTGTTTTACTGTACGCTGTAACATACAGGACACAGAAATTGGCCAGCTGTGTGAGATGGCTAGATCAAACACTATACTTCCCCTCCTTATATTGGATTGCAATTGCATAACAGAGTTTTGCATTATTTGGGTTTGTTGGATTGATAGTTTGCATGTTACCAGTAAAATCCTAGCACCACAGCTGATGTTGGTATGAAAAGAAACAATTCTAAACAACCACAGAACAATCAAATGTTCTGCTGAATCTACTTTTTCTTTTCTGTTCATCTGCATTGTGGCAGCAGTCAAAGGTCACATCATTTATATTTCCCGCGCTGTTAAGAAGCTCCTGCGGGAATAAGGACAGACATATGTTGGACGAGGTGTGCTGGATGCCTATAGACTGTAGCCCAGATGTCCTCATGTGCACACAAAGCACCGTCAATATGGATCACATCCTCTCTCTCTCTTTCTCTTGCTTCAAACCAAAAGCATCCCAAACAGACTTTTTCCTGGAAAGCAGCCAATTAAACATTGGAGCTGTTTTGAAACAAGAAAAATGTTCATTAACAATATTTTTTATATGAAATATAATATCACTTCATCACCCCCAGGGGTCTGTTTATTCACTAGGACTCAGTCAACATGATGTGCATACTCCAACAAGTGAGCTACTGAGGCAGTTAAGTGATTGACACTTTAACACTCATTACATGCTTGTTTTTTACCTTTCAACACATTTGAAAGCAATAAGATAAAGACACGGTACAGTGTTTGACACTAATTGTGCCTACCAACACAACCCATTTTTGCACTTTACAAATATCGACTAGGGCAGTGGCGATCGGTGTCAAACTATAACACTCAAGGTACCCTGCAGCATCAGATTTGGATGTTCAGGGACAGAGTGATGATTTATGATCATTATGTGCATTGTTTCTTTTCAAAATAATCTGTTTTTTTCACAGGAAATGTACAGTTTATGCTCATTCAGTGCATACAGCCTTGTTTCAAAATAAACTTAGAGTTGGTTAAAAACTTTGTTTTCAAGTTTACTTCCTTAGGTTTTAGGAAGTACTTGGAAAGGTTTAGCAAAAAAACATGGTTTTGCTTCAAGAAGTGAAATTTATTAATGTAACATCACCGCACATTTATCACAAGAATTGCACGCTACACCAACACATTCAGATTCCAACTCGTCGAATGTCGGCAGATATTGCTGACGTCTACATGTTACACAGTATGCATCCTTCTGCATCTGTTGTTGATGTTCTGGGACAGCATGCATTGTGTCCCTTCAAAATACATAAACATACATAAACTGACAGATCATACTGCCACGAAAGGTGGCTCTTAGCATCAGCGTCTCATTAATTTGGAATGAGAACAGGCTCGCTACACATACTGGCGCACTATGTTGTTTTTTAAATAACTCTACTGACTTCTGTTTTCACAAAGGAAATGAACTGCAGGCTCCCAGGTGAAAGTCCAGAGTTTGTTTGAATCACTTGGCCTATTTGGACTTGCTTACTCTTTATAATACAGCAGCTGCCCTGAGTTTCAAAATCTGCTGCAGCCCATTGCATCTCATATTGCAGCTGAAGGGTGCCTCAGTGCTTCAATGTCTAAAGCCAAAATCCTTTGACCGAGCATCAGAGTTTGACGAGATGGGATTGAGAGCATGTTGATCCACAGCAGTTGAGAAACGGCTGCTGAGGTAGGACAGGATAACCACTTGGACAAACCAAATGTAGACCTTCAGTTCACCAGTATAACAGAACTTGTAGTAGTAAAAATGGAAATTTGGTTCATTTAGTTACAATTTATTTCATTTGATAAAATCATTTCAGACAGCCTGTCATATCATAGCGTTTTTTGTAATTTATCAATATTTTGTGGGGACATTTTGAGCATATTTAAATATTGGGGGAGGCAAGTGTAGACTCACAACTCGTTGCAGATAGAAAACGGAGCGGCAGACGCCTTCCTCAGCTCCTCAGCTCCCTCGCTCCTCTCTCTCTCATCTCTTTGAATAATTAGTGATGTGTGTCAATATTGTGGCCCATAGTAACCATATGGTGGGTGCAGGCAGACAGGCCATTGTTGGGAGCTGTGAAATATTGTGTATCCCTGCGAGGGCTGGAGCCAGCAGAGGCAGGAAGTGTTGTCGGGACTGACAGGGACATTGTGCGCATGAATGGGCGAGTCCTCGGTGGCAGGGAGCACCGCGGACCCAGACAGAAAGTCTTGACCCTGGCGAGAAAGGCTGATTAGGCATGGTGCTGCAGGCCTCTCCTTCATCCACCCCCACCTCCACCGCCACCACCACCACCACTCTCATCCACACCCCCCACTGGAAGCCGTTAGAGCCCGAGCAGAATACAACAAGGCCACTTAACTCAGCGGCGCCTTTTCACTGCACACATAAAAACACTCATATATTCATGTCAGGGGTGGAGAGCAGAGGAGAGGGATGGGGGCTCAGGGCTTCACCGTCAGTGTGTGAACTCAGGAGTGATCAGACTGTGTGTGATTTGTGAGAATGACAGTGAGAGAGTGAACTGCATCTTAGGTAGACAGAATGAAAAAAGAATAATTTTTTTTAGCATTTTCTTTTGGCACTTTTTAACATGCATCAAAACTAAATGATGTCATTAGCGTGTTGCGTAGAGGACAGATTGGAAATGATGCTAAGCTTTTGTTTTACAGTCCTCATATCGCCACAGTATAATCAGACAAACACATTAGTTCAGATGTAATCGAAGGAGGCCAACATTATCCTGCCACATTAACAAGCTGTGGCGTGCAGGAAAACAGAGCAGCCAGTGCATCCTGACACTACACAAAGCCTTAAAACACACATATAACACCCCAACAAGTAGCTGACTCTTAACTCTGCAAACATTTAAATTCAGGAAATCCTTCAAAATGTCGAGGAGAGGCGTTTAACTGCGACGCCTCTTTGGCAAGTGTCTGAGCTTTATGGCAAACAATTTATTTGTTAATTAACCCTTTGAAAGCTGGAGTGACGTCGTTTTTCTTGAGCTGCTTTTGAAGGCTTTTCAAAAGTATTTAAACCTTTTAACCCTGAACAAATTGATGTCATTTCTTAAAAAAACATAGGCAATAAGCAACTTGGTGAGAAATGTTCTACAAACTGCAAAAACTTTGTAGATTATTTCAAAAACCATGAAAACATGTACAGGGAAGAAGGCTAGGGAAAAGCCATGTTTACAATGATCACAATTCCATGTTAAAATCTGTTATAGAGTTATTACAGTTTTAAGCACTTTTCCAGATCATCTCATTGTTGTTGTTTTTTTAATTACAAAAAAAATTAAACATTTTTTTCCGGTAATTTTCTTGTGTTTTTTTTACTAATTTCTTGCAAATTTTTGGATTTCATTTCTTTTTTCATTGTTCATTGCCCTTTTCCATGACTTTTGAAAGCCCATTTGCTCAAGTTTAAAAGGGTTAAAGAATTTAACAAATTAAATATTTAAAAATAATGATGCACAGAAAAAGTCCACATCACTCACAAGATGACCCAATAAATCAACTTCAAAAATGAGGATTCAATTAAATCATTTTTTTAAAAACTGAGCACTAAACTTTTGTCCACAAAACTGATCACATGCTGGATCTTAGTTGTGGATGATGGACTGATTTTATTTTCCTGCAAAACAATCTGGTTTCAACCAGAGGAGCAAGTTCAACAGTTTCATTTTACTAAGTCTCCCATTCCTCTCCGCTCCACAACTGCCTGATTAAACACACTTCCATCCACGTCCCCTCTCCTCCTCGTCTCTCCATCCTTCTCCTCTTTCATCCCATCCTCCTTTCCCCTCACTGCCAATTATCTCTCCGTCAGTCTGTCACACTTTGTAGTCTAATAAAAGGTCTTAAATTGATGCCCATCCCGCCTTTATCCCCCTGATAAAGCACAACAATTAAGGCTCATGTCTCTTTGCTCAGGGCCTTTTGATGGCACACAAAGCTGCACCCAGAAACAGGGAGAGGTGGTGGAGCAGCACTCACGTTAGCAGGCAGCTCTCTCTCTCTCTATCTCCAAACCAATGTATGTGCACATAACGCAGGTATAAAGCCAGAACAATCTGTGCACAACAATGCACGTCAGAGGACTCAAGTTGTCAATCTTTGAACCTGACTTGATAAAATCATAAAATACTTGCAACTTGACTTTAACATCAGTGACCTGGGACTTCACTCAGACTTCAGCACTTTGATTTGGAATAACAGGAACATTAGCCAATCTTGAGTGGGCGTCTGTCTGCCAGCGTTCACTGGGAACATATTAAACAATGTGAATGTTTTTTTGGGGGGGGGAGAGGGGCTCTGCTCAAGCACTGGCCGACTGAGCTTCAATATCTATAATTAGAAATACATGCTAAAAGTATGAAAACAACCTGAGCAAGAAGAAGAGGCAACACTCAGAATACATATTTTAACCATCAACTGTATAAAGTATTGGACATATCAACCCTGTTGTCCCCCATTGGTTTGTGGACTTCTGTGAAGTTTCAAGTGTTGCATTTTGGCTGTCTCCATCTTGGATTTTTGGAGTTAAAGGTGGCCGTATTTGATGCCGAGGTGAGATGCCAGACCACACCACTGCGGGCCGCTACAGACCACTGCAGACCACTGCAGACCACTATTCAAGACCAACAGTGAACAAAACTGCTCGTTTTTAGTGAGTCATTGCTGTGTTTTCTGTAGCTTTTAAGGAACCCAAAATGGGTTTTTGTAATGTTTTTCTGCTGCCTTGTAGCCCCTAAACATGTTTTTTTAGCAACCCATGGCTGTTTTTCTAGCATGTTTTTAGCCCCCAAACATGAGTATTTTGTTGCAACTCGTCACAGTGTTTCCGGCTGCTGAGGCACTAACAGTAGTTGTTTTTGATAGAAATATCCAGGCTTTTTCCAAGGTGATGCCCCAAGAACTATGCATTTCTACCCTCCCTATTACCTTTCTGTTAGTGTTCTTCTTATTTTCTTATTTTGTTTTCTTTTTCTATGCATGCTGTCTCCTGTCATTTAATTGCCATATGTTTTACGTGTGTTTGTACTAATGAATGAATAAAGTGGGAGAAAACACTCAGTATAGTTTATTTATTTATTTATTTATTTATTCTAAGAGACAGGGTGTTTATGTTCTTAGGTCACCCTCACAAATAACACATGATAACAAAATATCTCTCCAATCAATCCAATATGCATTTTACACCACTTTAAAGCCTTTTTTGGTAAACTCCACATCCTTAAAATGCTTCCTCCTAATTCAGTCATCAGTAGCAAATGATCTTCAGAGTCCCTTGAGTCTTTTCTGAACAATAAAGAAGAGAAAGTGACTATTAAAATAATTAGAGTCTTTATAAAACACATTTTCAGTGTGGTGTTTGAATATCTGATATAAAGGCTGTGTCTCCTAATGAAATTTGTCTTGTCAAATAGGGTATCCCACCTATGCCTCTCAGATCTTTATAATGTTGAATGCAAATAAAACTATTCATACAACTCTGTAAAATCTTCTCAAGGCTGTCATTTTGGCCAGGTGTCTCTTGTAAAAACAGATGATGAATCTTAAGAGATGTCCTGGTAAAATAAGCTTTTAATAAACTCTGCTGCTTAACAAACAACTGGCATGTCAAATTGGAGAGATAGCAAACATAAATGTCTATGGAAGAATTGATTATAAATGTAGGTTTATATAGTGCAATCATAAAACATAACATAGGGAGACATTGGTGTTATATATCAAAGCTGAGAAATGTGTAAAAATCAAACTTTCTTCAGAGGGGAGAAAAAAAGTTTCTGTTTTTGAGGAAAATTGTTTGGAAATGATTGATAAGAGTCTTGAAACAGCAAAATGTGGTAAACAATCATATTTACTCAGGGTATTTCAAATTTGGTCGATGAGAATTAAAGCATAGATAATTACTGAGTAAATGCCAAAACATTTAGAACAAAAAATGAGAACATTTAAAAAACACAGCATGATTCCTGCAAGAATGTGCAACATGTTACCTCTTTGTTTATTGACTTGGGCTTTTTTTTTTCTTCTTCTTTTTTTTTATTGCTATATGCCATGACACCAGGGGGTAAGCAGTAAATTTGAATCGTCAGTGAAAGTAAATGGAAAGGTGTGAAGGAAAGCAGAAGACACAACATCGTTAAAATCCATCTCTGGTCTGTGAAAGATTCAGATACACAAGAGTAGCTCTGTTGTGACAACTGAAATCAAATCTGCACCCTGTTATTATAGCGGAGACAGATCTGAGGGGAAGAGAGCACAAACTTTTTTTACTCAAAGACAAAATAATGTTTCTCTGATTTATGCAAATGTTGTTTTAAAATAAGACGTTCTTCGAAAGTTGAACTCGTATTATTTGCTTTGTTGATGCAGAATAGTGAAAAATCTCTCTTATTTTCTTATCTAATCATATTAGTAATAAAACTGCACAGAGTTAAGACTGAGATCTTCCCCTTAAAGGTACAACCATTAAATATTTGGCATTTTCATATTTGATGTTTGGAAATTGGAATTTATTTGCATTATAATAAACTGCTCCATGTCTTAATTTCTGTAGCAGTAAATTGAAATAACATTATGTAGACAAAATTATGTAAACATCTTATAGGGTAAAATTTGATGCAAGAGCATCCTCTGCAGCTACAAGCTATGGGATAACGCTGAATGCAACACTACTGTTTTGCATTTCGCTAAAATGCTAAGTGACTGTAACAAAGCAGCTGTTTTCATACACTATTCATATTCTTTGCTACAAAACATAATGCACCCAAATTCTTACACATCTGACGTAATGATGAGTCAGCAATAACACACATGTTTTGGAGGGCTGCAATCACATAATCATTGCTTTTATGGTACCACAGAAGGAAGCAGTACCGACCAGTAGGCGAGTTTAGGTGGTTGGTGGATCATGAAACACAGGACGGTTTCCTAAACCTTAGCACATTAACTTTACTTGCCAAAACATAACCTCTGTTTCTTTACATTAATTATGTAACTTTACGTGAAGGATTGACTGCCATTTATGGGGCGCTAATTTGGACAATATCATATGTATGAGAATATGTTAATTAGAGGCACTAGTAGAGAATAGTTAAGTCAGTGAACTGATTGCTTAATGTGATTTTTATACAACAGTATACATATATGGTGTGCTAACATTAACTAGCATTAGGCTACCTATTAAAAACTATTGTTCATACCAGATCAAAGAGGCTACAGCAGCTAAATACAGCGTTTTAAAGTGAGCAACAACTGCTTTCAACTTAAAAAACTTTGAATGTTTGTCTCGTGATGGCATGTGTAGAGCCTACCAGAGAAGAAGAGAGTGATGGGTCTGCAGTGCTGGGGCAGCAGGTTGTTTCAGTTTGAGAGTGTATTAAATTTTGGGTACTGAAGTCTTATTTTGGTGAAGAACTTGCAGGAAGTGTTCCTTGGCTCCCAGATACTCTGACAGTCAGTGCTGCCTGTTGAGTGCTGGAGAGCATTAACGTTTGCTGTGTTTTTGTAGAGCTGTTAAACATGTCTTTCTTGATCAATCAACATTTTGTGCGGGCTGTGCAGTACTGTCCCTCCCTGCAGCAGCACCAGCTCAGCAGTGTAGTTACCTGGGAGGCAGGGCCTTGGGAGTGAGTAATGTTGCTGAAACAAAAGTCCTGACAGCAGAAGTGTGGAGAGAGTGATGAGACCCCCTGCTGGCGTGTTAGCGAGTCTGGCCTCGGACTCTCCTTCCCTGGCTTTCCCTTTCAGACTCCTGCCCCTGAGGGCTTGGAGCCCTGGAGACTCTGGGATCCTGTAGGGGCCCTGGCTTGGTCACCTCTTATCCAAATGTTTTAGCCTATTTGAGCTCACATCCAAAACAAGTCTCTGAATCACAAAAACATATGTAGAATTATAGCCACAGACATTATGATCACTTTGAAATCTGCTGCAGAAGCATTTCAGTACTCCAACATTACAAAGTACAAGGTACATTTATCAGTAATTGTCTTAGAACATATTTAAAAAATAAAATTAAAATTTAGAACCTGCCCTACCACAATGTAATAGAGAGGGCTCAGAAATTATGTTTAACTGAGGTACATGTGCTTTTCTGCTACGTTATACTTCTACTCCACCACATTTCAACGGGCAATAATTTGACAGCTATATTTAGCAGTTATTTACTACAGATCAAGATTATACATACAAAATCAATAGTATAGATTTTACTGTTTTTGTAGTTTTAAGGATTAAACTACCTAAAAGTATATGAAATACTGGAAATTACCTTCACCTTGACATCGACAACATCTCATTGCTCGCTGTCAATGCAATTTTGAAGAAAAATCTAATAATTTAACACTCCACAAGAACTTTTTGTTGCTAATACTCAACTGTATTTACTCAAGCTATTTTTTAATGCAAGACTTGTAACACAGTGCTTTCACAATGGGTTTCAGCTTTTACTTAAGAAAAAGGTCTGAATACTTCTTCCCGTGTACTGGGGTGGCTGGTCATTCACTCACTTTCAAAAGTAGCTTCAAAATAAGCCATAAGGACAGATTTAACTGCTTTTTAAATTTTTTTATTTTGTGTTAATATTTTTTGTGTTTGATGCTCTATGTCTGAATATGAGAAGGCAGGAATAAACCTGCTGAGTGTATGGTTAACTTTGATTGGAAAACATGACATGTGAGGTATTTTAAGATGTATCAAGAAATAAAGAAACACTCATCAACTACTGAAACTCGATAAAAAAATGTCCCTTAAAATCACTTTTATCATGGGGAACTTTGCATTAAACACTATGACATGAGGTGATACAACTTCTCCTGGTTCCCTCGTCTTTGCCAGCCTCTTGTGGTTTCCAAGGTAAATGTCATGGCGACCATGGGATCGGCTGCAGGCTCGGGGAGACGTCCGGCTGTGATGGGGCGCGTGACATGATACTCAACAATCAGACACCATGACAACCTGGCAACAATGCTGTTGATTCAGCAACCAAACTGTATGAGGAGTTGAGTAGAGAGCAGACAATAAACATGTTGCTGAGTGGAGGCAACACAGTTAGGTGTTACGGGATCAGATATTGTATTTTTAATATCTGCAGAGGAATAACAGGAGCCTGATGAGTGAAAAATATCATTACAAAGTATTTCAAGAATTTTCATCTCATATTAAAATATTAGATTGCCCAGACTTTTACATTTAGAAATTATATATTTTTTAATTAGTTTGTTTTTTTTGTGTTTTTTAAATATTAGTGTTATGATGTTCACAATTCTCATCACTGCATCCTGTACAAAAAGGTTGGATGGTCCTCTCTCTGTGTGAGACATGATTTGCATTCTTACTTATTCATCTAAAAAGCACTTAGTGGGATGCTACCATCTTACATTTCCTCCATGCTAGTCTGGTCCTCCAGAGCACATTACACTCAGCCTAATGACTGGCTTACTCTCCAGGTGTCTGGAGTTCATTCTGAGCTCAGAAGATCTGCTTTCTGCTTCTTTGCAGCATCCGCCTGGAACTCACTTCAAGGCCTTTTAAAAATCCATGAACCCGTTTCTTATGGTCATTTTAGATCTTTAATTGTTAAGCTTCTTACTTCTGATTGTGCATGTTTTAACTAATACTGAAGTTAATAATATTGACTGATTGTATGTCTTTCTATCTGTTATTTTTGTTTGTTTGTTAATCTTGACATAATTGTAAATGAAGGCTCGCCCTCAATGATTTTTCGATTCCAAATAAAGAGAAAAATGTTCAGACAGGAAATTGGGAGACCCATCGCGGAGTGGTAATAAAATCTGTTTTTTTTTTGTTGTTGTTGGGGTTTTTTTAACTATGAAATGGAAAAAATGTGCAGGTAGTTTTTTCAGGATACACTGAATCCTTTCCATTCAATTCCATTCTATTACATTTATTTTGCTGATAATTTTAACCAAACTTAAAGGGGGACTTAAAGTAAGTGTTTTTAATGATGTGAGTACAAGAAGGCCCACTACTCTAAACCAACTTCAATTATAAAGTTAGAGACAATAGAAGATGGGGAAATTTTTTTTATCTATGATTTTTTTTACTTTTTATTATATGGGCCAAGGTGCAGTCAGACAAATGAGTGTTTCTGTCTGTTTCTGATGTTGATGGTGAGTTCATTCCATTTTGGAGCCTAGACAGCAAACACTTGTGACATTTTATGTTTTGCAATGATCGAATAGAGAAACAAAAGGTTGGCAAAGTAATTATTTGCAAAGATTCTGCAGTTGAAAGAGGTAACCCATACACTTGTTCACATACTGCACATGAAGAAACTGACATGTTACAGTCAGAGTCAGCTAAAAAATTTTGAATGGGTAAAGCGGACATATTTGTTTGATCTTAAGATAACTTTGACCATGTCAATACAAAATGAAATGAAGCATTTTCTCAAAAACCAGTAGCCTCCTTTCAAACCATTGCTATATTATCTACAGAAAGGACTACAATGAATGTTAACAATGATGACAATATAATGCATTTACAGCATTTTGAAACAAAGTTAGAGAATATATTTGGTTTGGGATTTTTTTTTTTTTTTTTTTTAAAAAGGAATATGAGGAAATTAATTAAAATGCAAATAGACAAAAATAATATTAATCCACAAATATAGAAACAGTGCAGTGATAAGGTGTAAGATGCTTCAAATTTAAGGAGTTGAGACCCTCTGGTTGTATATTCTTAGGATCAGATTTAATCAGAGGATTTTGGCCACTGGTTGGTATGTGACTTATAAACCACCATCACTACTGAAAACTATTCAACAACTAAGTTGAAACAGTGTAAAGATTTAAGAACAGGAGTTGTTAAAACATTATGATTGTGGTGAAGTTGAAACTTTTTGGGACCCCTGATAAGCAGCCGTTACAACAGTCCACCCTGCTGGAGATGAAGGCATGAATGAGTCTTTGGAAATGACAACTCTGATTCCCTCTGTTTCTTTGCATTGATAAAGTGGTCCAAATATGTTCACATGAATGTAAATATGTCAGATTCGCCAAATAACCAGACACTGAAAAAAAAGAGAATCATCTTAACCCTCTTCAACTATAAACTCTGATCTGCTTCAGACAGACACAAAACTTAACCAGGCCTGCACTGCCACTGTGTGGTGGCAGTGCAAAATGGAAATCTTCGCAAATTCATTTCCACAACTTCCTGGGAATATTCTTTTGTTGATGCCAGTAACTCACATATTTACAAGTTAAGATAAGACAGCGGAGGACAAATGTTGACTTAGTGCGTACACTGTAAGGTCATGGTGAGATGCTGCATCTTAGTTTTTGTATCCAGTTAATAGTTTTTGAACAAGTGAACATTTTTGGTGTTTTTTTTCTTTTTTAGTTTGTAAGAAAGAATACATAAACCAAGAGACAGTATTTCTTTTCAGTATCACAAGAAACAGGATAAAGGAAACACATACCAAAACTGTGTACAAGTATATAAAATACTAAAACTATATATAAAATGTATATCGTAATGCCATATAATACTTAACCTCTTGTTGATCACAAACGTGCAAAAAAAGCCTTAAGGAAAAACCTTGTCAAACAATGTCTGCTGTATAGGAAGTGGTTCATTTTATGCTAAATGAGTTTATGCAAATCAGTAGGACAGGGTTTAATTCAATGAGGCCAAAAGTCCCTAAGCAAGAGGCCCAATCTCCTCTCTTTATTGCACTAGCGTAGCCCAGAAAAAGAAAAAAAAAGCGGATGTGCATCAGACAAACTGGGTGTGCCACCTCTATTTAGTATCTCTAAAACACATCTAGGGTGTAGGTCTCACTTCAACACTGACATTGCTGCATTGTCATATCCTCCCCAGGAAATTCTCAGCAATACTCACATCATTTCCTGCATTCTGGGGAAGTTTTGTGCTCCAATTTATGTTGGAAATGTATTTTATATGTAAAGAAAAACACAAAATTCAGATGATATGTGATTATTTGAAATATAAAAAAAGGCAATTACAGATGAGACTGCAGTAGCCTCTGACATTCTCTAATGCTTTCAAATATTTTTGTCTCCTGCAGATCAACTCTTCATTTAACATTATTCCTGTTGAGTCAGCACACATGAGGGCATAGTTTACTTTCACAACCTGCTTTGCATCTTCAGTTAGTGTCATGCTAAAAAGACACTATAATTGATTCAAAGATAAGGCAGTAAAAGACAATGCCCTTTGTGGTTTGGATGCATTATAAAATGATCTACCACTTAATGTGGTTTCAAATACGGACGTTAGATTGCAATGCCTTTGTCCTGTGAAACTCTGGCTGTGTTTTTTGGATCAAAAACTTTACCTTACCTCCCATTGGCATGAGGGTGAGTCAATTATGACTGAATTTTCATTTTTTGTGAACTATTACTTTAAAATAATTCAAATAAGTCTGAAGGAAGTGTTATCTATTACTCACAATGTTCAGTAGCACAGGAAAGACAACAGAGTCCTTATGTGACTTATGAATGTCAAATCTAACACCTGAAATTTTTTTGGTTGTTTTTTTTTTTTGTTTTAAATTCCTTAAAATTAAAAGGGCCACATGATCCTCTAAGAAGCTTTGATGACCCCTTCATAATCATAATCAACAGGCTGGCCGTAACTTGTATTTTATATTGTAGGCACTAGATGGAGCCCTCTACTCAGTATCAACTAACATCTGAGCTCAAATAAACATGCAGTTGATGTAAAGTCTATCTAAACTGACTGCAACATGAGGTTCAGCGACTGGTATTCAAAAATGACGTTTTGATAGCAGGGGGTTGAATGCAGGGCAATAATCCTCCAAAAAAAGGCTCATGAAGAAGATTTCCTAGACAGCTCGTTCATAAAAGACTCGCATACTGTGCAGTCCAGACATCTGGAGTTTAGCGCCGGTCTGGGGGTTCTGTCACTGTTCACTGACCCGCTCTCTAAATTTATCAGGACTTGTGTCATCACGTGTGTCTATCATATTTCTGCTGGCCGATGGGACTGGCTAAGAATAGAAGAGCACTGACACAGATTAACACGGCTGGTCTCTCCTCTCACTCTTTATGAAAAGCAATTATTTTCCATCCGTCTCTCTCACTATCAAGAACCTCCTTTTTGTAAGTTTGACCCGTGACCTTCTCTATTGCAGTGTATGGAAAACAGGGGAACCTGTAGTCCAAATTAAGGCCACAATAATCCTAACAGGACAAGGTTTCATCTGTATTAGTAGGATATCTGGTAAGCATTGAGAGATTTTGGTGCCAGATAAATAACCGTCCTCTCAATTTGGACAGCTGGACCCAGATTCTGTGGATTCCCAGCAAGATTTTCAAATACAGTTTAAACCAGCCTGCAGTCAGGGAAGTTTTATCTATGACTTTAAAGGAAAGGAAAGACAACAGAGTCCTTCAGTGGCTCCTAAAGGTCACATCTAATCCCAGGATGGAGCGGGATCTCCAGGATATGTGGGGTTGTCCCTCAGAGAGAGAGAGTGTTGATCCTGCATTCGTCAGACATCCAATCACAGTTAGCCAACTGAAGCTGATTGGCCTGTGTGCAGGGTTACTTAAGGTGAGCTGTCCCTTTCCTCTTCCTCTGTCTTCGTCTCCTCAGCTGTATGTAAATATAGTTGACCGTGTTGATGTGTGTGTGTGTCCGGGTCATATCATTTAGAGTTTAGAGCTGCAAGCTGCAACAGTACTTTTGATTACTTTCTCCAGATAGCAGCTTTCTTACGTAACATTTGGATTAACTCATGCCATTGAAAACACATGCAACTTGGGTGAATGGACAGGAAGTGGACAGCTCTAGTCTCTCACTCACCTGGCATAAGCATGCCAGGTGAGTGAGAAACACATACATCATGAATAAACACATACATCATGTACTTTTTTTTTGACTCCCTGAGAAGTCTTGTATGCATCCCCGGGATGATATTAAAAAGTGTTTTAGCCACTTTAAAAAAGGCCTACCAAAAAAAAAAAATACAGTACCAGTCTAAGTGGATGCTCAGGTTTTCATTGTGAAGTTTTGCCTCAGCTGGATCGTGTAACAGCTGCTTACAGCACTTTCTCACCCAAACAGCTGACCAGTGGCGTATGAGAACTGTAGTGCCAAAGAGTAAGGCTGTGTGATGGTGAGGTAAAGCGATGAAAATACTAAATATAAATTCATGAACCCCAGCGGGTGAACTCTAAAGACTTTGACGATTGCCTGACTTTTCTCTCAGCACCACCATTAGGTTGGCATGTGCAGTTTTTATAGTCTATGTCTTGACAATTATTGGCTGGATTACAATAAAAATTGGTAGACATGTTCCTTCAAATTTGTCCAATGCACTAATTTATGAAAAAACATTTGCAAAAGTCTTAACAATCATCAGCAGCTGTTCTTTAAGTTTAGAGCCAATTGGAAAATGTTGGGTGAACATGGTAACATTATGGCTGCTAAACATCAGCACTGAATTGTATCATAGCATGCAGATATTTGCATTTTCCCCAAAGTCCCAATGTGTCTAAGTAGGCTGAGCCTAACAGACTTGTCAGCTTGGCTTGAGACTTTTGTGTGTTTCAAATCAAAGTCTACACCCACATACCTTAGTGCATTTAGTCTATTAGAGCATATTTATTGATTTTAAACCCATATCTTTCCCAGCAGCAACTGTACACCAGGCCTCCCTGGCTAACTTTAATCTTACATGGGATTATAAGGCTTGAAGAGAAGCTGCCCTCCTATTTATGCATCTCTGTCCGCAGATAGTCTTTCCACAATGTCAGAGCATAATGCTGGACGTGAACAGCTGCGTAAACACATGAAGCCAGTTTACCCACTGAGGTGAAGAGCCTCTCTGACTTTTCGTTTAGCACTCATTATATCTGAGAGCAGTTAAAACACCATAAAGTAAGAAAGTGTAGAACAACATATCTGCACTGTGTCACAGATAGCTGGCTAAACACAGGAGATAAGTCTTATCTTTACTGTGGGCAGTCCACCGGTGGGAGCAAAATTAACTTTCATCAAAGTACACAGAGGAAGAATGTCAACCTCATGATGGTGTTTGGAAAGTCAAAGTCATTAGGAATCACCCTCATCCCAAACCATGTGAATGCCTACGTAAATTTTAAATGCGTGCTTATGTGGCTTATACCAGAACCAAAACAAAACAGAATAAGCTTAGGAAGCCTGGGCACATGAAGGAAATGAATCCAATTTCCTCATAGATTCCTATCTCGTATTCTTGAGGGGTAAAACTGATGACAATGACATCAGTATATGGGGTACTGTGAGGACAAAATAAACAAATAATATGATTTTGGTCATGCATTATCAAAAACAGGAAAAGACAGTGATATTAAATGTAATGTTGCAGCTTTAAATGTACCAACCAGTCTGTAAATGAGTATCGCGTTGTCAGTTATCTTCTAGCACTAAGAGAGGGTGGTACATTATTACCTGTATTAGATGATCATTTAACAGCTCCAAAACTCATAAAATACATCAGATGACTGTCAGAGATTTTTTTAGTATTAATCTTTGATTTATTCCCACTTTTTTTATTTCAATTTTACTTATAAATATGTCTATTAAGATATGAAATAACACTATTAAAGAACAAACGGGCACATATTCACATGGTTTAAACTACTTAAGTTCAGCTAACCGAACCAGATAGATATAATATTATATTATATTTTATTATATTATCCATTTAATGCCTGTATAGGTCCTGCTTGTGCATGTGTGTGTATTTCTGGCCTATATGTATATGATACTGATACTATAATACTGTATGTCAACAGAGTGAAAAACATAATTTCCCATCTATCTATCTAGCTGTCTATGTATGTATGTATGTATCTATAGGCCTATACATACAGTATATGTGTCAAACACTTTGAATTGTAAACAAGAATATAATCATGTAAAGAGTGCTGGAATAATGACTGATTAATCAAACAGGTTACTTTATAAATATGAGGTAGGTAGCTATGTTAAAAGCATTGTAAAACAGTGTGCAACTAATGCATCACTTGTGTTTGCAAAGCCTGAATGCGCTGTTGTTTTTAATGGGAGGCAGCAATACTTCCTGCAATTGTATTAATTACAAGCTAATACAATTGCATTATACTTAAGACAATATCTGCTCTGGAAACTTTGGAAAAAACTGAAAAGAAAAGGCGTATTTCCTATGTGAAAGGACAGCACAGTTTGCAGTGTGGTGTACTTGACCCGGCTGCAGCAGCAGTCTCGGGGCGGTCTGTGAACTTCAGCAGACTGCGCGAGAAGAAAAAAAAAGCTCCTTTGACGTCAGCCACGTTAGATTTCAGTTGTCCAAGATGGCGGAGGTGAGCGGGCTGAGGAGCAGAAATCACTTCGAGCCCAACTGCAAAAGCCGAGTCGCTGACGAAGGTAAACAGTTGTTGCTCATGTCCAGTAGATGTATGAGTGTGATCCGATTAAGGAGTGCGAAACTGGGGAGCGGGGAGATTTGAATTTAAAGTGTTTTAGTTTCTGTCGTCTTTGTCTTTGTGAGTGAGTGGCAAACTCGCTTTTCCGTTAGCTTGTGTTGTCAGTTGGGAGACCAGCGGTGTCCCGAAAAATGTGGTACCCCCGCCAGACTGTGTCTCCTCTAACGGCAGCTCGCAAACTTAGTGTTAAAACAGTCAAAACTGTTTGAAAATGAGCTAAAGGGAGACACATGTTGACGGAGTGTGTTGTCTCTCTGTCGAAACACGTTTCAAATCTGTAATTTAAGCTGACAAGCTGCTGTATGAAAACGAGTCTGACCCGGATACAAAATTTAACCGCGACACCTGTCGGCTCATTTGTCCGGGCGTCACTTTCACCTGACCCGCAGAAGTCCAGCAGTTTGTCCGCTGTTTCCTGTGTGTAAACCTGCCTTTAAGCTGCTCAGTCTCCCTGTATCTGCTTCATGTGCCTCTTTTGTGAACTTTAAAAACAGTCCTTGTTACGCGTCGGCTGTTTTCTGTAACGGGGGTTCAGTCACACATAACAGTTACGCTAATCTCCTCATCCCACTAATGACTCGGATATTTTTAAATGCCCTACTATTAGTGTGCTCACTTCGCCAGCAGGCTTATCCACGTAATTGCGAGGCTAATTTTGTCTTCTGAATGCAAAGTGATACCTGAGTGTGACAGCATTTTACAAGCAGTTATTAATCATAAGAAATGAAAAGAAGTAAACCAAAGCCATTAACACACCATTGACTGATGCTGAAATCAATACATGGCACACCTCATGATGATTTTTCTTGCCTAGACATTGACAGGTATGCACGTTGAGGAATCAGTGTTGTGTTAATATTGAATATGTCAGGTCATTTCATTTATTTTATTTATTGGGACAACACACAATCAATATCTATGTAAATGTGCCAACTCGCTTATTTTTTCCTGTAAAACCTGTAAAATGACAAAATTCAACAATAGCAGGACACCATAAAGACAGCAACAGCTGCAATAAACAACAACAACAACGTAGCATTTTAGCACAAACAGCTATGCACACAATGAAGCAACAACATAACAACATAATTAAGCACAACATGCAGACATGTTGTTCAGCAATAGCAACAAGAAACAACAACAGACAGGAACAGAGATAAAATACAAGAGTCATAACGTAGATCTTAATAAAAATATTTTATGGATATTAGGGCATTAATGTCTGTATTCCCAAGCTTTGATGATCAATTAATTAGTTTGGTTGTTTAATCAAGAAAAAAGGGCGAAACGTTTTATCTAAATTTAAATTGCTTTGGGTTTGGACTGTTCAGATAAAACAAGCAGTGTTCCCATTGTCATCAAAAACCTGGAAAAGTTATGAAATTTCAAAATCACATTTTCCAGGCCTGGAAAAGTCATGGAATTGTAACATATGCACAGTTTTATAATTTATTTACAAATTTGCACAGATTAGAGCTGATTGTTCTTAACATTTATGTTCACACACTTCCATACTGAGCATATTTATTTACATACTTTTTTAAAGATCTAAATATTTACGTACTGTGCCAATTGTTTGCTCTTATTGTATTTTTATTTTATATTTTATATTCTTATATACTGGTGCTTATTTCTACTGCTGTGTCTCTGCAGGCACCAGAGCGACTATAATGAACCGCATTGAAAATGCATGGGAACCCTGATTAAGGCGTTTGAAACTCTTAAATTTTATACACCAAGCATTTAATTAAGTGATTGGAGAAAAAACAGTGTAACAGAGGGATTATGTTTTACCATCTGACATGAAAAAAAAACAATCTAATACCCTTGTCCTCTGTCCCAAAGCAATACGAGATAATAAATAACTGAAACTAATTTACTCCAGCACACTCTCTGTTTTTGTAACCTTTCTCTAAACCTTGTAAAGACTGGTAAGCAAACAGTAAATTGTCACTCTCCAAGGCTCATCTCTGAGATATGATCAGGAGGACTCTTTTATCAGGATAACCCTTATGTCTGCTTTCGCACAGGCCAGCTGACTCTGTAGCAACATTCACTCACTGCGGCTGCTCTTAATCTGCACTTTGTCCTCACAGACTCCCGATAGCTCTGCTTGCTGCAGTTGAACATTTGCCCTCCTTGACTCTTGTCCAGGGAGGCCGTGTCAGGTTGTCTGTTGGCGCTGGTGTGCAGGGAAGTCAGTGTACTGGCATCTTAATAGGCTACAGTGGATCCCTCGTCCTCTCTCATAAACTCTGTCTCTGCATTCTCGTTGTCTTGACACATAATGAACATATTGCCTGGTCACTTGGGATTATTTCAAAATAATTTAAAATGCATAGCCTGGGTGCAGAGGGTGTTGTAATGCTGCCTATGAAGCACTAGCAGTTATCTTGTCGCAATAGTAGAGAGATTTTTGAGTGAATGTTATGCTCAAAATGTTCAGTTATGATTCACATGTGAAATGTTGCAACAAACAACATCAGCAGATATTTAAGTTACTGGGTTTCACCAACAAGAATTGGTTTAATCTAAGATAAGCGCTAATCAGAGTTTTGTAAAACTAGGTTTAAAATGAGTGAATCCAGATTTAAAACTAAGCAGAGCTCTGTTACACCATATCCAAGTTTATTTATTCAAACAGAATTATATACAGATGTTATACAGTTAAAACATTACTTTTCTGCAACAATAAACATTATATTGTTGCTGGCTAAAAAAAAGCTAGCTTAATGGTACCCGTGATGACAGTTGTCCCAGTCTTTCTGTTCAGCTTAAGTTTACTTAGTGAGCTGGTATCTTTACAAAAACTCATTACCATCATGAAAGTCAAGTGGGCTGAGTCTGTCCTTCAACTCTGTTTGAGGAACTTGATTATCATGCTCAATCCATCTCAAAAAGGCAGCCACTGTAAAAGTTAAACCTCCTCAGCTCTAGTTTCAAAGTGAACCCTGGATCACAGTTTCTAGGATTCTAGGTTAAGAGTAAAAACAAAACAGATATTTAAGGAGAGATTTAAATTGAATTTTGCTTAATTTTACGGTAGTTTTAAAGTTTGGTGCAATAAAATTTGAACGTAAACCATAATTTAATGTTAAAAAGTTCATTCTTGTTGGTGAAATTCAGCCATAATCTTGCTTGCAGACCAAATTATATGTCACTGACTAACTTTCAGTTAAGCATTTTCCTAACATCCCACACTAATTCTTACACAATTTTTTTTATAAAGCCAGGGAAATTGCCTCTCTATGAAAGTATGAAAGCTCCCATATTTAGACAGCTGGTTAAGTTAAGTGGACCATGGCCTTATCAAAGTCTCCCTCAGATATAGTGCAGGAGTCCAGGGAAGGGAGAGCTGCTTTGGGACGGAGATGTAGGCTAGCTTGCGTAGACAAACTCTATTCTTGCCCTGTATAAAGATAGACCCCCACTTGTGTGTTTATGTGCAACGCTTTATGCTTCAAGTGTGTGATGTACTGTACAAACTTATCTCATCCCTTGATAACTTTTGTGTGTGAGTGTTCGCTGTGTGGAGAAACATGTAGGCCAGTTAACATCTGCTCAGTGCCTCCATAGATAAGAAGTAATGTGGTTAATTTTAGTTCTGCCCTCGTTTTCTGCAGGAGTAGGACAGTGCATCAGCCACTTTATCATGAAGTGCGAGTGCAGCTGTGAATGCACAGATCAGCAAAGCTAATGGTTTTTCACTGGCCTTGCATTGTGTTGTGTCTCTCACACACATTCTGCTGCAACACAGACTCTTCGCAGTCCCAGCAGAATAGTGTCTTTGTGTGGGTCCCCTCTGTGGCTGCAGTCTGTGCCACTTCATCCTGCTGAGTGCTGCTCTGGACTGGATGGGAACCTGCACTGCCACAGACTGATGAAATCTGCAGGGCTAATTTGTGTGCAGAGCAGATTACTGTAACTGCTTCATGCTCACGGAAGCTCCTCAAACACTAGCGCAGCATTACTGCTGCCCTTTGGGAATTTGCTGCAACTCCAGGTTGGGCTTTGAGTGCCCCATTTACAGTTGTCCTTTTGAGCAAGAATATAATGCAAAGGAGTGACTCTTGGGATGACATGTTTCTGTAGGCCAATGCAAAAGGGATTTTTCCATTGGATTTTGGATTATTGTAGAAAATAAGCTCTGTGGCTGACAAATATTTGTGATACTTGCATGTTGGGACAGTCTTCACAAATGAACAAAATAAATAAACAAATAAACAAAATAAATTACAATACACATTCAACCTTAACTTTTTTTTTTTTTTTTAGGTATTTTTTTTTTGGGCCACGTCCTGTTAAGGTGCTTTTTGCCTTCTGTCCATGTTTTAGAAATAAATCAAACCAATTTGCTCAGGTTTCAGAGGGTTAAAAGCTAACTGTAGGCTGTCAAACTAATCTACAGTCACTTCACCATCAAAATGGTGTACAAGAAAAGTAATAAAATATTGTAGTAATCATGAACATCGCCTGAATCATACAGGTTCTATAGTTGCGTCAGTTTTATTAATGATCCGATTTGTTAATGTTTTTTCGCCCATGTCTCTGGATCCTTTGCTTAGCCCATCAGTTAGACCATGCAGCACGGTGTTGTTTTTTCTGATCGAGGACCATTTATTTTCATAGGAAATGCTCATTTGAAATGTATTATGTACTCAGGAAAAATGTGTAATCTCTGTCTGTCTAGGTACTGTGAAATTGAATTTGTGTGTTCAGTGCCGCTGTAACTACTAGGCCCTCATTACCTGGGGCGATGCACAGGAGACAAGTTTGCAATAAACTTGTTTGTACAGCCTGAACTTTCTTCCTGTGTCATCCACATAAGGCACCACTGTTAAAGCTCTCACTCTCAATTGAACACAAAGACTTGGAGACATTTGGTTTGAATGTCTAAACCTGTAGATTCAAGCTGCATGAAAAAAATGCAACAACAAAAAAGGGCCCAACTCATGACTTTCATATTAAGCTTCCTATTTAGATCATAATTAACATTTGAGCTGAAACGAATGGTTGATTAATTATTTTCTAAATTGTGCGGATGTGATGCTTCTCTTTGTCTTATGTGATGCTAAATCTAACCTCTCTGGGCTTTGGACTGTTGGACTGTCATGCAGAACAAGCTATTTGAAGATGTCACCTCCCTTTTGGAAATTAGTCAGTAACTCAAGATAATAAATCTCCATATTTATTGATCATTGAAAAAAATGTCAGTTGCAGCATTTGTGCAGCTAGCATCTTCTCAGTGCCTTAGTTTTCTCACTGCTGAATACAGGTGGAGTCCCCAAGGCGTGTCTGTGAAGCTATAATAGGAGCTCTTTTGTACTCTTCAAATATGTTTGGCCTTCTGACCAGGCCTTTTGCCTGGAAAGTGGGGAACAGTAGTAAAGCATTATAAACTTATCTTGTTGATATATAAGGCAAAATGGCTTTTTTTTTATACCACAAGCAGCCTTATTTGTCATTGTTGATTCATAGAGTTGTGACAACTTCTCAATCTACAAAACTAGTTTAGACAAAAGAAGAAAACAGCATGTTATTTTACAAGGGTAGTTTACCATTCTTGAATTTTCACGTATGTAGTTTAGTCACACAAAATATTGGAGTTGCAATGATCAGCTGATTAATTGCTGATTGACAGAAAATTAATTTGCAACCGCTTTCACTAACCAGTTGTTTTGTATCATTTTTATTTCAAAGGTTTTTAAATATTTTGACTATTTCACCAGCTGTGACAGTTATAAACACAGCAATTAATCAAGAAAATAAACTGCAGATTAATCCAAGATTAAATGAATCAGCCCTTTAAATAATGATATCAGATTGAGTGACTCGTCTACATGCATTATGTTGTGTGTGTGTGTTAGTGGTTCAGCACACTTTCGTATGCTGCAGTTAAGGTCCTGTGACAAGAGGAGTCCTGCAGTTTTAGAGGAAACATGTGCTTTAGATTTAGAGGAAAGACGTCAGGAATCTGAAAGTGGCTGACAAGAAGAATGTGAAAGCGCTGCCCTCCTAACTTCCTTCTCTCGTGTCCTTTTTGCTGGCCCTTTGTAATGTTCAGCACAAGGCTATTTTTGAGTTTGACCTAGATGGGTAGACCAGAGTGGATGACAGTATTTAGCCCAGCACAGAATGCTGAAAAGATCTACAGTTTGATCACATAATAAAGGGCATTTTGCTTTCTCTTTAACTTCTCAGAGCAATGGTCTCTCACGTAAACAAACTGAAACCTATCACTTCAGTAAAGTGGTTTTCTGGTTTTGCTGCACAGCCCTGCCCCCACATTGTTCTCCTTCCTTCATGACTATTGTCTTTCACCACTAACATGCAACATGATGTTATATAACCAGTGTAATTTAACTTTTTTCTACCTACTTTCTTTGGTTTTCTAAAGGCTTGAGTGGTGTGGAAGATGTCCCCATTT
The DNA here is from genome assembly GCF_008729295.1 of Plectropomus leopardus. Taxonomy (NCBI): domain Eukaryota; kingdom Metazoa; phylum Chordata; class Actinopteri; order Perciformes; family Serranidae; genus Plectropomus; species Plectropomus leopardus. Next base: position 8,650,124 of record NC_056477.1, on the reverse strand, counting down.
TTCGACATAAGCGGAGGCCTCCTTTAGCCAGGCCTGAAGACCTGGAGGATGAGCTGCTCCCCAGGACCACAGCCTCAAGCTCGGGCAAAAACGCCAACCTCACCCCCTCACCAGATGAAGAGACTCAGGAAGAAGAGGTAATGTGCTGCTGTATTCCCTGTCATTTCCTGTCAACCGACAAACATGTATACAATTACGATTTTGGGTAGTCAATGTTTCTCTTTCTGTTCACCTCACCTCACCCCCAGACGCTTTGTTTGCTGATCTCAGCCTTGTAATTTTCAGTTTCCTGTCTTCTCCATGAAACCTGCCTCCTCATCACTTTAAATACTATCCCAATGCCAGGCAAAGCTCCTGATTGACTGCAAATTCATGTCTTCAGGCTGTAGTAGAGGAAGAGAAGGCCAGGCCCATCCAGATCGTTCTGGCAAACGAGGATGAGCACAGCTTTGAGCTGGACGCCGCAGCGCTGGAGAAGATCCTGCTGCAGGATCACGTAAAAGACCTGAATGTGGTGGTCGTGTCTGTGGCTGGAGCCTTCCGCAAGGGCAAGTCCTTCCTGCTGGACTTCATGCTGCGCTACATGCACAGTCAGGTGAGATAACCAATGCTTGATTTTCGTTCTTTTTCTGGACACCAGAGGGTACATTATTCAGTGGAGATTAAAAGAGAAATGTATTCAGTTAAGTGCTTGATACATGTCAAGTGTTTTGTCAGTTTTCTGTGACGCTGCATATTGATTAGACTTTTTAAAATCAGGATGAAAAAAATATTAACACCATGTGCGCGCTGATACAACTTTCTGATGGAACAATGAGGCTGGTCTAAAATCTAAATAGTGGCAGAAACTGATGCCAAAAGATATTTTTCTGTAATTTGAACGTGACTTTGCACAGGCTGGTACTGTGTGTTTCTCCTTTCACAGTGCACTAATGCTTTTGTTTGGTTTTGCTTGACTTGTGCAGTGATGTGGTTATTGGATGTTGTTTTATGGAAGATACATTGTAGAATAGAGTCACATAATATTGAAAATTCAGATGACAGTCATTTTTGTAGAAATAAAACTGATATTTTTTTCTTTGACAAGGACACAACTATTTATGTGGTAGGGCTACATCTAACAATTGTTTTGCATCAGTTATTCATCTGTGGATTATTTGCTTTATTAATTGTTTGTTTTATAAATGGTTGCAAAATAGTGAAAAATGTCCAACACAGTTTCCTAGAGAAATATCATCTTCAGATTTCTTGTTTTGTCCAGTCAGTTGTAAGATGTTTTTACCTTACAAATTGACAAAGACTAAAATACTATATTAACATGTAATTCATATAAGAGAATATTGAAATAAAATCAGTGATTTTTTTTTTTTCTTTAAAATTACTTGAAACAATCAACTATCAAAATAGTTGCACCTCCAGTGTATAGTTACCTATTATACTGTAACTGTGATGCCTATTAACGGATGAAGACATCTTTAAAAACACTGATTCATTCACAACTGTTCTGATTAATTATTAAATTCCTCCTTACGAAATTACTCCCTAACTATTTCTAAGTAGAAAAGTTAATGTAACTGTAACTTTTACTTCATCATGTCACTGTTGGTCTTGCATTTGTTCCGTAGCTGGTTATTTATTTATTTTTTTAACTTATGTCAAAAATTAGTTTTCTAATCTGTTGAGTTTTTTACTGAGGCACAGATATTTGGATTTTAACTATCAATTTAAAAGAGACCAGTAATGGCCTTATTTACTGAGAAATAGAGAATTGGTGCAAAGTGTCTGTGAGATCAGTAAAACAAATTCTTCACACTTGTCCTAATTGTGAAAAGCCCCTTCTGATGGTGTGTTTACATGACCTAAGTCAACATAAAAAGGCTCATCCATCCTCTGGTGGCTTTAATACTGTGTAACATTCACATTCAGTTGAGGTTGTGAAACCGGGTGGGCTCGAGGAATATGTGCAGCAGATGAGATAACAACCAGCACTGGCATGTGTGACCGAATGTGACGAGCAGAGACGAGACCTTCCTGTTTGCTCTCATGCTGAGATACTTACTCAACAATGTGACTAAGACAGACAAGGTGGTACATGAATATGACAGGGTGATTTAACTGGTCTCTGCCTTCTGGGAAGATGAATTTTACCATAACTAGCTTTCATAATAAGAGTTTGGGTACTTAAATATGGTTACTGACTTTTGAAATAGTATTTATAAATATAAATTACAGCATTACATATCCACACAGACATTTTCAAGCATGTCCAACCAACAACTGTGTGACTCATTCCGACACAAGTATCAACAACTAGTCCTTCAGAAGCAGACAGGATCACCTTACAAAGACACACACACACACACACAAGAGGAAAGACGGAGGAATGTTTTTCTCACAGCTGTTGGGCAGCATGAACGTAGGCATTCATGCAAGACTGACCAGACCTGCACATGTTCACATTTTTTCCCCCCAAACACTAACCTTAAGTTCTATATATTCAGTTATACCCAGGAGTTGATGGTGCAAAAAGTAACTTTTAGTTTATGTTATTATTATTATTATTATTATTGGATTGCAGTGACTTGCTCTTATCAAACGGCAATAGAATAGAAGCCAGGAATCGGTGTTCATTCATACTTTGCTTTGCAAATTAGGCATTTGTTTGTGAGGCTTCTTTATACATTTCCCATTTGTGGTCAGTGGCCCTCTACACTTGTCAGCCAGAACTACAGACAAGGTCACAAAGTGTTGCTTTAATTTGATCAACTTTTTTTGTAATGAGGTGCTCTTAATGGTCCTTAAAACAAAGATTCTTACAAGAATAACATTAAATCCGTTGCTATGTGGGCGTTTGGTCTCAAATTGATGCTTTGTGCTGCAGCGCCACTAGTCTTGCTACTGTGGGAGCCACATTTTTCAGAGCACGAGTGATCTGTTCACACTTGTTACCCTGTACACTATACACTGTAAAAATACAAGCATGACCTTGTGTGTGACTAAACAGGAGTTAAAGGGTTTACATCTTATACGTACTTGGGATTTTCTCAAATCATAGGAATGGAAATTAAACACAAATGGGAAGAAGACCTTGACTGTAATTTTGAAGTGAATAAGAAGCACCGTGGACTGGAAATCAGTATTTCTCTTGTAACACCAGACATGAAATCATGCAATACAATCTCATTCATAGAATAAACTACTTTCCTAGCAGGCTGCACAGAATAAAGCCTCAGTATTCCCAGCTCTGCCCAGAAAGCATAACTGGTGTAGGTATGCTGATGCATAGTATGTTCTTGGCCTCCCTGTCTAAATTCATTTCTCAGATGGGTTGGATGTGTGTTAGTAATGGGAAGCAGGTAGGTGGTGGTGGGTTGATCCTGCATCTATGCTCATTTATTACATTGTTGCATCATTACATTGCAAAAACAACAAAGATAGTGTGAAAATAAAAAAAAATTAAGGATGATGGTTCAACTGTTTTTCAGATGTTTTTTTAATTGCATGTTCTTGGTTATTGCTATGTTTTTCTCTTTTTCTTTCTCCTGCTGATGTGTTTAAAGACAATGTTCAAACTTTATGCCTTCTTAGGTTGTTTGTTTTTTTTTAATTTTTGCTTAGTTGTATTTTAGGAACCCTTGTGTAACATATTGGCTGAGGGACTACAGATAGCCTCCTGCCTAATTTTGATATTTTTATACCTTGTGTATTTATTAATTTGCATTGTCCCTTCTTGAATAAACTCAACTGAAACCTTAATAACTGTCAAGTGTGGCGCTGCAGCACTTGAAATCAGCAAGTCAGAAAGTTTTACACAGGTCTCTTCATTATCCTATTAGCCATTAGTTTCTAAGTCAATATTGCACTTGTAGATAATAGGTTAGTTATATAAAGATTTTCAAAATCTGTCCTGATGATTGAAGGGTCACTAAAATCAATGTTTTTTGTCCACTAGAGGTGTGAATGTGCAAATCAAATTTCACACTAATTGGGTCATTGGGGTTTGGAAATATTGTGGTCACAGTCAATCTCTATTGAAGGTTCTTTATGTTCTTTTAATGACTTCACTAAACAATACTTTTTTCCCCCGGTTGTAATCATAGCAAATTTTTGGTGAACTTCAGTCCACTGACCTCTACACTTTTTTCACCAACGGTTCTCTTAAAAAAATGAAATTTTAAGCCCAGCTGGTAATCGTAGCAATACTTCAGTCCACTGACCTCCCTCTTTCTTTTAACATTATCTCTCCACATCTGTCAACTCTTCCCTTCAATCTTTACCTCTTATCTGTTCCAACCAACGTTTCTCCTCTCATCTTATTTCTTCTTTGTCTCCTCCCTCTCTCCCTCTACAACAGAGTGAGTCGTGGATAGGAGGTGATGATGAGCCCCTGACAGGGTTCACCTGGAGAGGAGGCTGCGAGAGGGAGACCACAGGAATTCAGATCTGGAGCGAAGTCTTTGTGGTCGACAAGCCTGATGGCAGCAAGGTAGCCTGTTACCTTACAAACAATACGATACGTTTTTTGTGAGCTTCTCGAGAAAATGTTGTCACAATTCACAGATTTTTCCACTCATACCCTGCTCGGCCTGAAATTTCAGCTTATTACATGTGTCGCGTCTTGTCCCAACAGGTTGCTGTGCTCCTTGTTGACACTCAGGGAGCATTCGACAGCCAGTCCACCATAAAGGACTGCGCTACTGTGTTCGCCCTCAGCACAATGACCAGCTCTGTGCAGGTGAGACTTAAAAGCAGATCAGTTCAAAATATGTTGTCCCCTTTTTTTTTCTTAAAATGTCAACAGTTATGCCTCACACTGTTTTGTTTCTCTGTTCTCAGGTGTACAATCTCTCCCAGAACATACAGGAGGACGACCTGCAGCATCTGCAGGTTGGTGTCATTTATTTTTCTCCTTGGAAAAAGTAGCACTAAAGTTACAGTAACTGTTGTTTTTCTGATCAGAATTTTGTTTTTTCAAATGTAGCTCTTCACAGAATATGGCCGGCTGGCAATGGAAGAGATCTACCTGAAACCCTTCCAGGTACTGACTCCTAATTGATGAATGCCATCTACCATTTAACCCCTTGAAACCTGAGCAAATTGGCTTGTCTTCTTTCAAATTCACGGGAAGAAGGCAATGAGCAGAAAAGCAAAGAAATAAAAAACTCAAATTTACCAAGAAATACATTTTAAAAATACTAGGAAAATAGCAACAAAAAGAGGGAATAAAAGGAAGTGAACTGAAAGAAAGCGCTTGTGAAATATTTATCTGTAACATAATTTTGAAAATATGATAATGATAAATATGAATATAGTTTTGGACACTCTTTCCTAGGTTTTTAAAATATATTTTTATGATATTTTTTACATTTCTTGCCAGGTTGCTTATTGCCTTTTCCTCCATGTTTTTGAAAGAACTCAAACCAATTGCCTCAGGGTCCAAATGTTTGAATGAAAGGTGTCTGAATGCAGCACAAGAAAAGTGATGTCAAGCCAGGTCTCAAAGAGTTAAGGTGCACCTTGTCCATAAAATTCATCTATTCAATTTTGCACATGGCTGCACAGCAAGTAGCTGCATATTTTAATTAATAATATTAGGGGATTATTAAGATTAATTTAAATTAGAATGGAGCTTGTAACTGAAGAGAGGAATGGGCGATAAGAGGCAAAAAAGTTTTAAAAAATTGTTCGGTAAAAATTGACAGCCATATTTGGGCATGTCACCATTGTTATCTCAGCTGTAATTTGTCTTTCCAAAAAGCATGTGTAACGTGTTTCATTGTGTCTTTGTGATGTTGGCGGTGTGTTTCAGTCCCTGATGTTCCTGATTCGGGACTGGAGTTATCCTTATGAACACAGATACGGACTGGAAGGAGGCAACAACTTCCTGGACAAAAGACTGCAGGTGAGAATCATCTTTTTAAATCCAGTTGAAAATGCACATTTGTTTTTGAGGATACAGAAATTATTTTTCTGCACATTGTCGAAGATATTTACACAGCAGGTCACATGCTCCCTGCTCCTGTCAGACACACCACACAGACATACTTAATGTCTAGTCTGTTCAGCTGTGTGCAAATATGCTTAGCACGTCATGTGTGTACACATTCCTCGCATCAGTCATGGCGAGAGAAAAAACTTTCACTGTGACAGTGAATTGTTGTCTGCTGACTCAGGTGAAGCAGAACCAACACGAGGAGCTGCAGAATGTGAGGAAGCACATCCACTCCTGCTTCTCCAACATCGGCTGCTTCCTGCTGCCACATCCTGGCCTCAAGGTGGCCACCAACCCGTACTTTGACGGCAGGCTGAAAGGTGAGAAAATAGAAAATACACTAATAATGAAGAACGATATCTAAAGCATGCTGCAGAGAACAATCAAGGTGTGTGTTTTGTGTGTTTCAGACATTGATTATGATTTTAAGAGGGAGCTGGCCAAGCTGGTGCCTCTCCTCCTGGCACCAGAGCGGCTGGTTGTGAAGGAGATTGGAGGCAACAAAGTCACCTGCAGAGATCTCCTGGAGTACTTCAAGGTCCTGCAGGCTTTTATTATGCATGGTCCAGTTATTTTTACAGTGATAGGTCACAGAGAAACATAAAGCTTCAAATAACAATCTGCCACCTTAACTGCTAACACAGGATTAGTCATTTGAAAAGTAACAAAAAAGCTATAGGGGGCATAAATGAAACAAAATAGTTTTATAATAGTTTTTAGCCAGTAAACAGTGGTATCCTCTCCATCCAACCCAAATCATCCAATTAAGCGATTATAAGTCTCACCCCCCCAAAGTTACTGTTGCTAAGTCAGACAAGCCTGGCAAAAATAAACATGGCAATGCCTTTTTTAAGTTAAGTGTCACAAAAAGTGCCCTCTTAAGTGCCACAGTGTTTATTAGTGTGTGAAGATTGTGACAGTCCCCAACCACATCTTTTACAAAATTCCCACTGTCATGGAAAACCTGGAAAAGTCATGGAATTGTGTTGCCTGTAATGAAATTTGTACAGTAATCTTGTACGTGTAACTTTCCACATAATGTCACATGATAGCGTATCATATCCGTCAATGTGTGACAAGGTTTTGTTTACCATCACGTACGTTTCCTCATTTTTCTCCCAGGTAACATCTCACCCTACATGAATGGCACCCAGCTAGAATTATGTTTGATAAAGTTCTGATATGTTTCAATATGAGAAAAAACAGAGTGACATTAAAACTGTAGGGCCAGGAATCCATACCTGTGCTGTTGCTGTATTGTGCTCAGATGGAGCAATTTTTGTGTTATTCATAATGAATGTGCGGGGAAATTTTTATTATGGTTCCTCTAAAAGTCACAGGAAAGTTTTGAAATTTTGTCTATGGAAATGTGTGGGAACTCTGCCTCTTTTCAACACAGACACACACAGCCTATCAAAGTAAAACAGGGTTCAGACAAAGGTTCTGCGTTTGGGTCAGGACTCAGGAAGGGCTTATTATGGTTTGCAAACCTTTAAACTTTCTATTAATTTTGCTACAGTGGTGGCAGACAATAAGTAGAAGTAACATATCTGTGCTCAGTCATACTTGCAGTCGTTTGTTTAGTGTATCTTTTTTAACACACCACCCATGTGCATATTTCTCCCCAAATAATTAGTGAAAAAGCACTTGCCAGGATATTAGCTATGCTATGTTTTCTGGCAGAGTATGAACGTTATACAGGAAACACTGGTCTGATAATCTGTGTTCTTTTATATTCCTGCAGGCTTACATAAAGATCTACCAAGGGGAGGAACTGCCTCACCCTAAGTCCATGCTGCAGGTTAGTTTCTGTCTCTAAACAGAGGGAATATTAAGTATTGGTAACACTTTTGAGGTTATAATTCTCATTATATGTGGTCACCAAAGTTCTGTTGAATCTCATGGTCTTCTCTTGATTTTCAGGCGACAGCAGAAGCAAACAACTTGACTGCTGTTGCAGGAGCCAAAGACTTGTACGGCAAGAACATGGAGCAGGTAAAAACATGTTTTCCTCTCACAATCATGAATCACGATCAGTTTAGTAAGCCAAAGGTTGCTGACCGGGTGTCACTGAGGGAGAGCAGGGTGGAGTCATGGTCTCATTTTGATATGGTTTACAGTAAACAAGCAGCACACTAATTCAACAGGTCCAGTCATATAATATCTAAAAAACATCGTGCAAAATGGGGACTGATGAACTCTTTCACTTCACTGACATGTCTTTACTTTCAGGTCTGTGGTGGAGACAAACCATACATCGCCCCCGCCGACCTGGAGCGCTGTCACGAAGAGTTTCGCGAGCACTCAGTGCGTTACTTCCGCTCTGTGAAGAAAATGGGCGGCGAGGAGTTCTGCCAGCGCTACCAGAGCCAGCTTGAGTCCGAGCTGGACGAAACCTACAACCACTTCTCCAAGCACAACGACGGCAAAAACATCTTCTACGCAGCACGCACGCCTGCCACGATTTTTGCAGTCATGTTTGTCACCTACGTGGTGTCCGGGGTCACGGGCTTCATCGGTCTGAGCACCTTGGCAGCGCTGGCTAACCTTGTCATGGGTGTGGCGCTGCTGTCGCTCTGCACGTGGGCATACGTGAAGTATTCTGGAGAGTTTCGGGAGCTGGGAATGCTGATAGATCAGGTGGCCGAGACACTCTGGGAACAGGTGGGTCTCCAGTGTGAGAGGCTGAGGACTGTGTGTGTGTGTGTGTGTGTGTGTGTGTGTGCGTGTGCGTGTGCGTGTGCGTGCGTGTGTCCAGGTTAATCAACATGGCGAAAACAGATTCTGTAGTAGGAAATTTCTTATTAGTTTTAAGATTTGTATTGGCTGTAAAGATTTCTGCCTTCTTTGAATATGATGGAACTAGATGGTACTCGGCTGCTCAAAGCGCAATCTTTTTTTTTTCCTTTAAGTAAACAGTAATGTCTCTTTCCAAAAATCACGACTTGATTATTCAGACAATCCTCAGACCTTCTTGTGAGCAGTTTTATGTAGGAACTATTTTCTTTCTACCAGTCTACGCCCACCAACTATATCACAGCACAGAAGGAAGCGTGCATCTACTGATGAGGCTCCTCCTTGCAATAGTGGAAAGTGTAAACGTTAATGGCGTCGTCCTCTGCTGAGCTGTATTGTTAGCTAACTTTGCGATGTTAGATTCCTTCTAATCATTGATGCGGTTGTCGGGTGCAGAAAATACTTGTAGATCTGGAAATTCAAAATGTGTAAGGCAGATATAATCATATCAAAGATAGTTCAGCACTGGCACATATATTGGCCAATAAGTAACAAAGAATGCTGTACAGAAATGCCAAAGACATGCATTTATGATACTTTGGGATACAGAAATAATGTTATTATTATTATCGATTAATCTCTCAATTTTTAATTTTTTTTCTTTTAATCGCTCAGAGTTTAAGGCTTTAAAACATCAGTAAATAGATGTTTTTTTTCCCCATTGCAATTTCCCAAAACCCAACACAAGGTCTTTAAATTGCATCACATTAGCAAATGGAACATTTACTGTTATATGTAACTGAGAAAAGCAACAAATCATTACATTAGTTCCAGTCTGTACAAACAGAATTCTTTCTGGTTAATTTAAGTAATTCCTAGAAAGGAAAAAAAATGTGGTCACAAAAACAAGTTGTTCTGGGATCTTTTTATCTCTTAAATATTGACATTTCAGTTTTCAAGTTACTGACATTTTAATTGCATTTTCCTACTGTTTGCCTTGGTTTGCCTTAAAGGTCCAGTGTTTAGGATTTAGTGGCATCTAGCAGTGAGGTTACAAACTGCAGCCAACTTCAACTCCTCACATGTGCCAACGTATCGGAGAACTACGATGGCTGATGCAAAACCGCAGTCGAGCCCATCTATAGCCAGTGTTTGATTTGTTTGTTGATTTGGCTCAATCTAAGGTGACAAAAACATGATTTTTAATTCAGCGATTATAAACTAATAAAAAACATAGTTAGGAAAATAATTTTTCAATTTCTGCTAATATATCCCCCCTAAATCCTACAGACTGGACCTCTAAGCGCCTGTTTTCCTTTCATTTCAAGGAGTCTTAAAAAGCCAGAGAAACAAGAATCCTTCCATCATTTTTTACGTTCTTCTGTTCATGTCTATGATTGAAATCACATCCCATCATCCATCTCACACACTCTGGATTACTTTTCAGCGCTCCCAGCACACTGAAGCTCCATCAGAACCTAGTTTTATTTATCTCATTCCTCCATCAGTTGTTGGCCTGCACGCTCGGCACCCGGGAGCACAAATATGAAGTTTCTGTTTCTTATCTGTTTGGAATTTCATGAATGTTTGAGGTTCACCACAATCGCAGCCCTCGTGTCTCCTCTGACCTCTCCCTCCCTCCTCTGCTTCTGTGTCTCTCTCTCTGCCTCACAGAAGACATTGAGAAAGGTGAGACGTGTCACTTCCCGATTCTCTGATCTTCTGCCTGCCTCATTTCCTTTCCTTTCCTTTTACTTTCTCCGCCTGCTGCTACCGGTCCCCCTTTATTCGTTTTGTTTGTAAGGCTCAACATCAACCCACTTTTCTGTTTCATCTCTCCCTCTAATTTTTTTCCACCTTTTTTATATCTCCTTTATTTCTTGCCTGAACATCTGGATTGATCTTTCTCATCTTTTTTTTTCTCTCTTTCTGCTCCAGTGTCTTTCTGTCAGTCTTGTTCTTCATTTTAACTCTCCCATTCCTCCCTGCTGTCCTCTCAGGTGTTTTCCAAACTTTTGGAGCCTGTCAGGAACCGCCTGGCTTGGCCCGTCTCTCTCCTCCCTTCGTTCCCGTCAGGAGCGCTGCTGGGACTCAGAGCTCTGTCTCCTCTCAACAACAACTACAAGAAGATGAATTAGCTGCTGGCTGAATAACAGACTGTTAAACTTCCTTTTTTAAATAAAAAACTTCTGCAGTTTGCTGGCTTTATTGTTAATTTTCAGTCCGTTGGTGCTGGATTCTTAAACTTAAACCCCTGGACGCCCTCTGAGCTTCACTGAATGTATCTGAACACCTGCAGGCCAGGCTCATCTCAGGATTTGAAGATATGACGCCTGTCCAAACGGTTTTTACTAATCTTGGGTGGATGATTTATGTGTTTCTTTATTTTTGTTTCAGTTTAAGAGGTTTTGTTGTGAGTCTGTGTTTCTGTGGTTACCATGTGAAGACTACATCATGTTTTTGTTTCTTTGTTTTACCTTAAATTTTCTTCCTCCCTAACCTACTTTCTTTCAGTTTCTTTTTCTTTTCTTTTTTTAGATGTCTTTTTTAAGATGAGTTAAATGATTTGTTCTCACACAAAATCCTCTTTTTCTCTCCTCTCCTGCAGGTTTTGAAGCCACTAAGTGAACATTATATGGAAGACAACGTCAGACAGACGGTGGTTAACTCAATAAAAGCCAGCTTGACAGATCAGGGCTCGCAGCACACCAGGTTAAAGACTCACTGACGCTCTTCCTCCTCCTCATCTCCCCCGCCATGTCCCTCCTGCCCACTCGCTCAACGTGCTCAATCCTAGAACTGTGGAACTAGTTCAACACCAAAGCTGACCCTCTTTAATCCCTCACCCCCAAACGTCCGCCATCGCGTCGCTGCCCCGCATCTTAACTTGCTGTTGTGGACCTGTAGGCTCGCTGTCTGCCCTGCTCTTCATCGCCCCCCAGTGCCTCAGAGCAGAAACTGCACATTCATGAGAGGACCGAGCAGAGAAGCCGGCGGCCTCTTGCCAAAACAGGACCTGAAGGACTGTCATCTTCTCCAGTGTGCCATGCTGTGATGCATCTTGTGCTGTAACGCATACTGTAGGTTCACACACACACACACACACACACATACACACACACTTGTTGGTAGCGCTTCAGGATTGAGCTGCAATTCAGGGAAAACTGACACCAATGTGGGCAGCTGTTATCAACAATGGATGCAAACTGAAACACTTTTCTGTGCGTTTAATCGTTTTGCCTCACAGGACAGAGCTTCTTTCTCTTCAGCCTGTTGATTTCCTACAAGCACAAGTGACTAATCGACTAATAACGAGGTGATTGTCGTGTTCATGTTTATTGTTATTTCAGGAGACAGATGTTTTTGATTCTACTAAAGTCAATTGAAAACTCCATCATGTACGAGCTGGAGAGGCTTTTTAACGGTCAAATTTCCAGCCTGTCTCCACCTACAAATCTGAGAACTGAACTGATGAGAGCAGGAAATTAAGCAAAACTGTTTTTTTATTTTTTTTCTGCTGACATACCACTACTTCACCCGCCTCTCTCCTTTCATTCGGTTTTTCACACTAAGTTTGAAAGTCTCATTAACCGGGTGACATGTTCAAACTGTGGGCTCAGGTTACCTCTCTCTCCCTTTAATATTTTGTGATTGTTACCCTGAAGAGAACTGTAGTGAGCCTCGAGCCTCTCAGCTGACTTTTGACGTGTTTTTAATTTAGGACTGACATGTTTTATCTGGCCTTTAGTGTTTTCGTAGTGGACCTTCCAGCGTTTGGCCCTCTGCATGGTATTAAGAGCTACTGTATCATAGCATTAAAGCTGAGGGCTTTTGGAGCCCAGGCCTCTGTAGTCAGGTAGCCAGAGACGACTGTCACTTTCGAAGCATATTCTCTTTCACTGCCTTTCATGAAAGCTGCACTTTCCCTGCACGTTTTCCCTCACATATTTAGGACCTCAGTTCTTGCTTTTGGGAATCTTATTTTATTAGAGATGCATGTCTTTTTCCAGCTACTATTACACCTCTAAAGGAGCAGTTACACATTTTGGAAAATATGATTATTCGCTTTCTTGATTCAGATGAGAAGACTGATGGCAGTCATAGGATCTACGAAATTTTTAAAAATTTGCCTATACAAGCACCTCAAAAGCTCTACTACATTTTGTTTGTTGAATTTATACACATCTTTTTATATGAATTAAACAAACGTGAATTGGCAAGCTTTAGTGTTAGTGGACAGATTTTTTACCTGTTTTGGACACGTTCTGGTTGTCCAGGGCAAGTAAATTTCCACATCGGGCCAGTAAATCCACTAACACAATAAAAAAAATTTACAAGACAAAAGAAAAAAGAGAGACAAAACTTATTCTTTTTCAAAAAGTTATGGTGGAGGTTGCTAAGGAGTGAGCCATCTGCCTTTCCTTCTCATCTCTGTTGAGAGTTTCACATGTGCAGTAACACTCAGGCACTTGTGAGAAAATTGTAATGGGTAAAGACAAGGTTTATGAACTGAAGCGTAAGTGAGCATTCGGTTATCCTGCAAACAAAAGTTCAGCTGGGTGCCGTTAAGAAATCGTGGGAAAACCTATGTGTCTATGTACTATTTAATATGTATCAAGCACTGTGTCGCAATTTAGGGAAAAAGGCGGGTTAAACATTTTTCAAATGCAAAAGTTAAAACAAAACAGCACCCACAGCATCTCACCTTTATGGCCACTAAAAGCCCCCCCTTAATCCCCCTCCTCCTTTTGTTGTAATTCAATAACCGCTGAATAAAATTATTTCTACTACTACTACTATTTCTGACCAAGCGTTGAACCCTTCCCAAGCTGGCAGTTTCCGCCTTTTTCCAATCTTTATGCTAAGCTAACTGGCTGCTCCAGCTTTATATTTAACTGTTATACAAGAGCAATATTAAGCTTCCGTCTGCATCAAAGTGGATAAACGTATCTTCCAAAATGTGGAACAACTCCTTCACTGACAAGACTGTTTCCACTGCATTTTTGCCCCTCCTTCTCTATAATTGGATAAATCTAAAATCACTCAACCATATCTCCATCAGAGCTGGGTCTCCCAGAAAAAGCCTGATAAAATAACTCACACCAGGAACTGAAACATGTCTCGCTTTTGATTTCTCTTTGTTCAGCAGCTGCGCCGCATCTGTCTGAGCTCTTTTGCTTTGATTCCATCCACATGATCTCTCACCTCAAGCGCCAGTCTCATACTGTACAGTCTCTCTTTCTCTGTGTTCACATATGACGAATCGGGCATGTATGTTGGATTAAATATTTAAATAAACTTTGTATACATTTTATAGTGAATCAGTTGACAATGGCTGTTTTGTTTATCTTGATCATCCTAACAACAGTCTGGTTTGTTTAAATGATAAGTCGCTGCTGTAGGGATTACACTAGTTTATCTCCTTGTTCATGAGGACGGTCGTTAATAGAAACGTGGTGTGAATATTTGGATTCTGATAGGAAAATTGTTTTGATTGTGTTGAGTGGGTTGGAGACAATGTCTGTCTGCCTTTTAAAGATATCTCCGGTAATTTATTTTTGAATAAAATGTTTACCTTAAGAATAAATCATCAATTTAAGTCTTCCGGCTCCTGTTTCTCTGTTCTTTTACAAGGTACAAGGTAGATTTATTGTCATTTCTCTTAAATGTGGTTTAGGAAGAAATTATATTGAAGCTGATGCTAAATCCTGTTACATCTTTTTGGCGTTGAAGGAGGACTTGAGGAGTCTGAGGAAAGAAGCTACTCCGTCGTCTGGTGGTTCAGCAGCGGATACGTCTGCATTTTTTTCCAGATGGCAGCAGGGTGAACAGACTGTGGCTGCTGTCTGTCGGTATCCTTTGAGCTCTGTGTAGACACCTCAGTTCATAGAGGTAACTGATGCTCTGTAGATGGGAACCAGTGATGTTCTGGGCAGTTTTAATCACTTGCTGTAGAGCCTTCCTGTCCTGGGCCTGGCAGGAACCATGCCATTTAGTGATGTTTCCAGTCAGCATGCTTTCCATTGCTCCTCTATAGAAGTAGGGAATTCAGTTGATTATTTCTTGGAAAAGACTTCTTTCGCCACATAGTGAATAAATTGGAAATAAAGGCCACAAAGGCAATAGTATAGTATGTCGAAAAATGTCAAAATTTGACATGTCATGAAAATGGCACAAAACAACATATTATAGCTTGTAGAGTCGCCACATAGTGAATAAAGTGGAAATAAAGGCCAAAAACAGCCAAAAACATCATAATTTTGCATGTCCAAAAAATGGCCACAAAGGCAATAGAACAGTATGTCGAAAAATGTCAAAATTTGACATGTCATAGTATGTCATAGTATGTCATATTCACTATGTGTAGAGTCGCCACATAGTGAATAAAGTGGAAATAAAGGCCAAAAACGGCAAAAAACATCATAATTTTGCATGTCCAAAAAATGGCCACAAAGGCAATAGTATAGTATGTCGAAAAATGTAAAAATTTTGACATGTCATAAAAATGGCAGAAAACAACATATTGTAGCTTGTAGAGTCGCTACATAGTGAATAAAGTGGAAATAAAGGCCAAAAACGGCCAAGAATATCATAATTTTGTATGTCCAAAAAATGGCCACAAAGGCAATAGTATAGTATGTCGAAAAATGTCAAATTTTGACATGTCATAAAAATGGCAGAAAACAACATATTATAGCTTGTAGAGTCGCCACATAGTGAATAAAGTGGAAATAAAGGCCAAAAACGGCCAAAAACATCATAATTTTGCATGTCCAAAAAATGGCCACAAAGGCAATAGTATAGTATGTCGAAAAATGTCAAAATTTGACATGTCATAAAAATGGCAGAAAACAACATATTGTAGCTTGTAGAGTCGCCACATAGTGAATAAAGTGGAAATAAAGGCCAAAAACGGCCAAAAACATCATAATTTTGCATGTCCAAAAAATGGCCACAAAGGCAATAGTATAGTATGTCGAAAAATGTCAAAATTTGACATGTCATAAAAAATGGCAGAAAACAACATATTGTAGCTTGTAGAGTCGCTACATAGTGAATAAAGTGGAAATAAAGGCCAAAAACGGCCAAGAACATCATAATTTTTTATGTCCAAAAAATGGCCACAAAGGCAATAGTATAGTATGTCGAAAAATGTCAAATTTTGACATGTCATAAAAATGGCAGAAAACAACATATTATAGCTTGTAGAGTCGCCACATAGTGAATAAAGTGGAAATAAAGGCCAAAAACGGCCAAAAACATCATAATTTTGCATGTCCAAAAAATGGCCACAAAGGCAATAGTATAGTATGTCGAAAAATGTCAAAATTTGACATGTCATAAAAATGGCAGAAAACAACATATTGTAGCTTGTAGAGTCGCCACATAGTGAATAAAGTGGAAATAAAGGCCAAAAACGGCGAAAAACATCATAATTTTGCATGTCCAAAAAAATGGCCACAAAGGCAATAGTATAGTATGTCGAAAAATGTCAAATTTTGACATGTCATAAAAATGGCAGAAAACAACATATTGTAGCTTGTAGAGTCGCTACATAGTGAATAAAGTGGAAATAAAGGCCAAAAACGGCCAAAAACATCATAATTTTGCATGTCCAAAAAATGGCCCACAAAGGCAATAGTATAGTATGTCGAAAAATGTCAAATTTTGACATGTCATAAAAAATGGCAGAAAACAACATATTGTAGCTTGTAGAGTCGCCACATAGTGAATAAAGTGGAAATAAAGGCCAAAAACGGCCAAAACATCATAATTTTGTATGTCCAAAAAATGGCCACAAAGGCAATAGTATAGTATGTCGAAAAATGTCAAATTTTGACATGTCATAAAAATGGCAGAAAACAACATATTATAGCTTGTAGAGTCGCCACATAGTGAATAAAGTGGAAATAAAGGCCAAAAACGGCCAAAAAACATCATAATTTTTGCATGTCCAAAAAATGGCCACAAAGGCAATAGTATAGTATGTCGAAAAATGTCAATTTTGACATGTCATAAAAATGGCAGAAAACAACATATTGTAGCTTGTAGAGTCGCCACATAGTGAATAAAGTGGAAATAAAGGCCAAAAACGGCCAAGAACATCATAATTTTGTATGTCCAAAAAATGGCCACAAAGGCAATAGTATAGTATGTCGAAAAATGTCAAAATTTGACATGTCATAAAAATGGCAGAAAACAACATATTGTAGCTTGTAGAGTCGCCACATAGTGAATAAAGTGGAAATAAAGGCCAAAAACGGCCAAAAACATCATAATTTTGCATGTCCAAAAAATGGCCACAAAGGCAATAGTATAGTATGTCGAAAAATGTCAAATTTTGACATGTCATAAAAATGGCAGAAAACAACATATTGTAGCTTGTAGAGTCGCTACATAGTGAATAAAGTGGAAATAAAGGCCAAAAAACGGCCAAGAACATCATAATTTTGTATGTCCAAAAAATGGCCACAAAGGCAATAGTACAGTATGTCGAAAAATGTCAAATTTTGACATGTCATAAAAATGGCAGAAAACAACATATTATAGCTTGTAGAGTCGCCACATAGTGAATAAAGTGGAAATAAAGGCCAAAAACGGCCAAAAACATCATAATTTTGTATGTCCAAAAAATGGCCACAAAGGCAATAGTATAGTATGTTCGAAAAACTTCAAATTTTGACATGTCATAAAAATGGCAGAAAACAACATATTGTAGCTTGTAGAGTCGCTACATAGTGAATAAAGTGGAAATAAAGGCCAAAAACGGCCAAGAACATCATAATTTTGTATGTCCAAAAAATGGCCACAAAGGCAATAGTATAGTATGTCGAAAAATGTCAAAATTTGACATGTCATAAAAATGGCAGAAAACAACATATTATAGCTTGTAGAGTCGCCACATAGTGAATAAAGTGGAAATAAAGGCCAAAAACGGCCAAAAACATCATAATTTTGCATGTCCAAAAAATGGCCACAAAGGCAATAGTATAGTATGTCGAAAAATGTCAAAATTTGACATGTCATAAAAATGGCAGAAAACAACATATTGTAGCTTGTAGAGTCGCTACATAGTGAATAAAGTGGAAATAAAGGCCAAAAACGGCCAAAAAACATCATAATTTTGTATGTCCAAAAAATGGCCACAAAGGCAATAGTATAGTATGTCGAAAAATGTCAAATTTTGACATGTCATAAAAATGGCAGAAAACAACATATTATAGCTTGTAGAGTCGCCACATAGTGAATAAAGTGGAAATAAAGGCCAAAAACGGCCAAAAACATCATAATTTTGCATGTCCAAAAAATGGCCACAAAGGCAATAGTATAGTATGTCGAAAAATGTCAAAATTTTGACATGTCATAAAAATGGCAGAAAACAACATATTGTAGCTTGTAGAGTCGCTACATAGTGAATAAAGTGGAAATAAAGGCCAAAAACGGCCAAGAACATCATAATTTTGTATGTCCAAAAAATGGCCACAAAGGCAATAGTATAGTATGTCGAAAAATGTCAAATTTTGACATGTCATAAAAATGGCAGAAAACAACATATTATAGCTTGTAGAGTCGCCACATAGTGAATAAAGTGGAAATAAAGGCCAAAAACGGCCAAAAACATCATAATTTTGCATGTCCAAAAAATGGCCACAAAGGCAATAGTATAGTATGTCGAAAAATGTCAAAATTTGACATGTCATAAAAATGGCAGAAAAACAACATATTGTAGCTTGTAGAGTAGAGTCGCCACATAGTGAATAAAGTGGAAATAAAGGCCAAAAACGGCGAAAAACATCATAATTTTGCATGTCCAAAAAATGGCCACAAAGGCAATAGTATAGTATGTCGAAAAATGTCAAAATTTTGACATGTCATAAAAATGGCAGAAAACAACATATTGTAGCTTGTAGAGTCGCTACATAGTGAATAAAGTGGAAATAAAGGCCAAAAACGGCCAAGAACATCATAATTTTGTATGTCCAAAAAATGGCCACAAAGGCAATAGTATAGTATGTCGAAAAATGTCAAATTTTGACATGTCATAAAAATGGCAGAAAAAACAACATATTATAGCTTGTAGAGTCGCCACATAGTGAATAAAGTGGAAATAAAGGCCAAAAACGGCCAAAAACATCATAATTTTGCATGTCCAAAAAATGGCCACAAAGGCAATAGTATAGTATGTCGAAAAATGTCAAAATTTGACATGTCATAAAAATGGCAGAAAACAACATATTTGTAGCTTGTAGAGTCGCCACATAGTGAATAAAGTGGAAATAAAGGCCAAAAACGGCCAAAAACATCATAATTTTGCATGTCCAAAAAATGGCCACAAAGGCAATAGTATAGTATGTCGAAAAATGTCAAATTTTGACATGTCATAAAAATGGCAGAAAACAACATATTGTAGCTTGTAGAGTCGCTACATAGTGAATAAAGTGGAAATAAAGGCCAAAAACGGCCAAGAACATCATAATTTTGTATGTCCAAAAAATGGCCACAAAGGCAATAGTATAGTATGTCGAAAAATGTCAAATTTTGACATGTCATAAAAATGGCAGAAAAACAACATATTATAGCTTGTAGAGTCGCCACATAGTGAATAAAGTGGAAATAAAGGCCAAAAACGGCCAAAAAACATCATAATTTTGCATGTCCAAAAAATGGCCACAAAGGCAATAGTATAGTATGTCGAAAAATGTCAAAATTTGACATGTCATAAAAATGGCAGAAAACAACATATTGTAGCTTGTAGAGTCGCCACATAGTGAATAAAGTGGAAATAAAGGCCAAAAACGGCGAAAAACATCATAATTTTGCATGTCCAAAAAATGGCCACAAAGGCAATAGTATAGTATGTCGAAAAATGTCAAATTTTGACATGTCATAAAAATGGCAGAAAACAACATATTGTAGCTTGTAGAGTCGCTACATAGTGAATAAAGTGGAAATAAAGGCCAAAAACGGCCAAGAACATCATAATTTTGTATGTCCCAAAAAATGGCCACAAAGGCAATAGTATAGTATGTCGAAAAATGTCAAATTTTGACATGTCATAAAAATGGCAGAAAACAACATATTGTAGCTTGTAGAGTCGCCACATAGTGAATAAAGTGGAAATAAAGGCCAAAAACGGCCAAAAACATCATAATTTTGCATGTCAAAAAATGGCCACAAAGGCAATAGTATAGTATGTCGAAAAATGTCAAATTTTGACATGTCATAAAAATGGCAGAAAACAACATATTGTAGCTTGTAGAGTCGCTACATAGTGAATAAAGTGGAAATAAAGGCCAAAAACGGCCAAGAACATCATAATTTTGCATGTCCAAAAAATGGCCACAAAGGCAATAGTATAGTATGTCGAAAAATGTCAAATTTTGACATGTCATAAAAATGGCAGAAAACAACATATTATAGCTTGTAGAGTCGCCACATAGTGAATAAAGTGGAAATAAAGGCCAAAAACGGCCAAAAACATCATAATTTTGCATGTCCAAAAAATGGCCACAAAGGCAATAGTATAGTATGTCGAAAAATGTCAAATTTTGACATGTCATAAAAATGGCAGAAAACAACATATTGTAGCTTGTAGAGTCGCTACATAGTGAATAAAGTGGAAATAAAGGCCAAAAACGGCCAAGAACATCATAATTTTGCATGTCCAAAAAATGGCCACAAAGGCAATAGTATAGTATGTCGAAAAATGTCAAATTTTGACATGTCATAAAAATGGCAGAAAACAACATATTATAGCTTGTAGAGTCGCCACATAGTGAATAAAGTGGAAATAAAGGCCAAAAACGGCCAAAAACATCATAATTTTGCATGTCCAAAAAATGGCCACAAAGGCAATAGTATAGTATGTCGAAAAATGTCAAAATTTGACATGTCATAAAAATGGCAGAAAACAACATATTTGTAGCTTGTAGAGTCGCTACATAGTGAATAAAGTGGAAATAAAGGCCAAAAACGGCCAAAAACATCATAATTTTGTATGTCCAAAAAATGGCCACAAAGGCAATAGTATAGTATGTCGAAAAATGTCAAATTTTGACATGTCATAAAAATGGCAGAAAACAACATATGTAGCTTGTAGAGTCGCCACATAGTGAATAAAGTGAAATAAAGGCCAAAAAAAAACGGCCAAAAATCATCATAATTTTGCATGTCCAAAAAATGGCCACAAAGGCAATAGTATAGTATGTCGAAAAATGTCAAAATTTGACATGTCATAAAAATGGCAGAAAACAACATATTGTAGCTTGTAGAGTCGCCACATAGTGAATAAAGTGGAAATAAAGGCCAAAAACGGCCAAAAACATCATAATTTTGCATGTCCAAAAAATGGCCACAAAGGCAATAGTATAGTATGTCGAAAAATGTCAAAATTTTGACATGTCATAAAAATGGCAGAAAACAACATATTGTAGCTTGTAGAGTCGCCACATAGTGAATAAAGTGGAAATAAAGGCCAAAAACGGCCAAGAACATCATAATTTTGTATGTCCAAAAAATGGCCACAAAGGCAATAGTATAGTATGTCGAAAAATGTCAAATTTTGACATGTCATAAAAATGGCAGAAAACACATATTGTAGCTTGTAGAGTCGCCACATAGTGAATAAAGTGGAAATAAAGGCCAAAAACGGCGAAAAACATCATAATTTTGCATGTCCAAAAAATGGCCACAAAGGCAATAGTATAGTATGTCGAAAAATGTCAAATTTTGACATGTCATAAAAATGGCAGAAAACAACATATTGTAGCTTGTAGAGTCGCCACATAGTGAATAAAGTGGAAATAAAGGCCAAAAACGGCCAAAAAACATCATAATTTTGCATGTCCAAAAAATGGCCACAAAGGCAATAGTATAGTATGTCGAAAAATGTCAAATTTTGACATGTCATAAAAATGGCAGAAAACAACATATTATAGCTTGTAGAGTCGCCACATAGTGAATAAAGTGGAAATAAAGGCCAAAAACGGCCAAAAACATCATAATTTTGTATGTCCAAAAAATGGCCACAAAGGCAATAGTATAGTATGTCGAAAAATGTCAAATTTTGACATGTCATAAAAATGGCAGAAAACAAACAACATATTGTAGCTTGTAGAGTCGCCACATAGTGAATAAAGTGGAAATAAAGGCCAAAAACGGCCAAAAACATCATAATTTTGCATGTCCAAAAAATGGCCACAAAGGCAATAGTATAGTATGTCGAAAAATGTCAAATTTTGACATGTCATAAAAATGGCAGAAAACAACATATTGTAGCTTGTAGAGTCGCTACATAGTGAATAAAGTGGAAATAAAGGCCAAAAACGGCCAAGAACATCATAATTTTGTATGTCCAAAAAATGGCCACAAAGGCAATAGTATAGTATGTCGAAAAATGTCAAATTTTGACATGTCATAAAAATGGCAGAAAACAACATATTATAGCTTGTAGAGTCGCTACATAGTGAATAAAGTGGAAATAAAGGCCAAAAACGGCCAAGAACATCATAATTTTGTATGTCCAAAAAATGGCCACAAAGGCAATAGTATAGTATGTCGAAAAATGTCAAATTTTGACATGTCATAAAAATGGCAGAAAACAACATATTATAGCTTGTAGAGTCGCATAGTGAATAAAGTGGAAATAAAGTGAATCCAAAAAGTGGGAAATAAAGGCATAAAAAACGGCCAAAAACATCATAATTTTGCATGTCCAAAAAATGGCCACAAAGGCAATAGTATAGTATGTCGAAAAATGTCAAATTTTGACATGTCATAAAAATGGCAGAAAACAACATATTATAGCTTGTAGAGTCGCTACATAGTGAATAAAGTGGAAATAAAGGCCAAAAACGGCCAAAAACATCATAATTTTATATGTCCAAAAAATGGCCACAAAGGCAATAGTATAGTATGTCGAAAAATGTCAAATTTTGACATGTCATAAAAATGGCAGAAAACAACATATTGTAGCTTGTAGAGTCGCCACATAGTGAATAAAGTGGAAATAAAGGCCAAAACGGCCAAAAACATCATAATTTTGCATGTCCAAAAAATGGCCACAAAGGCAATAGTATAGTATGTCGAAAAATGTCAAAATTTGACATGTCATAAAAATGGCAGAAAACAACATATTGTAGCTTGTAGAGTCGCTACATAGTGAATAAAGTGGAAATAAAGGCCAAAAACGGCCAAGAACATCATAATTTTGTATGTCCAAAAAATGGCCACAAAGGCAATAGTATAGTATGTCGAAAAAATGTCAAATTTTGACATGTCATAAAAATGGCAGAAAACAACATATTGTAGCTTGTAGAGTCGCCACATAGTGAATAAAGTGGAAATAAAGGCCAAAAACGGCCAAAAACATCATAATTTTGCATGTCCAAAAAATGGCCACAAAGGCAATAGTATAGTATGTCGAAAAATGTCAAATTTTGATATGTCATAAAAATGGCAGAAAACAACATATTTATAGCTTGTAGAGTCGCCACATAGTGAATAAAGTGGAAATAAAGGCCAAAAACGGCGAAAAAAATAATAATTTTGCATGTCCAAAAAATGGCCACAAAGGCAATAGTATAGTATGTCGAAAAATGTCAAATTTTGATATGTCATAAAAATGGCAGAAAAACAACATATTGTAGCTTGTAGAGTCGTGACATAGTGAATAAAGTGGAAATAAAGGCCAAAAACGGCCAAGAACATCATAATTTTGCATGTCCAAAAAATGGCCACAAAGGCAATAGTATAGTATGTCGAAAAATGTCAAAATTTGACATGTCATAAAAATGGCAGAAAACAACATATTGTAGCTTGTAGAGTCGCTACATAGTGAATAAAGTGGAAATAAAGGCCAAAAACGGCGAAAAAAATCATAATTTTGCATGTCCAAAAAATGGCCACAAAGGCAATAGTATAGTATGTCGAAAAATGTCAAACTTTGACATGTCATAAAAATGGCAGCAGAAAACAACATATTGTAGCTTGTAGAGTCGCCACATAGTGAATAAAGTGGAAATAAAGGCCAAAAACGGCCAAGAACATCATAATTTTGCATGTCCAAAAAATGGCCACAAAGGCAATAGTATAGTATGTCGAAAAATGTCAAAATTTGACATGTCATAAAAATGGCAGAAAACAACATATTATAGCTTGTAGAGACGCGTCATATTATGGTATGTTCTAAGAAAATGCCAGAAATGTCATAAATGGCATCAACAAATTTTATCGGCCCCTAATAAATACAACATAGAGAGCAGCTGGATAAGAGATGAGTGATGTGTTGTCGTATTTAAAAAGACTCCCATCTAAAGTTTGACTTTTGAATCACTGATCTTATCAACGTGTGTTTTTAAAGTCATGTAAAGTGGAGAATTTGAGTTTTCCACTGATGTCAGATTTGCCCCTTTAAAACGTTCAGTCGCTCCGCAGTGAACGTGGTTACATCATCAATTCCTGCGCATTGATTGGCCAGAGAAACCACGTTGTTCCGTCCACTGAGCCAATCAGCGAGGGCTGTGAAGGCTCCTGTGTCCCGATTGGATGACGCCTCCAGCGTCCATGTTTTTCCCGGAAATTTGAACACACGGAGGAAAAACGAGACGCAGCACGAGTGTTTGTTTACAGGAAAACATACCCAAAAAAACAGCATATTAGCAAAACAGAGCTCAGCAAAAAGCGAGACCAAGATGTGAAGATGACGGTGAACAGCTGAAGAGACGCTGCAGCTGATCCTCGTCACAAACAGCTGATGCAGCAGCAGGAGGAGGACAGGCAGGACACAGACCAGTTTGGAGACATTAGCTGATGTTTGGTGAGTGACTTAATTTTTACGGTGTACTTAAAGTGAATCTCTTTGAACGACTGTCGGGGGGTGAATTAAATGTGCGCCACACTGACGATGCCTGCTGCTCAGCCCGGATAATTTGTTCACCAAAGTGACTGATGTGTTTTGTATTTTATAGGAAACTGCGGCGTCTCCAAAACTGAGCGAAACGACAGGCGCTGTGAGCCGCTGCAAGGGTAAGATTTAAAGAAAACAGCTGACTGCACTGTGCTGAATGGGATCAGTATGTGTATCGGCCAAATATCTATGCAGTATTAACACCACAGCGTAGTACTGATTGTACTTTTGTGTTTTCAGCTGCTGGAAGCGAGGAGAGCTGTCTCTGCCGAGGAAGAAAAGGATGTTTGGAGAGGGATCACATCAGACATGACATTAGATGAGGAACACACCGCAGAAGGCTGCGTTTTGGGCCACCCTGAGACAGACCGGCACCGACTGCAAACGACCCCGAAGCAACAAAGAGACATTCAAGCATCTCATGAAATAAAAAACAATAATAAATAAAGCTTCATATTTTCAGTATTTTCCTGGCAAATGTGTCTTTTTCTCAATGAACTGATATTGTGACAGGTGTCTTCAGTAACTGAATAATAATATTAATAATAATAAATATAGTAATATATTTATATTATATTGTTATTATTATTATATGAATAATAAATATAATAATAATAATAATAATATATCGACATATTATTATAATATAATATGAATAATTATATAATAGTGATAATAATATATTAATATTATATAATAATAATAATAATAATGATAATAAACTATTATATTATATTTAGCACGCAAAACAATATATATATATATAACTTATAAGGGTCATATAGTGTTGAAACAGAAAATTCAGTGCATTTTTTGAAAAGTTGACTGATAAATGAGTCCGGCCGATAATCGAACTGAAAACTTCTGATCAAAAAAAATATCGGCAGCGACGTCTGTCGAAACTCGACTGATATATGTCAGGCCGATAAAGGCCACCCCCCACACCCACCCCCCCATAACCCCCCACACGCCCCCCTCTGTCGGAAGCGAGCAACTGCACCCTTTTTTTTTCTCTCTCAAACTTTATTGAAAATGTTCAACATGTACATTTTTGATTATTTTATTTTTCTTATATAAAAAAGACTATAAAACAATTTATTTATTACTTTATTAATAATAAAAAGTTCAGAAAAAAGTTAAATAAAATCCAATTTCTTTCCATTGTTCAGTTTTAAATCTTTATTAGTTATAAAATATGTATACAAAATGTATATAATATGTACATGAATGTGTATATAATAATATTTTATGTCTGTAATGTTTGATAAAAATGCAAAAAAGTTTAAAACTGGAGGAATTCTTTTAGATAAATGAATTTAAAAAGGGGAGTGCAAGACAACAGTTTTATCAGCAAAGTACTTTATTCGTTTTTACATCAAGTGTCAGAGGAAGCACAACAAAAACCATAATATCCCACTTTCCTGGGATATAACAGCACAGGACGGTGTGGATTTTTGTCATCTGTAGATGTAAGAACTTGAGTTAAAAAGCTTTAGTTTTTAATTAAAAACTCCTTCAACTTCAACGCTCGCGTAAATCCTTATCGCTCCGGTTTTGGTTGTTTTTCTTCATGGAGATCTTCTTCATGCTTCGTGCATGATGCTTCAAATAGTTTCCTCTCGTCAGTCACCCGTGGCATCAATAAAACAGACCATTACTGTGGCAGTAGGAGAATAAAATAAATCACATGACATTGTCGGTAACTCAAAAGACATTCCAACTATTTCAGCCTAAACTCTCTATATTCCTGTAAATGATCAGCGTTCAGCTTATCATTACCTGTATGCTACTTGTTAAGCTAACGTGAGGTAAAGCACCTCGTGTGTGGTTGCTCGAGGCCTGAGGTCGGGATTAAAACGCACAGGAACAGGACACTAACCTGTGCAAATAACAACGCCCCGAAAACGGTCAAAAAGCTCAATAAATCGCTTCAAAGTCTTATTTAGCTCGGTATTGTTACCTTAGCTCCGTCGTGTTCGTCGCTTCCTTGTTGTGAACGCGTGGTGACGTATTTCCGGTGACGTGTTTCCGGAAGGGCGTGTCTTCCACGTGCCGTCTTCAGCTAGAAAATGCAATTTAATCCTATTCAACTTTTCTGCATCATATCCTAACTCCTTGTCTTTCCTGCAACCTCCAGTCTCTTTATCCAGCTTCATGTTTTCAGCCTTTAAAGTGTCAGCTGAGATTTGAACCAGCGACCTCAGGATCACCAATCACCTGATTTATCCACTGAGCCAATCCTCCAGATACTGTTTCATTTTTTCAACATTCAATTTAGCTCCGTGTCAGTAGTGACATCTGTCAAAAACTTGATTGATATATGTGTCAGGCCGATAATCAGCTAAGTTCTTGGTAGGGAAAATTCAGTATATGAAAATTCAGAGAATTGAGTGTTTTTAACTCTGGATGACACATTTAATTATGATCTTTTTAGGATATTCTGGACAACGTATATACTATGACTTTTTCATGATCTTGTCGACACCATAGTATATTATGAAGTATTATTAAGTTTTTTAACATACTATTCTGACTTTGTGAAAAAAAAAATTAAAATGTCAGTGTGGCATGCTGAAAAACTGTTAGAATTCATGGTATAGTTTGTCAAAAAAATGTATAGTATTCTATGACACAATAAGTTTTTTAGTATGTCTACTATAAAATATTATTATACTTTATACTTTATACTATAGTTAAGCATGGCGTATTATAGTGTCAAAAAAAAGGTTAAAAAACATCATATGCTACAAAAAAGTGTACAGTATAGTGTTTAAAAAAATCATTATTGTGTTTTGAAAAAAACAATTTAAAAAATCAAAGTATATTATGTCAAAAGAAACTGTTAGTCGTAGCATTGTATGTCAAAATAAAGAATTAACAGGTGTCAAACTGTGTATTTCCATAAATGGCCAACAGGTGGAGCCAGATCCTTAAAAATACAGGTTTATTTCATCACTGAACTGTTGGAAGCTGAAATACAAGTATACAAGTAACATTTTAGTGGTCCACGCCTTCCATACCAACCAAAATACAAAGTGCGGAGGAACGGACCAATGTTGTGCTTTTAAACAAACAAGCAGTTACAATGTACACAGGTGGTAATTAGATCAATAATAATAATAATAATGTGTAAAACAGACTTAAAAAAAAAATGTAAAAGGCCACAACAATATAACACTGAGAGGCACAGAAGCCTTTTATCTCCTCGCCATTCATAAACAAGAAACGCACACTTAAAAACTACTTCTGATGAAAACTTAACTTCCATGAGAACATGTTTCAGTGAGAAATGTGTCCGGCTCCAGAAATCCAAACAATGACATTTAAAAAGTCGTCTAATCTCACATACAAATGGCATTTCTTCTGTCACTAATGAATTTTTCTTTTTGCTGCGTTCAAAAAAATAAATTGTGGCAAAATGTGTTTATCAGGAAGACACAGGAACGGTAAAACCTTTAACATGTGGTTTGAAAATCTAGACTGAAAACATAACTTCTGTTTCTGTCTGTTGAATTGAGAAAAACTGAAGTGATGTTTTCAGATAAAACCAAAAACACTCACGCAGGTACAACTTTATCTAAAACTACAAACAAACATCGCTCTCTAAGACAACGAAAATACAGCTGTTAGTGGCCCAGGTTACTGATTAAAACATTGTCTTTAGGATTCGGTCAGTCCTTACATTCTCTTACAATTTATCGATTTGTCATGAGGACATTAAAATCACTATGACCCGGGTCATGACTGTAAGTAACTCGCCGGGGAGCAAATTGACTCACACACGGCACATTAATTAGCCACGTAACGGGTCGTGACCTCCCTTCAAAGTTCATAATTTTCCCATGTTGTCTTCATGTATTTGGCCTGATCAGAGTTAAAGAGCTGCAAAAGTTCAGAGTGAAGTCATTAAAAAAAAACAAACAAAGTCTCATTGAGGATCAGTTTACAAACGAATGGTTAAATTTACTAGTTAATGTTGACGGTCTGAGCACCAGAATCTAAGAGCCTCATAATAAAATGTAAGACTTTATTGACACACCCCTTAATTTGCTTATGATTTCTAAGGATTGTGACTGATCTAAAGGAAGTGTGAGGACTTTACATAACATCAAAAAACATTATCGCCATCTAACACTATCATTTCTTCAAACAATTTTGTGAAAAAGAAAAAAAAGAACACTTTATGAATGAGGCTCTAAGTTGCTTTGTGTGCAGACCGTCTTCATTAAATCTGCTCGGACTCAAGATTTGTGATATCAGGGAAAATGTAAAACCTTGAAGAATGTCGTCTTCTTCATGACGCGTCCACTACAGCTGATTTTTATACACTTTTGGTTTAGTTTTGCTCGTCGAGTTGCACTCTGCTTTTCAATTCATCTCAGGGAGCAAACCTGTTTGATCGATGGCATCAAGTTCACACGGTGCTGCTGAGTTTGAAGGAAAACAAATATTCAGTAACGTTTCAGCTTACATTGCTGGCTGGATGAGACAAGTTTCTACTGTACACTGGAGAAGACTAAAGTCCTCTAGTCTTCTGTGCCGTCTCTGCTCCATCGGAGATTGTTGTGGAGAAGCAGGTTCTCCCCTGACAGGTAAAGACAGGCAGAGCGTTGGAGGGCGGGGTCGTCTAATCTACGTCTACTGAAGGTTCTGCTGGAGATTTTAGATCATGGCCGTTGTAGCAAATGAGGCTGCAGCGCCCAGCGCCAAACCGAGGGACAAGAAGAAGGCCATGATGGCCCCCGCCGTCTCTGCCTCATGCTGCGAAACCTTCCTGTGAGGAGAAAGCAGAGGGACAACATTATTTAGGAAGGAGTTTCAACATTGAATATTACGGTGTTAGATGAGGATAACAGTTCATCGTTAGGAGACACGCTTCTTCGTTTTCTTTCCAAGAGTAGGGTGAAAAGAGGTCATCTCATCGTTTTGTGCAAGCGTGTTTTGAGTTTTATCATTTGATTTATATTTTGATCTGTTTTTACCTCCTATTACAAGGTGCATACAGATTCAACATAACAAACAAGGAAATGGTGAGTTTTACAGGTGCTGGTACGAGTGCTTTTGAGCTTGAAAGCGAGTCGGGCTTTTTCGAGTCTGCATTTTCTTTATGCTAAGCTCGGCCAGTCGCCTCCGCCTCCCAGACCACCGTTTAAAACGAGTGCTACTCTGTTGGAGTAGCACTCGTTTTAAACGGTGCATCACTGCATCGCTCAAACGTTGTTGTGTTCAAGGTGGACAAACATTGATTCAGTAGAACCAAAAATAGTCATTTTTATTCCACACATTTTTCTTTCTTGCCAAAACCCGGTGCCTACATTTCCCACAATGCAACTCAACAGCCAATAGTTCAGTCAGAGATTTGGGTGTGCCAGAAGAGGCTTTAAACAGCTTTTTCCACGTTACGCAGCAGAGCTCCTCAACACCTGTTAATACACTTTCATGTGTAAAATCGGTGGAGTTCCCCTTTAATGGACTTGAGAGTGGACTCAATCTTCTCATCTCAATCTCAGAAAGACAACAAACAGGAGACTTCCACGGTCATTTGCCAAACTAATACTCATCAGTGTTCGAACTGGAAGCAAGACATGAACAGTGACTGACCTTTCTGGCATCCGCTCCGCACTGACTCTGTCGTCTGTCGGCAGCTGACTAACAGCTGACATTTACTGACCCAACATAGTTTTCACGGCGGCTCCTCGTGAGGAAAATCGAGTATTTTTATGTATCGATTCAGCTATTATACTAAACCATTTAACGTAGCGAATGAGGGTAAACCGCCTGCAGTGTAACAGGCAAGCTCACAGTCTCGATCGATCAATGTAGATACGGTTCATAAGTTAAAAACTAATATGAGCAGCGAGATATTTATGTGGCTTAAACAGCTGTCTATGCAGATGCGTTGACTTAAAAATAGGGCCGTCAAACGATTCATTTTTAAAATCACAATTAATCGCTGAATTTATATTTTTAATCGCAACTAATCACATTTTTTAATCGCATGTTTGCAATAACATGATTTTGCATTTCAAAACAGTTTTGAAGTCCATGTTGATATTGAGATCACCAGGCTGCTTGACTGAGAATCAAATGACAGCAGGTCCTGAATGACGGTAAGGCGTGAGACCGGTCGACCTGAGGTCGTCCCTTTGACCCGAGTCTTTCACAAAGTTGACTGGTCTGCAGTCAGTTGCCACCAGTTTAGCTCAGCTCATAGGTGTAGTAATATCAAGACTGTTTAGGGACCCAAATATGCAGAAATTTTCAAATACTATGAGTGAAAATAACATTTATACTGCATGCAAAAAACTGGATGGTTTTTGCCCCAAACTGTGCAGGATTAGCAAAAAGAGGGCATGTCTGTGGAGGAGACTCGTGAGTACCTAAAAACCGATTTTATTCAGATATCTGAGGTCAGAGGTCAGGGGACCCCTGTGAAATGGCCATAATGTTTTTCATTTTTTGCAATATTTATCCCCCTTCCTAAGAAGCTAGCATGACAAACTCAGCCTGGCGCAGCTTCGGAAAGACAGGAATGTTGCCTGGGACAGCCCCCAATTATCACAATAAAAAAAATTAAACAATAAAACTCATTTCTTTACGGTGAACAGTGTGTCTGTGTGCAGCTCTTACTTGGGTCCGAAACACATGCAGAGACTGGCCAGGTATCCGTTGGAGAAGGAGAAGAAGATCATGAAGATGATGTACCAGGCGTCGTGGGCAAACAACACAGGGAGGTAGCGACGAGGCTGGACGTTGCACAGCATGAAGAGAGGGACGAAGATGATCCGCATGCCCACCAGGACGGGAAGCCACATACTGTCTTTACCCGGCTGGACACGGACAACACACACAACATCAGACAAAGGACACACTTCAATTTGTAATAATGACACTGTAACACACTTTTACTCACACAGACTGTAAACACACATGAGTAGAGTATTTGAGTGCCTGTACTGATCACTGTGGGTGCTTTTGTTTTAGGTTTTAGTTTAAAAACATTACGGATTAAAGGACTGGGGGTCAGTGGAAATAGTCTGGATCCTAATCAGTGTCACCTAAGGGCCTGTGTCCACCTAACATTTATTTCTCAGCCCAGGCATTTGTTCCCTATGAGGAGCGAGCATCTGGCGAGCATGCGGCCTCAAGAAAAAGCGCCGCGCCTGGAGTCTTTTTTCAGAGCACTCCACTTTTAAAAAAAAATCTCTTAACTCTTCAGAAGGGCGCTGGTGATGTCACCGCCGCTTTTAGGCTGCTGTCAGAACAGCAACAGAGAAGTGTGTGTGGGAGCAGATCGGTCGGAGGACACTGGTGTATGCTGTGCCTTCATCACCGAATGGCTGTTAGCTTGTTTTGACTCATGCAGTCAAACTTCTATTAACTTAGTGTCACGTTATCTTACTAGCTCGTGCCAATGCCACCATATTGTCATAGAAACAAAACCCATGCACAGAGCGTCATTTGAAAAAAAAAGAACTGGGAACGCTCTTTCACGAAGCGCTGGGATGAAGCTCTCCCCAGCGCTCCCTGCCACTACTTTTCTTCTGAGGAAAAACGCAAGGTGGACTGGACACAGGCCCTAATGATGGGAAATAAGCTCATATGATCTTGCAGCAGCTGACTGGTGTTATCTGCTCTCGTACCAAGCAGCTGCATTCCAGTGCAGGTCAGACCGGCTTAACTAACTGTACTCAGTTTGTACAGAGTGAATTGATTTGATTTGATTATTTCCTCTGGATCGCAGGAAATTAGACATTTAACAGTCAAAAGAGGAAAAAGCATTCACACTGAGGTCAAATTAGACATGAGTCCCAACTGGTGAACCACCCACCAGACCTGCTGGAGATATTATGGACCAAAAACATAATCAATTAACGCTCTTAGCAGAAAAAATATATGCCTTAATGACGACGGACACCAGCTGTGTAGCAGCGCCGCGGGCTTCTTAGCAGTTCAACAACTTTCAAACTGCATCATTTGTCCACATGTGTATATAAGAGAAGAGGGAG
Organism: Plectropomus leopardus; assembly: GCF_008729295.1. NCBI lineage: Eukaryota > Metazoa > Chordata > Actinopteri > Perciformes > Serranidae > Plectropomus > Plectropomus leopardus. The sequence continues at coordinate 8,617,480 of NC_056477.1, read as the reverse complement.
TAAACCTTCAAACACCACCGTCACTCTTCACTGAACCCTCAAACCACTTCCTTTACACAAAATACACACGCCTTTCTCCAAAATAAACCTCTGATCTCAGCAACAAAACTTGTCTCCTTTCTTTTTTCCCCAAAGTCTTCGCGGCTGATGTTTTTCCAGTCACGACTCAGTGATTTATTCGTGTGTAAACATTTCATGCAGCCAAAGGCTTCCATTAAAGTGTCAACAAGTGTGTCTGTTCTTTGCCTGCCAGACAACAGCAGATCGCACTAAATATTTCGATGCAATCATTTTAAAAGGCAAACGTATTTATAAACCAGAGTGCTGTGTCTCAATAGATTTGGTGATGGGTGAGGTAGCAAAGTTCAACATTGGTCACCATCTTCACTACAAACTGGTACATTTTAACACTTTTAACAAGATGTTAGTAGCAGCAAACATATAAGCCATCCTGGGACTATCAGGCACTTTTATGATTAAATTTCACCTAAATAGGTCCACTTAACCTGCAGGAACATTGACAAAAAATCAGGACCAAATGTGATCTAATGAACCCACAGAGGAAGCCCAAACCTCCACATAAGGTTAGAAAGACCGAGCTGTCTGTAAAACGTGTTATTTGTGTTTTTATCGTTACTGACCCACATACAGACGGCCGTCAGACTCCTGCCGGCCCAGTCCATCAAGTTAAAGAGGAGGAAACATGACACAGGGATGAAGTAAGTTTCTGAAAAGGGAGCAAAACAACAAGCTGTTGTTAACAACAAGACTGCAAATGTCTTTGCTGAAAACCCCCTCTGCACAAAGTCTCTGCACAAAAAGAAACAAATCATCCTTAGAAACAGCTTGAACTACTTTGGATTTTGTTTTGATGATTTCAGTATTTGTACAGGCTGCTCTCACAGCCTCTCATAAATAAAGCCTTGTGCAGTGAAATGTCAGTTCATCTACATAGATCTGCAATGACAACAGTTAAGTCTAATTTAGTACATTTACCTGATAAAAGGTAAAGTATGCAGCATTAGAATAATAATAATAATTACTTTATTTATATAGCACCCTTAAAAACAAATGTCTTAGGGAATAATTAAACATTGACAAACATGCCAAACAGAGAACGGTTCAGAGAAGTCAAACAAAAAGCCAAGAACAAAATGCGTATACAAAAGGTCAACAAGAATAAATCAAAGAAATGGAATAAAAATGATTAAACAGGCAGATCTCGAAAGGCAGTTAAAGTACTAAAATGAATAAAGTTTTAGAGAATATAGGAATAAATTCAGTGAAAGACGCTAAAAATACAAGATAAGAAAAACTAAGAACATTAGTCCACTAATGCAGAACAGAAAGCAGAAAAAAAATGTGATTATTTTTGCAAACAAATCTTGTCATTGCATTGAGTGGCGATTTTAGTGGTACTGGTAATTTCTTGCTTTTCATTTTTCCTAAAAAAATATTTAAAAAATGATGTAAGTTCCCTTAAATCTGTATTATTACGTGTGATCTGAGGCATCTCTTTAACACCACAACGCTTCATTTATAATTGTATGTTTTTACACATTTTACCAAGAAACTGCAGCTCCTGTAATATGGATTTTGCACTTGACTGTGTTGCATTTTTAATACGATTTTGATCAATTCTGCAGCCCTGAGGTGTTTGAACAGGGACAAAAACTTGGCAGGTCTCCCTATCAGATGTCAGATTATTAAAGTTATTGGCTTTGTACTGATAGAGACGAGACTCACCCCAGGCACCTCCATTTGCTACCATCGACTTCACCTCCACTGTTACGGCTGGGAATGTGCCAATAGTGACGGTGAAGATGAAGCACACTGACAGAGCTATCACCCAGATCTGATGAGACAGCAAAGGAATGGCATAATCAACATAAAGTATCATTGTAATCGCTGTCATAAAAGCAAAAGTTGGAAAATGTATAAAGACGTCATTATAAAGTGCTTCAGTTACATTCATTCATCTGTGTTCATATGCAACAGTGAGACAAAAACATCTCACCTGTTTGAAGATGTTAAACACAGACACGGTGGGTTTTGACTCGTCCTCCATCAGACTCACCACCGGTCGCTTCTCTCCTGAACCATCTGAAATACAAAGCGCTCTCTATCATTTCGTTGGTCAGGTGACACACAGCAGTTAAGACCATCATTCCCACACTGGAGTGGGTGTACACACAAGATTTCAATTATTACGTAACATGGGGTTCCCATTACGCCTTCACACGCTAGTAATTAACAGCATGCACTCACACTGGTCGAGTTGTCTCCAAAACACAAACTGAGGCAAACACTCTCAGCGGGTTTGGCCTCTCCGGTCAGTGTGTAGTGAAACAGTAAGAGACAGTAAGGCTACACAGTGACCAGAAATAATCCAAATAAAATGTCTGGCACAAAGTGACTCATCAGACAAATGTTTTATTATGGTGATAGCTTCACCATAATAATAGCTTCCTGCTCTTTTTCTGCACAGTGTTAGTTGACTCCAGTCCAAGCACTTAAAAGGTTGAAATGGACATGAAATTCTCATCCTGCTAAAAGATTACTATTGACAGAAACTTGATAACATTCGGCAGATTAAATTCATTAAGAGCCACCAAACTAACTGAAAGAAGACATTTAAAACAAAATACAAAACCAAAGGCCCTAACATAAACTGTACGTGTTATTAATTGTCACAGCGTGACTAACTGTTTTTGTTGGTGTCATTCAAAGAAAACTACAATAACTGTTCATTTTAGTTTGTTTTTTTTGTCACTGGTTTAGGGCTGCTCCATGATGGCAGAAATAATAATCACAATTATTTTGGTCTCTATTGGTATCGTAATTATTAAGCACAATTACCAGCTGACCGGAGGCTCCCTTTCCTTCATCGACGTGAACTAAACATGTCACAGCCTGGCTGTGACCAGAGAGCTGCACGGGTCTGATCCTGAAGCACTCCTGAAGTGGAACTGCTACGTGTAATACTGCACATGGGACCAATTAGTTCCACAATCTAACCCGTCCTGCTGACACAAGACCTGCTTCTGACCCAAAACCACAAGTCCTACAATTACTGTGCACTGATCAAATAATACAGTTAGGCATGATGTTGAAAGGACACATTATGGGACATTATATACATGTAAAAAAAAAAAAGTATAATTCGGCAAATACACCACAACGGCATCACTGCAAAAACAAAATGCAGCATAATAAGTTTTTTTGTCTCTATAATCTTGTTTTTATAATCACTGAAAGCCAGAAAGAATACTGAAAATAAATTTTATCCACTGCTCAGTCCTGTACTGTATGTACCTTTATTAAGTAAGTCCATCTTGTTCTCGGCATCAGCAGCGGGTCTGGATACATTACTCTCCATGTAGTACTGGAAAAACTCCTGTTGACAAAAACCATGATGAGGTGTTTCCACTGAGCTGAAGATAAAGGATACAGGAAGCACATCAGGCTCCCTGAGGTGCTATAAATTAACTCGTCATCCATCATGTCGCACACTGATATCAAAATATTAAAAGACTAAACTTTATTTAGCACCTGTCTAAAAGCATTCAACACTTATCTCAAGTTTACAAAGTATTTTCCATAAAGGCACAACTGGAGTAAATACACGTGAAAGGGTTTAAAACAAATACCTCATGATTTAATATACAATTCTTAAAAGAATTTAACTCTGTAAAACAATGTTTATTTTGGAGAAGATGAGGTCTTACCATCCTGGGCAGAGCGAGGTAGGACAGTATGGCCAGGAGAATAACAACACACGCTGTGATGAAGTAACCAAAAGCGCTGTCCTGCAGGGCCGACCCACCTACAAAGAAAAAACACAGAAAATTTAGTGCTCATCATAAGTATTAATTTAACTAATGAGGTTTTCACAGCCTCAGGCAAATGTACTCCTAAATTTCCTTCTTTCAGTTTTCCTCTTCTCAGATTAAGTTTTCAGTTATAGCTGTTGGATTAAATAATCTTCTCTAGAGGCTGAAAGTCAAAAATGAGGAGCCTCTTAAATCTTAGCCTTGATAAACCCCCTCATTAAAAAAGACAACTAAAACTAATGCAGAAACTAATAAAAAATAAACTACACATGTTTTAACCAAATAAAATAAAACGAAACAAGCAAATTCATACTGGATGTGTGGTTTAACTGAATTGAAAATAAAAAACTATTTAAAAAATATGACACAATAATAACTCCAGACAGCACGCAGATATATTTGACAGAAAATAATCCTGAGTGCAAAAAGAAACAAAAATTCTTAGAGATCAAATGAAAAGAAAGAAGTTACTGTTAATCACTGAACATTTGGCTGACCTTTAACCAAAACAAAATCCTTTAACAGATGGAACAATTTTGGCTGTGAATGTGAATTTCAGACTTTCTCTTCAGCGCAGAAATAAACTTATTTGCTTCAAAGTTTCAGTCACTATTTTATTAGGAGTTGGGATCACAATATTGAGCAAGACATGGGCAGTCTTCTAGAAATGGCAACGTGGTGGACAGGGAACATGTGGTTCTGTTTAGTGCAACAAAACTTTTAACTTGTTATGCACCGGAGCCTCACCTCCTAAACAGTTACTGTACAGCACTGTGTGTTGTGCTGTGATGGTGTTTTGTCCACCTCTTATGTATCTTTATTTCTAATGATACAAGAAGTGTGTGTGAGACATACTGGCCAGAGCGCAGATCATGGAGAAAGCAGCGAAGGCGCCGGCCAATCCCTGTCCACTCATGATGGGAGTGGTGTAAGAGGCAGGCAAGATCCCTGCCAGCCCGAACAGACTGCCCTGAAGAATCGCCCCGAAAGCTGAAACCAGACAAGATCAGATCAAATATTATTTTAAAAGTCACTGTGACACAGAAAAAACACACACACTGCTCCACAGCAACAGGAAAAAAGAAAAGAGAGATGACACAGTTTCTGAAAACAACATGAGCAAATAGTTTTAGATGACTGTTATGCAACTACCATTAACTCACTTTTCACAAAATTGATGCCAACAAAACTTTTTCACATGAACTTGCATCACACAGAGGAATTGCAACAGTCCATAAAGTAACTTTCAGGCTTAACTGACTGCAGAGATCTTCAAATGTGTCCACTAAGAGGAATGTGCCAACGCCAATATCAAAGCTTCAAGGTCACGACGTCCTCCCCTCTGAATCAAACACAACGGGCTGGTTCTCATGAGGACCTGGGGGTCAGGACTGACCCGACAGGGATAAGGAGGCGGGTGAGCTTATCCCTGCTGCTCAGTGAGTTATTGTATATAAACAAACCCAGTGGGATTACAGACTGCGTTCTGAAACTCAGTGTGGTATGAGAATGTTTGTGTGTGTGTGTGTGTGTGTGTGTGTGTGTGTGTGTGTGTGTGTCCGAGAAAGGGAGTGCAGTGGATGCAGATCATGTTTCGACATGTTAAAATAATTAATTGCATGAGTTCATTGTGGAAATGACAAACAGGCAATTCTTGAACTAATGCATGTCAATACAACAGCCCTGCAATAAAAGCCATTAAGGTCAAAAGGTCATTTTGTTCTGTAACTGACTGTTGATTAGTTTTATATAGGTTTGAACTTTCTTTTTGAGTAGGAGGAAAGTCCCTCCCTGCAGTGACTAATGAAGGATGATGTAACAGTGCCCAATGTAACATTTTTCCACCACTGGCCCTTCATATATTTTCAGTGGACCTGCAGCCAAAAAAATAAAGTAACTCTTTTTTTCCATAATTCTGGTGCCTTATTATACACAATATGTACAACAGGTCACATTTAGATTTGGTTGGTTTTCCTTTAATTATTGATATGCAATTTTGATGCACAACATTAAACATTCCAGTTGCTGTTTTCCATATTTTTATTGCATTACAAATGTTGTTTCTATATATTTTAAACTGCAAAGGGTTAAGAGCTATGTGCTGAATTTTAAATAAAAGCCTTGGATTTACAAATGAAACGATTCTCTCAGAAACGCTAGAGGGTGTTGAGTTAAATATATGTATAGATTTATCTATCTTTTTATTTATTTTGATATTTATATATAACATGCAGGGGCTCACTGGATGTTTAAGGTGTTCCGCTCTTATTCCATCTTGTGAGTGGTTCATTGAGTGGAATATGGTGTCAAAATAAAATTAAAATATAAATTGGCACACTGTAGTGCTTGTACAAAATTAAAATGCATTTATGTTTTATGTTGAATTTTAATTTTGCAGATCGCCTTATGTTTTACTGACACTATAGTCTACCCATGCAATAAGCCCTTGATGAGTTGGTTTAACTGTATTATTTCTGATTAGATTATGATCATAAATGGATCATTTTCACCGTCTATGGTTGCTGAAAATCGTGCATCATGCGGAAAAAATAGGAGACATGCCGAATGTCTAGACGAGCAACATATGAGCCATGCAGCTCACGTGTGCTGCACAGCTGTTAACATGGACGCCGAAATGAAAGTAAGAGATTTTGCGTCAAACATGCGCTGCTCAGATTTGCTTATTTTCTGAGTGCTGGTACTGATGGATGGATACTTCCTCTCAGGAACAGGCTAGCAGGCTGAGAGCGCATACGATAATCATAATCACATGTGTTTCAAAAAATCACAATGCATTTCATCGGCCACATGTCTTAAAAACAATGAAACTGCTCGTATTACAGACTGATCGGCTGTTAGTGGTCCACTGGCCAATTAATTTGACCCACATAAACTTCTCCTGGCATCGGGCCATTGGTTGTCGAACCCAATCCCCTACGGAACAGTGCAGGACTGAGCAGCTCATTTTCGTAGTGGCCAAATGTGGAATTACGACTTCCAGGTCTGTCATGTGACGCCCAAAAAGACTTTGTCCCATAGACATACATTAAGAAAGAGATGTCTGTTAATCAGTGGGTACATTTCTCTGGGCTTCACAGTCTTCACGAAACGATTCTTTTCAGTATCTGAATTTGATCCTCTTGGTCCAATAACATTTCGAAAGTGTAGAGGAGCCACAACATGAAATCATTTTTATCCTCATTCCAGTTTGCTTAACTGCTCAGCCACCATAAGTTTGCGCTTGCTGTTTGGGCCCAATGATGCAGAAAATCTGGGTAATTTCATATTGCAGAAGTCAATCTTTTTTTGGCCTCATGCGCCCATGAGGGACTTTCAGCAGGGCCCTGCCTTTTACACTATATCCAGCTCTCTTTATACATCCATGGTCAAATCCTTAGTTATTTAGTAAAGTATTTAGATACTCACAGTTGATGCAGATGATTTTGATCATAGTGAGGGTGAAGAAGGGCAGGGGGGCCATGTCCACCTTGACGAGCACGGCCGTCAACAGGAAAACCACCAGGATGACCCCCAGGCTGCCAGAGATTCGAAGCTTCTGAGGAATCCTGAGAGTGAAACAACACGGAGAAATTAAATTCGGACTACTTCATATCATGTCTGCTTCCCAAAACACCAGTCGAGATTATAAGCCATACACATAATGGACACTTAGGATGTTAATTCAAAAAATAAATGCAAAAGGTAAAGTCAAATCAAGAAAATGAAAGAAATCTGGTGTTAAAATTAAAATCTTAACATAAATTGAATGTGAGAAAATATCCAAACACTTCTGTTCATCATATAATAGAGATGTTTTCAAAAAAGAAGCGGAAGAATAACCGGAAAGGTTTGCAGGTCTAACTGGAGAAAGAAAGGAGGGGCATATGGTAGACTGGATTACGATTCATTGTTAAACAGAAGTAAAAACAGAAACATTTTGCAATTACAAAGGAAAAAAGGTTACTGCCTTTCAGAGGAAGCTGAGGTCCCTCTGACCCAAAGTGTCAAGTTGAAAATAGTGTGTGTTGTGTTGTGTTGTGATTAACAATGAGCAACCCCTTTGCTCATAGAATAAAGGAAAAACACGCTTTGTGTCTTTTGGAAAGAAAAAGGACAAAAAAAAGGTCAGCAGGAATTAAGTAAGTATGATGATGAAGAGAGAGAGATGCCAGGGGAGATGGGGGGGGGGGGGGGGGGGGGGGGGGGGGTAAAATAGCATTCCTGGATGTGTTTGTGCAGGGAAAGAGTCAGCCGCAGTCAAGGTCCACCCCAGATCTCTCTCAATCCAACTCTGATTAAAGCAAACAAACTGGAGGCACACATTCATACATTCATGTGCCAGGATCATGTTACCTATAGTGGCATGTGGTGACCACCGATAAGCAGGAGGGTGGGCAGGAAGAGAGAGAAAGTAAAAGGTGTGGCCTCAAAAGACTTCCACCTTTCAATTTATTCTCGCGCTCACAATTTCATAGTTTACGCTCTTTTGTAACCAATTTCATGTTTTAGCCTTGTAGTATTAACTCAGAGCTTCCAGTGTACATACTAGACACAAGACTGCATGTTACATAAACCTACATACTGTGTGTGTAACTGTTTGAGTATGGAGCAGGGTGTATACCTCTGGTGCAGGAAGGAGTTGAGGCAGGTGAAAATGAGCAGAGGCACCATGGCGCAGAGTGTCATCAGGCTGTTAAACTTTGCCTCCAGCACAGTGCGTGTATCTCCTCCCTCCATCGTCTTATTTATTGTCTGATTGGGCGAGAGGTCCGCAGGTGACTCCTTCAGCCGACTTGTGAAGTACTACAGAAAAAGAACGGAGGGATGCATATTTATCACGATGGTTATCAGCTTTTGAAACTCAACAGTAACAGTGAATGATAATTCAATCATTATGAAGTCACAATTTTGGGTCAAATGATGTACCTGGCAGAGACAAAATGTTTCACAATGTACAAGCTTTATTTTCTGTAACATTTTAGAATTTTTCCAATTATAGATCCCAAAAGGGTCAATCCTGAGAGGTGTGTATCACGTGTGGCTGGATCAATGACATGACCGCCTTGTTTTTGCCCTGGTGAGTATGTTTGAGAATCACTGTCTTTTTATATTGCTATTTTATCTCTAAAGTAACTTTGCATGGATGGATGCAGCACTAGCATCAGGCTACGAGCTAGCTGGCTAACTGTCGCTAGTATTTTCTACCTTCCTCTGTCCAGAGGTGTTCAGGAACACCGCTGAAAACGTGACATACAAAACATAAAAGATCATTGTCTGCCTCTGTTCCTCAAGACTTCCCTCCAGAAACCACAGTTTCTCTGAGTTTTTCAAACTTCTCAGAATTTCTTATATTGTTTTTATATTGTTTATTTTGCTTTTGTTGTTATTTCCCCTTTTGAGGGGGAGAAAAAGTGTTAAAAATGTTAAAACCGAGTTTAAACAGGGTCACAGTTCAGCCACATGTCTGGTCCAGGTCTTCAAGGTACATAATCTCTCAAAGTGGATTTCTAACTTTCCTTTGTCAAAACAAACAAGCACTAAAAGCCTTCTGAGCTCCAACAAAAATTCCCCCCAAGGGTGGGTCAAAAATTAACTCCTCCAGGACAATGAAATTCCACATTTTAAGAAGTTAACTCCTTAAAGCTGAAAAAGAATAGCCAGGGATTAAAGGCTATACCACTGCCATGGAAATCCACCCGTCTGGAGTCAGGTCAGCCATCCTGACTGAAACCAGGTGGTTTTTGGAGGGAAATGTAAACAAACAATCTTTGTTTTCTCCACGTTAGGTGACCTTACTCTAAATGGAGCCCAACCTTTTAATTAACCAATTACCAACCACACGGCCACCAACAGGGCTCTTCCTTTCACGTGCATCTGCCTGCTGCTCTTAGGATTGACTGCAATTTGGCAGCAAATATTCCCACATTCAAAAGATTACAATTGTCCTAAAATGTTGCTTAACTCACCATTGTTGCCGTCATGAAGAAATTCCATGGTAAGAGGGTTCCCAAGCCCAGGATGAAGAAAATGATCCATACTGCTTTGTATCTGGGAAAGGAAAAGGAAGCAAAGGAAGTTCACATGCAAGCACATCAATGAAGTGATTCAACTGAAAATCAATCAGCTTATTTACTGGATGTCATCCAGCTTTCATTTCGACTCACATTGTAACTAAAACAGAAATGAGAGCACTGCATTTACAGTAACAGACCGTTATCAGACTTGGAAAAAGCAACATTTTCCCCTCCTTTTGGCAATAGCTTCTCTTACTTGTCCTGAGGTGCGTTGATGGCCGTCATGTTTCTTGTTAGGCAGTTAGAGGCACGTGCTCAGTCAGGATTTGATCAGGGTGGTGCCAGGTCTGAAACACACAGATAACAAATACATGTTTCTAATGTGGTAAACATTTAGAGTTTGGCAGCACCTAAAGTTTTTATCATCAGCAGCCATACGTCTCTTCTTTCCATATTTAGATATTTTAATGAGCCAGACAGCCTGTGAGCCAACACAACATTTAAATAATGGGCTGCATAATGTAATTCATACAGTGAATAATGCAATTAAGACTAAGTTTAAAGTCAGCTCCAAATCCAGTGGCAGCATGGCAGCTGCAGTGGCAGAAAACCTCAAACGTCACAGCACAGATACAACTCAGCCTCTTCATTTTTAGTTGATGTCTGAGAAAAATCAGCCAAAAGAACAATGAGTTGTTGAACTCAAGCAAACAACGTAATCCAAAGAAATCGTGCTACTTCACAGTAAAGTTGTATAACAGTTGAGAAACTCACAAGACATCCTTCACATCGATCAGAAACACACGCTTCCTCACACAGCATTCCTCATGAATGTGCTACAACGTACAAAGTTCGTGCTGAAACATGACAATTTCTTACCCCCATTGATCTTTGAAGAAAACTTTTTATAAACTTACTTAAAGCAGAGTTCAGACTTCTCTTTTCTCTAATCAGATGCAAAGCAAAGGCAGAACAAGCTCTGGATGTTTCATTTTATACTATACAGAGGTTTAGTGGGTTGACACCCCGCTGTCTGCTGTCCATTGGACCTCCTCCTCTTTGCATCTCGGTGTCCATCCCTCCCTCTTTCCTTTGCCTCAAACTCCCCTTTCTCCTCCACCCTTCCTTCATACTTTCACATTTACATTCCTAGCATACATGAAGCTCTTTGGCATATAGACATTAACTGCTTTATTTCTTTCCTGTGAGAATTAAACAAAAGTGCTCAGAAAAGAAGCAAATGTAATAGCTCAGAAAAATATTTTTTGAATCATATTGTTCATGTATTTTGCCTCTACACTACCATCTGTTCCACTCTTTTTTTCCCAATCACCACCACCACCTACGTCTTCTTAATTTCTCCCTCCATTTCCCCCCATGTTTCCTCCTGCGTACTAATTTCTCACCTCGTTGCATCCACTGTTTCTCTGCTGCGCCTCTTTCATTATCTTCACATGATCTGTTGCTCCCCTGGCTTGCATAGTGCAACTTGTATTTTCTTGCCCTATTTTTTCATATCTTTTTGCTCACATCTCCACCCTTAACTTATCCGACACTCTCTCCCATGTGCTAGCATCTACTCGCCTGGACCTGATGGAAGACGTGCTCAGATAGCTGTGTGACATCTTCTCCAAACAGAATAACTTTTTTTTTTCAACTTCCTCCTCAAAGAAAACAGCAAATTTGGCTTCAAATCAAGCTAAACAACACAAGGCAAAGTTTGGGTGTTCTCTGTAAATACATAAATGATAAGCACTTACATGCAACAGCTTTCACTGAAATGCATTGATTGGTTGGCAACCCATTGTAACAGGCTGGTGAAGGTTGAAAGGTTCCTTATGACTGGGTTCCTGTTTCATTTGTGTTCATGCACGAGAATACACACATATGACCCTATTGCCTCCAATGGTTTCACACCATTTTTTTAATCAACAGCTGGCAATAATGTGATAAGAAATGCAGCGATATTCAGCAAAAGTAGGGAGAAGAAGACTTAAATTCAACAACAAACAAATAAACAAAAAATACAGCTTTGCAAATGTTTGAGGAAAAGAATGCATTCACCACATTTGTAAGGATACACATGATGGGTCTCAGTCATGAAACATGAGCAGAACAAATTTGCATGTAAAGTGTTAGCAGAAGGAAATGTATGTGTATTCTGGCATTTATCAATATGTAAAACACGCAAGTGAAACATGACAAAAGATTAGAAATATAACACCTTTAGATAGATTATGTGGCAATCAGCAGATGCAGTCAAAAAAAGAAAAAATCAGTGATGGCTGTCAGAATGGATAACAATTTGTGAAACCATCGCATAGCCTAAAATACTGAGCCTGAGCCCAACCAAGCCTGAATGTAATGTAATGCCCGAATTTAATATGGCTGATCACGAGAGCGCTTTCAGTTAGGACAGAGACTGCTCTATATGAAGGGGGCCACACACACTATAGCCCATTCAGTACTATGCATCTAAATTATACTGACTGAGCAAAATGCAACTCTAAGAAACAACGGTCTATGGGAAAGGTTTGTAAAGCAAGTCAGACAGGACTTGTGCCCAAAAGACAGTATATATTTGTCAAATAAGTCCATATGTGCTTGCTTGCTTATTACACAGGAATTCACAACAAGACCAGGCGTACTCTGTGTGAATATAAAGAACAGATATACTAATACGGGAGCATATACTTTGGCCAAAAGGCAACAAGAGTTTCCAACACAAAAATTATGAAGACATTGTATGTTTGGGGTCATTTACAAACAGTGCACTGTCCTTAAAAAAATACTGGTTGACTGACTGTCTCTTTTTAACATTTTCTTATGTCAATATCTTACTGTCTTAGGGTTGGGCTGATGGATGATGACATCATTTATTAGAAATGGCTGTCAGTAGGGCTGCACGATATGGCCTATAACCAATATCTCGATATTTTTAGGCTATATCACGATACACGATATATATCTTGATTTTTTTTATTTCTCCTGTAAATCACTATATAAATGTTAAATTCAACCCTTTGATGCATAAAATAACGTAGTATGATGATTCAAGTAGACCCTTCTATTGGAGTTTTTTAAATTTGCATGCAAAAAGGGGAAAATCACAATCAAATTAAGTTTAGCAAACCTTTTATTTCAAACCAGGGTGCTGCGCTCACAAGCTTTTAACAAATAAAAATAAATAATGACATGGTAGGCCTTTCTACTGTGGCCTAGTTCTCAAAGACCCTTAACAAAAACTCAGCTCAAAGCAAAAAAAAGTGCATTCAACAAGAATCCCCTGAGAAAGACATTTCAAAACTATATAAATTAAAGTGCACTTTTTCTGCTTGATCATGTTTATAACAACATATCATTTTAAAAAGTAAAATAAAATTAGCATTGTGAGCAAACCACAGAGGCAGAAGTCCAGGCTGTGACTGCGAAAACCACTCTGAACAGTAACAGTCACATCACAGGAGGAGTGGCAACATGTGCGTATATATGTTGTTTGTGTTTGAAACAATAACAGTTAGAAACAGTTGTTTGTTTTTTTCGCTCTCTCCGCTTTCTTCCTTCCTCACTTGATACACAAATACGCATGCGTGCAGGGGAGTTTTCTGGATGGGCGGGGGAGTCGGCTGCTTGCTGTGAGAAGAGCACTAGGGAGAGAGTGAACGGAGCAAAACTCCGAAGACAATTGCATGCCGACGGCTTAAAACATTTACGTGACAATTTGTACTCGATGGTCGCGATATAGTAATTTCATACATCTCACGTTGAACAAGCCGCGATATATCGAGTATATTCGATATATCGCCCACCCCTAGCTGTCAGTCATCAATCAATCAATCACTGAGCTTGACATCATAATTTAAAAGATTTACAAAAGGATATGTTTTTTAGAAACCAAGTGTGTCATCACCATAATAAAGATTTACCACCATCACTAATCAATATCCACTCACATTGCTGTTGCTCCTTTGTTTTTTAAAATTACTGGCGACGTTATAAAATATCATTGATTCCTGTGTGTGGATCATAAAGTAACGAAGCAGTGGTCTGAGTAAGTTATTATCGTAAACTTACAAAAAAAAATGATGTGCAATAGTCCACCTCCCACCTTCTCCTCCTCTCTCTTTCACACTCTCTCTTAAACACACATACAGTTCGGAGGGCACTGGCACTCAGTTCTTGTCTCCGTCCTCAGCTCTGACAGTTGTGTTACTTATGCATTAAGCTGGCAGTTTGCAGGTTGAGTTTGGTTTGGTTGGTTGATTAACAAATATTTCTGTACTGTCACCCCAAACAATGTCATTGTCCATTGCAATGTTTGTTTCACTGTGGACATAACCATATGCAAATTCAGTAGACATCGTCCAACCGGGGTTAGTAAGAAAATTTAAGTAAAAACCTAAATCATGATGTATTTAATTAAATGCATTAATTTAATTTTAGGGGAATAATATGAATCAAGTCTAAATGCTAAAGCAATATCCAGCTTATCCTGTGTGGCTTTTTTCTGCAGATTTTTGATTAGACAATACCTTGGTGAGTTTGAATGGTTGTTTGAGAAATAACTGCCAAACATTATCATAGCCTGGGAAATTACAAACACCACTACAAGTTACAGTTTAAAACACACCAGCTAAGCCATGTCCCAGATTCCTGTAAAGTATCCCTCTCTCAACCTAACGTCATCAAAACGAGCCAGCTGGCATGAGCTGCCTGTTGCTGAAATGTTGCCCACCACACACACAGTCACACAGGCACTTTGCAGTCTGTAGAGTGGTACAAAACTCCAGTTTGGCATCGGTCTGACACTTTAACTAGCCGGCCTCTCAGCTACATCCAACTCCAACAATCAGCACTCCAATGGAAAAAAGATTTAACAGGAGTGACGGCAATTTATTGTTTCCTCCTCTAATGTCATGGTAAAAAATAGAGTGCAAATCTTGCCAAGGAGGGCCAGTTCAGGCTAGTGTGCTTGCCATGGGTGCAATTGTGAGGAAAATTTTAATTATGCAAATTGAAAACCTGGTCACATATGTTATGATTGGCTGAATTTATATTTCCTGCTTGAGGCTTCTTATTAGACTCTAGGATTTTGACAAGCACCTGCTGTTGGTCAGATGATTATTTAACTCTTATCCACCCTTGAGTTATGAAAAACATCTGTGCAAAGCTCCATGTTTTAAAAAAAAAACAAAGTTGGCACATTACATTATCATCAGGTTGGTTCATCACATTTTGTTAATAGTAGAAAAATGTGATATTGGATTTTTCTGTAGATATGCGGATATATAACAACTCACTTCGCAGATAACGGATACTGATATCAATATATCCACAGCCGAGTGGAAGAAATGTGTCTCACTCTGAGATGAACGAGCATCAGTCCACACACACTCTTTAAAAAGCAGCCAACATTACTGGAATCATTTTGCCATTGTGTCCCGTATGACAGGAAAGAGACCCACTGCAAAGCTGTTACTGATGCAGTCACACTGCATATCACTAAGAGTAGGATATAAATGAATTCATGTAAATGTTTTGTAAAATTATTGCAGCCTTCAGCGCAAATGTAATCAACTCCCTCTCCCCTGAACCTACATAGTGAACTTTTAAAGACAAGTTTGCAGCCCTCACTTCAACCCCAAAAGCAAAATTCAGTTTACTTTATTAACAGAAGGGAAATTCAGTTTGCCTTTAATTTTTATCAATAAATTAAAAGCAAAACTTGTTTTGAGTAATTTCGTTGTCATTTGTAGTGGGTTTAAAGGAAAATTTAAAAAAAAAGATTACAATCGTAAATCGAGTTTAGTGTGAATAAAATCTGAAATTTTATTTTTAGGCCATATCACCCAGCCCTAGTGTTAGTCTTTAAAATTTTCTTGACCGTCACTTTGAAAAATCTATTGTATGCAGCATTAACAGGACAAACTAAATAAAGAATCACAATACCTTGTACTCGCCACATCAAAACACAAAGATTGTGCACTTCACCCCCCTTCAGTGTTCACAAGCCATACAGGGCTGTTTTCTCAAAAGCTGTACCTGAACTTCTATAATAAACAAAGGCAGGATGCAAACAACAAACAAGAGTATGATTATCCCCCTGTATGGGAAGCAATCAGTCTTTGGGTGGTGGGTTTCAGGGGCAACAAGCTACTGGGGGCCGGAATAGAAATTAACCTGACTTAACTCCGGCTTCCCATGCACAGCTCGTAAAACTGTTCACCGATGATTCATATGCCGTTCACTGACAACACAAGTTTCCAATTTCACGCTGTTCCTGCAACACATAGATGGACATACACGTACATAAAATGCAGCTTGCTCAACAGCCTGAGAAGATCCAAGAATATATTACAGTTTTGTTGCAGCACATTGACTTTTACAGCCTTGATTTCATTTCACACTGTGCTGCCTCCTGTTCTTACTTCAAGGGCAGCAATAGTGACCTCCTCTAAAAACAGATATCCAGCTACAGACTGACTGGACCGTTTAGCCTTTTACATTCTCTAAAATATCAAACTATTGAGAAAAGCCACAGAAACTATCATGTCTCAAGATATCCATTTTGACTAGCCCAATCAAGAGAGATTAAAGAGCAACGATTAAAATATCAAGCTTTACTGGTGCCTATCTGTTGCCTTCTGGTGTAGTAATCAATTTCTGATTTAACTGCTTGTTTAACCACAGCATTTAACCACAGAGTCTCACCACCTCCCAGTGCTCACTGCAGCTGCACTGTTTCGCTTATAAATAAAACAGCGGATTATGAAAAAATCTCCAACTTTTTAGATAATCAAATAATCATTTGCATCATTCTTCAAGCAAATATGTCAAACATTTTCTATTGAAACCTCTTAAATCTGAGAATATGCTGTTTGTCATTTATGATAGGAATTGACAAGTCTTTGGGTTTTGGACTGAAAAGAAACAAATTGGATGTTTCAATTTGGGTCCTTTTTTTAAAACTTTTTACAGACTTGACAATTCATTGATTCATTGTGAATAGCCCGTTAGCCGCACCCCTAAAAAGCACACAGAATTACTGACAAATTCCCAAATATTTTTACAACAAAGATCATTCTATCGTCACTGCAATTAAATGTATATGTTTAATTAACAGCAGCAATCACCCGAAAGCACAAGTAAACATCACTAATGTACATTAAATCACAATAAGTGGTTGCCTTTTAAATGTAAGTAAGTCATGTATTGTCAATCTAACATGAGGTAGTATTTACAGCCGGTCACCATGGAAGCAGATGCAACGCTGCCTCAACATTTAACCACTTCCCATCACATGCCCAGACTGAGGGCTGGTGTGAAGCCATTCTCACAGTCAGTGGCCGTCCCTTCAAACAGTTTTTTTATACCAAAGTATTGTCTGGTTTTATAAGGGTGGCTAAATTAAATCTTATTGACTACAACATTTTTTTAAAAAACTCAACAGGTTAAACAACTTCTCAGCCCGAACCAAAGCTCACTTCAGGGAACACATGCTCTGAAAAGGAGGACTGTGACAGGTGGCAACACACAGTCACCTCATCACTTTCACATTGACAGAGAGACATTTGGGTATTCAAAGTCACACCAAGCAGACACAGCAGGCCTAGGTGACACTGTGAGATCCCCACAACTGATTGACAAAGACACATAGAGACGGATAAAATGAACTCAAACAAACCTCTAACAACACTGACTGCACCTCAGTCCAATCAAGACACAACTTTTAGCTTAACGCATGCACGCTGTTCTCAAATCAGGTCTCTACCAGATCATTCATCACCAAGAGACAAAACTGCACTGATATTTCAACTCTTTACATTTAATCAGAGATTGTAAAATGAATAATCTTCTTTACTGTCAACAGGGAGTACTGTGGAACGAACACCGCTGCAAACATCTTTTTGAGGAAGAACGAACATCGAAATGTTTACAAGGGGCTGCTTTACTCCAAACAATCCAATTCCCCCCCCAAAAAAGAGAGATGACTGGTTGCTCTGTATAATCATAGATCAGAATCTTGGGTCGGGTGCTCATGGAAAACAGGAAACAATAGGATACACAGGAAGGCAATCCAAACACTCCAAAAATATATGAACAAGGAAGGAAACATTAAAAAGCCTTTAGTGGATAAATTGTTAAATAAAAGAGCCAACATATGACAACAACTGCAGGTCTTTATCAGGGCATTTAAAACAAAACTACCATTTTCCACTCATTTTTTACTGTCATGAATGCAGGGTTCCCACGCTTTCTTAAACTTCCAATTGGGAAGGACTTTTTAAGGACTTTCAAGGTCCAGTTTTCTCAAATTCAAGGACCCAACACAACAAAGTTTGAATCATGGATCAGTATTAATTATGTTATAATGATGTCTAGCAGGCTTTAAAGAAGCTCACAGACAGCAATCAAAAAGAAAAATCGAGGTTTGGATGTGCTGACACTTGTCAACTGGTCTATGTTACAGTGATGGCAGACATACCAAAAGAACTCAATTTATATTCTTGCACAAAACATATACATTCAAGCACTTCCAATGAGTCTGTTTAGTAGGGATGTACCATAATATTGTCATGGCGACGGTATCAGCAGATATAGGCTTTAAAATGAAATATAATCGGCCAACATGCTGATTTCTGCCAAAATCACAAAACTTTTTTTCTTTCTTATTGACAAAGTGAACATTTACAAAACATCAAACTTAAGTTGAAGTTAGGGCTGAGCATCAAAACATCAAAATTCAAAATGAATGATTACGTACATTAAATATTACGTACATTGAAATAAGGGGTGATAAAAAGTATATATATTATCAGTATCAGTTATCTGCAAAATGAGCTGTGATATATCGGCTTATCTGCAAAACATCCAATATCGTGCATTCTTACTACTTACAAAAACTTTTAAAGGGCTTGATTTTACCCCTCTAATTCACAAACTTTCAAGGATTTCAAGGACCCCTAGGAATCATTTGATTGTAACAATATGCACTTACAGTCGGTGCTTTCTGCTTGCAAACAAGTTATGTATATGATATGATTTATGTCAGTAATTTCCACCTAGACACAGGTCTGTTCAGGGGAGTGACCCTCAGCAATTGTCATTCTTTGTATAATCAGGATAATACAAATAAAAGCAGGAAACAAAGGAACAGAGACGGGAAAAGAGACTTTCGTGAGACACTAATGAGAGCAGCATAAAGATAAATCCTGGGGGAAAACTCTGCAAAGAAAACAAAATCCCATCCATGCCAGAAGCGGGAGGGAGCAGCGAGCAGAGGAGGTGTCCAAATTCATTGTCTTCATGCAGACCCGCCCCTTTACACCCCAAATCATTTCCCGCCACTCAGAGAGGAGGAACAAAGCCCATCTCCAGCTGTCTTTTTAGTTGGTTCAAGCGGTCTGGATAAATACCTGACTGATGAACTGGCACCAGCAACTCCACTTATCACCATGACTGCGCTACAGTCAGTGCCGACGGGTTTAAATGAGTAAGACTGAGGGTTTCCATTTTCTCCTCGATGAGTCAGTATATCCTAATCTTATCTTCACAGGATCAGCCAAAAGTCATGAACATATAACTCTGCCAACAGAGTCTATGATGAGTGACATTTGCTTCCTACTTTGCCATTAAACTTAGAAAAAACAGAGGGAAAAAAAAATAACACCCACTCCTATAACACAGATGCTCATGTGCACCCAGCGGTGCCGGTGGGTCGATGCTGTTGTCCCATCTGCTGTTCAGTGGAAAACAAAGCCACCATTCTGGTGCGCTTGTCTTCTTGCTTCAGGGTCAGTGAGTTACAAATAGCACAGACACGTGTGACATGGAGCCACGCCAGGAAACACTCACTCACAGTCAGAGATTCCTCGTCATTTAGAGGTGTTATAGTAATCCTGTAATACATTTTACAAGAATAAGACAAAACTTTCCCCCAAGGGACTGTTGGTTATTATGAGGGGGCAGGAGGTGGTGCAAACAGGGGCAAGGATGCCAAGTCTTTTTTTAAGCACTGGAAAATGCTTTTTACTTTGGCTTAGGAGAGGAACATTTAACTTTAAATGGCTTTATTTGTATTCATTTTGCTGCCGATTTTAAGAGCAAACATGCTGATAATCCCAACATCTCTGGGTGCATATAAGCATCTGTTATACTGATGTGGATGTTATGTTTTTAAAGAAATCATGCCTCAAAATCCACCAAAGGCATGTCTTCTTTAAAAATTGCCAAAATTACACCATTTATCATTATAGCCATAAAATATAAGAAGAAATTATCCTTGAATTTTAAAAATTTCTGACAGTCCTTTAATACATTATGGAGGAATGCTTCCTGCTGAAAAAAAACATGACCAAGTCTAAGCTCAAAATAGTAATATTTGACCTAAATCAAATTATTCTGTCTCATTTAAAATTTGGCCAAAATTAACAGTTTGCAAAAACTAACCTGCAACAAGACTGAAAAGCTCCAGGATTACATCTTCCAACTTTTCACTTTTGACATCTAACATTCACTTAATAGTGGAGGGAGGGCCATGCACCATTACCACAACGAATGCGCAAAATCTGCATGCCATTTACTGTGTATCGTAGCCACTAGATATGCCAGATTTGCTGCTAAATTTGTCACCACGACCACATGTCCAACAAAAACACAAACAAATTCAGACAGATTGATAAAACAGCAAACTGTTGAATTCTGTTACGGCTTAAATATAATCCTACTGTGACCATTACTGTCCATGCAAGCTACTATTTATCAACTAGAAAAGCTGCCATGGCTTTTGTCCTGTGGACCAACATTCGCTGTTTGTTTTGCCAGCTGACAGTTTTGGGGTGGCTGCCACTGGCTGACAGATTAAGCTCCATTTAAAACAGCTTTCCTGACCTTCGCTGTTACGTGTTGAGCAGAGCAGTAACTCACTGAAATGCAGCGGACCCACTCAGGGAGGCGCAAGGAAGAATATTTGTAGCTTCGGGGTGACACCCCGTCTACCCTTCCCCTCTAATAAATAAAGAACAGTCCCAAAGATCATTAAAATATCCAACATTAATGACAAAAATACTGAGTAGCCTAATAAAAACATATAAGTCAGTTTATAATGTAACTGAAGTTAGTATTGATGCACCACAGGCACATTTAAAGCTACTGAAAGAATTATTACAGTGACTGTATGAGTGACCTACATACAGATTTGACATAAATTCACCTTGTATTATTTACCCTCCCTGCGGCAGGATATAAGCGCCTGCTGCCAAAACCCCACTGAACATGTGTATAAAGCTGACAATGGAGTCTTTTCTTAACTTTTTCTACTGTCAGGTCCTGTGATGTAGCATCACCCACGTGGTACCACTGAAGAAGAGTTCATTAAAAGCTTCCTGCCTGTACCACACGTGCTTACCCACAAGAAGGAAATGTCACGCGCTACACAATTTAGACCAAATATATTTGGGTCTCCTTTATTTTTAGACAGAAAAGGCAATATTTCGGACTTTAAGTATTACTTATCATTCTCTGAATTGTGTTCTGTATCACATGTTGGATATAACTGAAGTTCTCTGAAGGGTGGAAATTAAACAAAATCTGATTGATAGATTTACTCAACATCTGTTTTTGATAATGAATATACAGTTAACAAACAGCATTTTTTTGTCCTTTTATATCGCCCACAACACTTTCGCTAACTGTAGTTAGGCTAATAAACTAGCTAAACGGTTTAGCTAACCCTGATTTAACCGCACAGCCCAGCCGCACGGACCATGCTTGAAGTTGGCGCTAGATTTGATTCAGTCAACAAAGGACGCACGCTGGCGCCAAGCATCAAACCACCGGCATCCTTGTCTCTAATACACAATCAAAGACGTCAAAACGAGCAATGAGATCATAAAAGTTGGCAAAACACACCCGAAAGAAGACAAAATCCCAACTGAAACGAGTAACCGTTAACGTTATTTTATCAGCCGGTTCGCCCCTAAAACGTTAGTTTTAAATCAACCAGTCGCCAATTTTTAGAGATAACGGTAACAGCAGACTTTTAGTAGCACTGGGTAAGTCAACACTGTCTTTAACTGAGCAGGAGACGTCCTACCTTATCATTTAGAGTCTGTGAAGGCTTGTTGTGTCTGATCCTCTGTGTGTCCTCACTGACAGGGGAACCGCTCAACACCCGTGCTACCTTCAGGGGCTCCTCGAAAAACTCAATTTCCAAACGCAGACTAAAACAACGAGCAGATAATAAAACACAATTTCCTCAAAAAAACAATACACACAAAAAAATATATTTATGTAGATTTATATAGGTAGATACTGTCAAAAAATACTGAAGCGTTTAACAGTTTGACTTTGTTAACAGTCGTAAAATGTACTCATGTGTCCCTTACTGTATGTCCATCTCATAAAAAGAAGATTGCTCAACAATTAGAATGCAGTATTATCCCAAACACAATAAGAGACTTCATTTTAGTACTAGTAACTGATTAAATCCATACATACGCAGTAACTTTTATTAGGTAATTCAACTGGCCTGAACTTGTAATTGTAGAATTTCCAATTTTCATTGAATCCATCTTCCCTAGAGTAGGCGGGGGGAATTTAATTTAGGTGAAATTACACTGAAATGTCCTCAGATAACCGTGTCTTTCTACTTGTTATCAGTCTGTCAAATTTAGGAAACCCTCTCTGAGTCACGTTTGGTGATGAATAATCTCTTCACTGACACACTAACAGCCTCTGCTGATGTGATAAATTAAAGCTGCAGGATGCTGTGACTTCCTGTCAGTCATTATCAGATCACAAACTGGTGATGGTACAGAGGAAGAGAGATAACAAATGGCCCAAAATCCGTATTGGGATTGTTACTTTTGAAATAGAATGGGTTATAGATAACTAGTTACCCTGCCAAAATGGATTACCTTTCTAACAAATGTTTAAAACAGGGCAATAAACCTGAAAAGACCTAATTTGGCTCAACTGGTTTGCTGACCTGTGTTGTCCAAAAACATGCCAAAAGTAGGAATTCCTGCATGGCAAAAATATGTAAAGCAACAGAATGAATTTTTTATTCAATATATAAACTTTTTACAATTTTTTTTCCTCATATTTAACCCCCTTGATAAGAAAGTGTAATTTAATTACAAATTTGCACTTAACTTGAGTTTATTGTTTGTGTACCACTTTTTACTTCTACCCCACTACATTTCAGAGGGAAGAGGGACACTTTTTATTTTACAGCATTTATCTGAAAGCTTTTGTTAATGTTTACTATTTTTGTGTGTAAATATTTTTTGCATAAATATTTTTTGTTATAAGTTAAATTTCCCAAACAGTTCATACATTTTCAGATTAAACCCTTAACTGATTAATCAATCATCCAATTGAGAGAAAATCAATAGGTAACTATTTTGATAAACAAGAGTAATTTTCTTTTGCTAAGTTTGTAGTTAAGTTACATTTTCAATGAAGGCCTTTTACTTGCCACAGATTGTTTTTATAGTGTTGTATTAGTACTTCTACTTAAGTAGAAGAGTAAGAATACTTCATACTACACCACTGCCCATTAAATAGGCCTACCACTAAATAGATGGAGAGTGATTTTATTTGCAACATTACCCACAATGACCTAATATACCCAGAGTTATTTAAGGGAAGGACACCACAGTAAAATGATATGGCAAAATATGTAATGGGAAACAACTTTATAGCATCTCACCTCATCTCATCTCATATTCCTGTTCAGTCATAATTTTGGTCACTGAAAGCATCCAGCACAAATAGTTTCTTGTTTGCTGGCTGTTCAACTTCAGCGACCAACCAGAGAAAAAGACTGCTAGAATTAATTTGCGGTTCTGAGTTAGCTTGCACAGATGAGAAGTCACTTCCTGAAGCAGCAGTACATATTTCTCGAGCAAGATAGAGGTTCAAAAAGACCACAAGTAATGCTTATTCAGCATAGCAGCTGGCATGAAATTGTCCTAAATAGCTTGTTAGAAAATGAAGAGCTGCGTTTGTTCTGTTTGTCGGGTTTTTCCCCAAAAGCACAATGGACGTTTGCATGAGACAAAAAGTGATACGTGATTGATTTACTGAAAATTAATCAGTTAAGTGCCCTTTTTTGTTTGTGAATGTATAAAAACAAAATGGTATGCAAGGAGGAAGCTGCAGCTTTCAAACAGTGCCCTGAATAGTGTCATTTGTGCATTATTCACATTTAACCACAGCAATTTCCCAAATGCAAAGACAGCACATATATCCAGGCTGAAGGTCAATGCTGACACTATACAACAGTCTGAGGCATTTAGTGAAGTAC
The DNA here is from genome assembly GCF_008729295.1 of Plectropomus leopardus. Classification (NCBI taxonomy): domain Eukaryota; kingdom Metazoa; phylum Chordata; class Actinopteri; order Perciformes; family Serranidae; genus Plectropomus; species Plectropomus leopardus. Next base: position 8,593,322 of record NC_056477.1, on the reverse strand, counting down.
AAAACAACACAGATAAGAAAGACAGAGTGTGCCTGAGGAAGCTTGTATTCATGTGACTTTGGTAAAACTGACATGAAAGCTTAAAAGTTCCCACTCTTAAAAAGGAATTAGAAATATTGAATAATCTTACTTTAAATGAAATGGAACAAATGCATCCTTTAGAGAAAATGTGAAATAAATTGATGCTATATGCAACAAAATGTTCTGCTGTTTGAAAAGAAAAAGGAAACACGCTACATGCCCCTCTTCTATTGCTTTAAGAGCACAGTTTGTTTTCTAAAGTGTCTGCGAGAACTGACACCAGTGTATAATTTCAGCACCTGGGCCTGTCTGAGCCGCTGTGCTGAGGCGTTGTTTACGGCTGTTTTTTGCGAGTCTGGACACACTAAGCATTGGTCTCTGCTGTTTGCTCATATAGTCGTGGTAGGTACGCAGTCATCCACACCCTGTCTCCCCCCCCAAGTCTAAAAAAAGCCTGCTGTGGTTATGGACAGAAACCATGTGTAAAGGAGCGCTGCTTCAACACTACCATAACCCAGCGAGGAGAAGTTGGGCTGCAGAGGACTGAAGGACCACTGTCTCTCTCTCTGACTCAAAACTTCATTGGGCATTTAAATATCTGTATTTCCTGTTAAAGTCATCTCTCACATGCTCTCTCTACAGTGTTGCTCTGATTTGTTTTCTGGCATGTGTGGCCAAATAGGGAAAGTCAGTCAGCAGCGTCTCTGAGCAGAAGGCCACAGTTTTGACTGTGTTTTTCCACAGACAGGAAAGAGACCGTGAGCAAATAAGAGAAAAAGAGGAAAGTGGTGAAACAGAGACAAGAAAAAAACTAAGAGCATGGTTTCTATCAGACACCTCCTTAATTAGACAAACACTTAACCATCGTGCAGAGTAACGTGTTCCCATCCCTGCTCGTCATATTTTGATACTTGGGCTGAACCCCCATCGTCAGTATAATACGCCACCTTAGAATTATAAGGTTTTATCTGCATTCTGAGCAGTTTTAAGATATTGCGCTTTTAAATGTTGCATTCAAAATAGACATGAACTTTTTATTTTCTAAAAAAATGTCCAGAAATGCATATAACTTTAAAAAAAAAAAAAAAAAAGCCTAACATATTGTTATAAGCAGACTAAGAATATATGAAAAAATGTCAGACAAAAATGTCAGACAGAACCTTATTATTCTAAGGTGAGGACTATTAGCCTTAATTGAACTTAAAGAAAATGAGGAGCCCTGTCTTTTAAAACGCTACTCTGTTCTACCAGAATGCATATCACTGCTGCTTTCATAGACACTGAATGGTAAGCATGGAAATGACAGATCCTTTGGATACGCACCATAATGAATGACATGACATTTATCAAACAGAACACAAACACCAGTTTAGGTGAAAGTCCTGTGCTTTTTCGACCCATCCACCATCCCTCCACACTCACCCTGAACAGACTTTTGCTTTCTTTACTACACCCATTGCTCTGATTGTCTAATAATGACAAGGATGAGTCTTAAGTTGGCTGAACGCTCTGTGAGTCTCATACAGACACTAAAAGACGCCTCTCTCTGTCACTGTAATGACACCAGGGACATTGCCCAAAAAGCATATTTTGACACCCTGGCAATTGGGAACAAGCTGTGCAGAAATGAGAAATTTGATGTAAAAAGATGACTGCAAATAATTAAGAGTAAACCACCAACGGTGAAAACGGTCTCAACCACAGCTAAACAGGTGCATGTGTCGTTGAGGTCACTAACTGATTTCTATGAGGCACCTGTTTGATAATACTGTATATCTGCCAGCAACTAGTGGAGCCGTTTTCAGGCAGCAAAAGCTGAACAATAATCCAAATCAGCGTGATAAGAACTCACCAACAGCAGCTTGTGCCTGGAGGAACAATCAATGGCCCCATTTTTGATGCATAGTTGTACTCATTTCTATTGTCAAGAGAAAATATTATGTCATGAACTCCTTCACTTCCTGCTGACCCCACACAGTTCCTTCTCATGCCATTTTTAGAACACAAGTTTATGAGCAAATAAACATCGTACATGTCTAATTCAAGAATATCCTGTGAAGTCTGTGGCATGAGAGGCGAGCTTGGGGAGAGGAGGAGGGCATGACATGAATGGGCTGGAAGTGGCTTTCTGACCACATACTGAGATTCAAGAGTACAGCGGTAGAAAAAGGAATTCCAGTGGATGGCCTCTCCAACCCCTGAACGGCTCTGGAGACACAGAGGGAGTGAAGTAAATCCCATTTGGGATTAAGAACTTCGAGGCCTGGCTCCGTTTTGGGAGGATTAAGGTTTGGGGCTGAAGAGACGAAGACAGGCAAACAAAGAAAAAACTCCTCAGGGAGATCTGTGAGAGCAAAATCTTCTCTACCTTCAGATTCCCATCAGAAGCTGAGTGGTCTGCAAGGGTCACGGTCTATGAAATCCCTGTCACGATGGATGGTCCACAAATCTGCAACTACTCTGACAATGAATTCCTCTTAATCCAGGGGGGCATTTAGGGACAAAAGCTATGTTTTAAACACTCATCATAGTGTAAGGCTGTCTTCTTAAAGCCTTTACTTTATAAGTTGAAATTAATTAAGGGCTGTCGGTAAGGAAAGCATAGGGACAATGTCCTCTCAGTTTCTCCATCACTTTAATGTATCCTTCATGTCCACAGGACAACAGCAACTCAACTGAACTCACAGAAAGGTGTTTTGTCACATCACATCTCTCATATCACTCCGCAATCCTTGACCTGGGAAGGTGCACCGCATTATGTAGTTCCTAATTTTAATTTAAAGGGGAGCAGACAATGTATGAATTTACCATTATGACATTAATTTATTTGTCTAAATAAATCAGAACATAATAAGGTTATCTGCCAAATACAATAAACCCTCACAAAAATAAATCTCATTTTACAATAGGATTCACCTCTTTAGTTAGAGTTTAAAACTTTTGTCTGGAAATTCAGCACCTCTGGTGGGTTGAAACCATAGAAATCATCCCAAAACATCATATCAGTTGAATTAAACCTGTTCACTCCTTCAATATTTCTTTCCTCATTTATCAAAAACTTGGTATGTGCAAAATGTTGACAGAGGTTTAGATTTTGGCACACACTAATCTAAAAAATGAAACCACATTGCCAAATACATTTTAGATATAGGGGGCTATAATCTGTAGCTGAAATGTTATTTCTCAATGAGTTTCAGATGCATCCATCACTATTTTTTAGGTTCCTGCTCAGTAAAGCTCAATAACATCTATTGTGTTTCCCCCATCTATCAAAAACATCATTATTCATCCTGGCACCGACAAACAAGTGTGATCATTCATATGATGTAAATGAGAGAAACTGAAACAGGCCTCGGAGCAAAGTAGGAGTTCCCATCAATCGTTTTGGCCAACAATAAGTTCTTAATCGTCTTGCAATGAAAGCTCATAAAATTTGGGAATTACACAAAGTTCATATTCTGTTATGAGGAGGAGGATTGTGTGAGCGTGCATTCCTGTCATTTCTACATTCCTGTGCTTGTTGGGCTTGAATTTGACATGTGTGTTCCCCTGATGACGGGGTGGAATACAGAGAAGGTTGGTGTTAAAGGTTAAATCCACATTCACATGGGTGGAGGCCCGCTGAAGTCCATAGGGGTTGAAACTTTGAGGATGTTTATCCTCTGGGCTAATCAGTATTGTCAAATTAGGCATTTTTTAATCATTATAGTTAATTTCACTTCTTTTAATTTGTGCCTTGATGCCAATATATTGCTATATCACAAGTCTTCATGTCTGAATCACCACACCCAACTGTCACTCTATATAATACTCAGAGGAATTTGCGATAACACCACCCTTTCAGCCTGACATGTAACAGAGACGCTTGGTCACCAACAAAGGGAAGAATCCAACTGTGGTCAGGATCATCAGTTTACCATAAAGGATATGGTCAGCATTTTTTTAAGTTGGTCACTTTTTTCCCATGCTTTTGCGTCTCTGTGACTAATGGAGACTACAGTTTTTTGAAAGTAGTCTTGCATTGATCAAGAGGGTTGCAGCTGGCAGCAGCGAAACTGGCTTCAGTGCAACAATAATGGGCAACTGCGCTCTAAAATTTAAAACCACTGACATGCACAGATTCTGATTATAAGTTTCTGACATTTTAAAAAAAAGAATCACTACAGACACCTTTTTGTTAAAAAATTAAGTTAACCAGAAACAGCCCTAATTTCACTTTTACCAAAGCCACCAGACTGCATTTAAATAAACAATCATTTTCTCATCATAAAGCAAATCAAAGTAGACAGAAACAGAATAAAACTCACTAAACTCATCCTGGTTCGTCTTTCCGCCGTTCCAACAATTGCCAACTGTTGGCTGAAATAAACCCTTAATTTGCCCAGTTAGATTTGAAAATATTCTGCCTCAATTCACCCTAAAACTACTGTTCATTTAAATGAAGTCTGGTGGGTTTGGTGATGCTGATTTCGGGGCTGTCTCTGGTTTAAAAAAAAGGATTTTACTCTTTAACAAAAAGGTCTGTCTCTGCAGGGATCCTTTCCATAATGCTGTCAGGAACTAATGACAATAATCTGAGTCTATCAGTGGCAAAACAAGCACATTTAGCGGAAGTAAATTGATGATGCAAACATGCCCTGAGTGGTTACATCGCAGCCTGTTTGTTTGCAGCCCTCTCGCACAGTACGGGACCAGTCTTATAAATTGTTGTCTCCATTGGTCACCTAGACCAAAAAACACAAGAACACAGGTTTCAAAGTACCAAATTACATTTAAATTCTAAGGCAGTTAGTTTTGGACATATAAGCTGAATCTATAATTTCATTTATCTTCAAGTTGAAAGTTTATTTTGGCGCAAACATTTGTTTCACACTGAAAATGTGAAAACATAGAGTATTTATACCCAAACTAAATTTGGGTTTTTCAAGCGCAACGTTGAGACTTTGTCACATATAGTTGCAGTTAACTAAAAAGCAGCTGCATTAAACATTTTTAAAGCTCATTTTCATTTTGTTATTTTGTTCAATGATAGATATTTAAACTAAATTGTGAAACTGTGTCAACAGTTGTTGAAATGCACAGTGATACATTTTTTAAATCATTTTTGAAGACTGTATTGTTCATATTTTTTGTTGAGTATGTCAGTCTTGCAATTACATTTAAGTGCATTTTTAAGTACATTTTTGAATTTTCCTTTACAACCAAGGAAAATTTGTAGCAGTCTTAAATTGTAAATAAATGTATAGGAATTCCATAACATTTATTTCTTGAGTTTTTAAATATTAAATCGCACATTGTGTTTAATTTGACTAGTTCTTACGTTGTTGTTTATCACGGTACAGTCTGATGTACACATGTGCGCTGTTCAGTGGTTTCATGTGCTCATTCCTTCTCTGTACACATGATGTGTGCCCGACACATTTACCATACAGCTGCGTGTGAGCACACATGTGTGTTAAAGTATAAGCGTATCATATCTTGTTGACTTAGGCCGAAAATGGTTCCACAGCTCCATGCAATCAGATATGTTTTCTTTGTGCATGTACAGTATGTTCCCCACATACAGTAAGTAAGATCACCTGTTAAATCTATTCAGGAAATATGAATTCCCTGCTGACAATTTCAGCTGCTGAAATACTTCTGCTCCTGTTTACGTTTTACTTCATGACCATCTATAGATCGACTCTTCTCCTCAGTGATTTCTCCCTGTTTGACTCTTTTCAAAGATCATCCTTATCAGTCCTCATCCTGGCCCATCCTTTTATCTTATCAGAGGCTATCAGCCATCCTGTCCGACTGTCCTCAAATGGTAAATAATCAAACAGAGGTAACTGAGGGCAAGGTCTTCTTATTTTTTGAGATTCTGGAGCTCTGCCATTACCATGTTTTCTATGGTGTTATAGCATCCTGTTTGCCAGTACGATATCCATTAGTCAATTGTTCTCTCTCTATTGTTGCGTGAGACGGCACCAGCTGTATTTTCCAGTCTTATTGATACCAACCCATTAAACCTGCGCTTTCCCCTTGTTTGCTTGGCCCTCTGGAGCCTGGAGGCCATCTGCTGAAGCCATCACATTCACAAAGACATACTCAAGGATATTAGTGCTGAAGAAAACTTAAAGTGAAATTTAAAGGGAAAGTAATTACATGATAACTACAATTCTCGGGAGATGGCCTTGATAAGTAACAGACGACTGTCAGCATTTTTTATAGGGACTATCTGATAAAACATGTTCTATGTGTACTATCCAGAATGAAGTTGGAATCTGTTTGTACAAAAACCTGCCAAATATTTTATGTTATTGTAACCATAGTTAATGTATACATATTTTTGGATTATTTTAGCAGTGATCATTCCATATTTAGATTTTGGATGAGGGGTTGACAGATTATCTGCCCGGCAGATTATCAGTGCTGATATTTGGCATTTTGACAATTATCTGTATTAACGTTTTATTTTAATTAGTGGTGAGAAATTATTTAATTAAAAAGGGAAAGGGAAAGTGTCAGCTTCTGAGGAACTTTTTGTAAAACCTCAGGGTGCTATGTTTAATATTCATTCTTTTTTTATTTTAATTTCCACTTGACTTTTTAAAAAAAAAAGTTGCTGGGAACTTGCTGTGTATGATGTTGAACATTTCAGTTTTGATTTAATATTTGCTGAAGGTATCTCAACAAAGTTTTGTGTCAAAGTTTGTCATATTTCAAATTAATACTTTCATTTTATTGTTCATGCATATTGGTTCAAAGATGAAAATTGATGTTGTATTGCTGTATTGGTGTTAAAAAAACAAAGATTAAATCAAGAGAAATTGCAGCCCACTTTATAGTCTCACAACAGAAGGACTGAGAACGCTACCAAACAAGAAAGAAGTGTTATATTTCTAATTTTCTGAGCACCACAGCTGAAACAAAATCAACAGAAAGTAAATCTTTTGTCATATGACTGAACCGACCTATTAAAGAGTAACTTCACAGTATCTGTAACAACACCCAGCAGTAACATCACTGTGTACAAACACAGCCTGCAGTACAATTCTGCAACATTAGAAGTTAAACCACTGAGAGGTAAGCAAAAACAAGATTTTCAGTTGCTGTTAAGTAAAGGGCCATCCACGCCAGAGCAAGTGAGTGGAGTACGTGGTGAGAATTACCTCTCCTCGCTCACAGAGCTGTTTCTTCCCTTTGCTGCCCCGCTTAAAGCCGCTCCAGGCCACTCTGCTCATTATTGTCCTGCGCTCAACTCAGATTTCCCCATCTCACAGCCCCACTCAAATTGCTTGCCTCTGGCTCAGGTTTTTCAAGTTTTTTGTAAATTTCATTGTCAAGCTCACAGCAGATGATTTCCAAGGACGGGCTCAGTTGCATCCCAAATGTCTTCTTTATAATAGAGATGCACGATAATATCGGCGAGTCATATCACAAATTGATACTTTATTTTAATGACAAAATGAACATGTACTTTATGTCTCCATTGCTGGTGGGTCATCACAATAAGCGTGTGCATAATAAGATGTTAATTCTACTACGGCAAAAATTTGATGATCACTAAAATTAGGTGGGGAAAAAGTGGATATAACAGTATTGGTTATTGGCAAAATAAGTTTTTATAATCAGTATATCGATTATTGGCAAAAAATCAGATATCGTGCATCCCTACCCTAGTTTGCTTTATAGAATTATAAAGTTACACCACCAACTACTGGCCTGGCATACATACTACATCATTTTCAGTTGTTCTTCCAGATCTCACAATGTTATCATATGAACGCATATTTTTTTAAAAATGCAAAGGAAACACTTTTCCATTTTGAGTATAGGGCCATTCTCAAAATGGAAAATGGCCTTACTCTAGCCGATTAGAGCTGTGCTAGATATAACATTAGGACACCAAAGTTCACGCACTAATAAAAATGGTGCACACTCCCACACAGTCCTGAGAAGAGGTCTAATCAGCAGACATAAGTGAAAACTCCTGTGTGGGTGTGCAGAGCTTTTAAACAATTTCTCTTTTACAAATTTGGTACAAAACAGCTCTGAATGACGAGAACAAATTCGTTTTCAATGTGCCCTCATTACACCATATAGTGTTCCTGAAGGTCTGTGTGTTTTTACATGCTTAGATAAAGTAATTTCAGAAGCTGTCACCACATCCCTCAGCTGCATGTTGACAGCTGTGACACCGATATGTTTAAGTGAAATGCATCTGCCATATGTATGTACAAATGACTGCGTGTGAAATGTATCACAGGCCACAGGCCTCAATAATCATATTACTCTTAGAAGACATTTTTACTATTACATACTTTTGAATTATTGTACAAAAAAAAGTTCACAAGTAAATTTAAAGTCATATAACAGCATTTCAGACAGGGTACTTCTTACAGTGCTGTTTTATGCGCTGTGTCCTTGCTCGGCTCAGGGGGTCGTTATACAGCACAATGAAAGTGAAACCTCAGTTTACACATGGAGATCTAAAGTGTTCGGTATTTACTGATAATAAACAGGACAGCAAAATACCTTAACCTTAGGCAGCAGGAGTGCTCTTAAATGTATTTCTGTTCAGTTTACAGGACATTTCTTTGAGTGACGTTCACATACACTCTAGGAGTGGTGTGTCAACAGGCTGCATATAACATTTATCAAAGCCTGTGCAGAAAATGTAGCAGTGCAGGTAGACATACAGCAGAAAACTGATTTAACAATGCATGTGTCAGAACAGAAAAAAAAAGCTTTTAACGAATTGGTAAATTAATTCAACATGTTTGTAAGACCTTAAGGTTACACAAAAGATACACTCAAATTTTTAGTGAGACAAATAAAAACTCCACAGGGTATCTCTAAAGCTTTGGCAAACAGCTCCCTAAATGTGTCCATATGTTTGTTTGTTTTGTTTTTCTTTAAACTATCACAAAATAATTAATAATTAATAAGTTACCAAAGCCCAAAATGATGCCTTTGCATGTCTTATTTGTCTGAATATCCAAAAACTAAAAAAGTAAACATTCTATAAATGAAACAAATAATAATTATGACAAAATTGACGACGTATTGGGTTCTGATCTTCAAGATGATTAATTCATCTTCTCTCTGTGCCTGTAACTGTCTGTGACAGTTCAAGGTCATGCACAGAGCCCTGTGTAAAGCCAAACTATCTTGTATGAATGTGGATGTTAATCCCTGTTGTGACACAAGAAAAAGAGTTAAAGCATCTCCTATCCCCATGTAATCGTATCCTAGCCTTGAAAATGGAGAGATATTTTCAAAAATCTGAAGTCCAACCCTCTGGTTGCTCTTTTTGGCACCACTGGAGAGGAGGATGTGCACTTGACTCCAGTTAGAGGCCGCACACTGTCCTTCACCTCTCTTTTGGACAGACATTCAGCATTAGTAAAATGGAGACATTATGTCAGGTCTAAACCTTGAAAAGAACCACTAGTCACTCTGTAACTCAAAACAAAATGTTACAAAACTTCAGTCAAACAAAAGACTTATTTTCTCACTTATTTTTTGTCTTTTTGCAAATCTCTGTCAATAACACAATCTTTAGAAGTTTAACAATTTCTAATCCCTTTCTCTTATTTATTTATGTTTTTTTCTTAATTTATTTTCTACATCTAAAACACAACTTCCAGCACTTTCCTGTATGACTCCAGGGATTAAGTATAATATGCATTTTTAGTTTGTAGATGGGGCTTGTGGAGGTGAGGGATGACTGTCACAAGACTGCATGTCATCATAAGGTGGGTTTCCATTCACCCTCAAATTGGGCAAATTGAAATTGTGATTGTAAAATACACATCATGGAAATACTTTTAATTTAGAAAAAACTCCCATATATCGCAAAAAGGTTTTTATGCTCGCATGAAGTGGTATTCCAGGTGATTAGAAAAAAACATTTTGCAAAACTGTAATGGAAACACCTTTTTCATTTTTATTAGTCACATGATGCTATGGCTTTGCAAGGTAGGCATGTCAGAAGAAACTGACTCCCTTAGGCATGATGCAGCCGTGCTACAAGAGGTATTATTGCATCGTTGTTATTGTGGATTCAAAACTTCCAGATCATCCTGAAGTTTTGAATCCACTACTCCTCTTTGAAATCACAGAAAAGACAATTACCTCCCAGAATTCCCTCATACGTGGCCGCTCCCTCGTGTAAGGGACTTGCCTTTCCATTTTCGCTTGCACAACACGCCTACGTTGGCTTTCGATTGGAAATACAGCTAGTGCGGTGGCTGCAATAGAAATAAACCTGCTAATGTTCTGAACATCCATCGCTTTGCTTCTTGGAATTTTATCACGAGAGGAGAAGTCACATAACCTCATGAGAGAAGTCGCATAACATCACTCAATGGAAATGCGGTCATCTTGCAATTTTTGCACAAATCTGTAGTGGAAACCCCTCTACTGTTCTCTGTTAAACTGACCGCTCTGTTGTGCACGCACTATATATATATTTTTTTTTTATATATTATAACACTTTTTAAAACTTCAATAGAAAACACGCATATGAAAAAAAATTCTGACGTCAATCATAGATTCTGTAACTAAATTGACAAAATCCTCACATATGTCATAGGATTGTCTGAATACCACAGCATAACCTGAGAATTTGGTTTGTAGCATCCTTTGGACCGTTTGAAACAAAGACTAAACAAAAGTGTTAACAATAGACTTTATTTGAATAGCAAATTAAACAGAGACTGAAGCCTGCTCTGTCCTCCAACCACCGAGTTAGCTGACTAAACTTTGCTGAAGTTAAGTTGTGGTCGTCTACAAATTAAAGCGTCTAGCCAGTTTGAGTAAGAATCACCCACAAGCACCTCAAAGAAAGTGTGTGAGTGTGTGCTTGTGTGTTTTTCAAATGTCTCCAAATTTAGTCTAAAGGCTTAAAGTTCATTTCCCCTCTGGGATATTCAGTAGCTCGCCCAGCAGACTCTGTATACTGCAAACAGTGCAGCAATATTCTTGAATCTGACATGAATCAGAGGAAATACAGAAGAAACCTTCAACCATGACTGGAAAATAAGTTCTGGAGAAATCTTGTAAAATCTCTGCATGGTCTTTGCTCTTTCTCACACAACACAAATTTCCCAAGTACCTCTTAATTCAAAACCACTCCTGATCTTCACAGAATCTTACGGAAAACTAGTCCAAAGTTAGCAGCATGTAGTCTGAGCTTCCCAAAAGGCAACACCACAATAGTCACAACAAACCCAGATCTTCAACTACAATCCACCAGCAAATACTCTAATGCACACTGAAAAGCACATACAACAATATCTTCACCAAACATGGTGAGCGCCAAACCTCAGCAGCACCATGACAACAATCGTAGCCAGGAGAGGGAACAAGGTGCATCATATCTTGTTGACTTTTGCCAAAAAATGTGACCACAACTCCAGCACCAGTACAAGTGCTGGGAATAGTGTGACCTTTATGTGGGGAGGTGGAAAGTGGAGCGGTGGATGTCAGGGTGGTGATGCATGGGCAGGTAGTGCGTCAGACTTCCCTGCAGTGCTTTTATTACTAACTGTAACCATGATTTTTCCCCAACCTTAACCATACTGTATGCCACACACAGATATTTTCTTTTGACATTATCTAAACCCAGTTTGGAAATTATTGAAGAGGTCTGACCCCCTGTTTGACCTCACAACCTGAAATAAAACTCCAATAACAGAAATCCCAATAGATTTATTTAGGAGGTGTAGTGCTACATATAAAGCACTGCATCCATACTGTTTGCAGACATAGAGGATCTGAAAATACATTTCATTTAACCCTTATGTCGTCATAGGGGTCAAAAATGACCCGCCAGTATGTTTAACAGCATAAAAAAACCCTAAATGATCTTTTTTTTCCCCAAACTATAAATTCATTAACTTTTCTTACAATGACCCACACATGAGAAAAGGTGAAACATTGTCTTTCTTCATATTTCCACAAAAGCTGTACACCAACAGGGTGAACATTTTGTTTTAGGGGTCATTTTGACCCGGATGTTATAACATCGTTTTAGGACCAAAAAAAAAGACAGAAAACACACACACACATACAGAAATACATCTGCACAATCCATGTACACAAACTTGCATACTGTCCTCTTTGTACAGTAAAATATACCATGTTGCTAAACATGTTTCCCTATGAAAAAAAGGTTTATATATCTATTTATATACTACATATGTTAACCGACAAGAGATCCTGTGTCACATATTACATAAAAACCACAGCTGAGATGTATATTTGAAATGTGCTGTGTATATATACCAAATAATATCAGCATATCTCACCTGCCTTAATCAGAAAATGCTACATTCAAATGAGGCAGTGACTACAAACCATCTACAGACACTCAACAGATACACAGTGACATAACTTTATGTCTCCTACAAACATGAGGACAGAATAAAGAGACCATTATTATCTGTGAAAGTATAAAATTATTCCTCAAAATTTGAGGGTCAGCTTTCAGTAAGAGAAAGTTTTTTAAACACTTTGGCATGTGGTCAACTTGGCAGAGATCTGGCTTGTTTTCGACTATATTTTTGCACCTACGTGTTTACTTAATTATGTGTAGGCAGATCACTTTGTGGATGTGAATAGCAACAAGCCACAGGCAGAAAATGACGATATCCCACAGTGCTACACCTTAAATGGCCAACATGTGTTTTAAATTATTTCGAGGAGTTTGCCTGAAGGAACACTGGGAGTTATGTAATATCATTTTCTGATGAAAAATGGCTTTCTAACCCTCTAAATCTTCATCCAGAAACATAATGACTCTGCCGCATTCTTTTATTGTGAAATATGAACTTCAGTACAATGTGTGAAAATGGTGCTGATAACAGTCAAACTGACCCCCAAGTCGCCTCCTCCGTGTGTGTGTGTGTGTGTGTGTGTGGGTGTGAGTGTAAACAAGATGTTTTATTCAAGATGTGAAAACAAACCTAAGTTAATGGAAAGTTAATGAAGCCACATTCCAATGTGTTTAAACTAAACTGACCTGCAGTAAGACTTATTTTCTCAACAAATAAGCCCGAAGTATTTTATCTTAGGAATTTTTTTTAAAGCAGCGTTTTCTCTCAGAGCTCTCTCAGGTCAATCATCCCTCACTCCAGCTTCTAGGCCACAAGTCTTAACATGATACTGCAAACAAACTCAGGACAGACCACACACGCATGCAAGCAACAAATGTGAAATATTAGTGTTAAAACCATTAATTTGCATGACTAAAAATAAGTAAATAAAAATAAATAAAGATAGCCAAACATTTGCTTGCTCTAGCCTCTATGATGTCACAATTTTCTACTTATTTGTCTTTTATATCATTATTAATTGCATTATTTTACATTTTTGGACTTTTGGTCAGACAAAAAAAAACAGCTTGAAGACATCTTCTCGGACACTCTTGAGTGCATTTTTGATCATTTTGACATTTAACACAATAAACAAACATCAGATTAACAGATAAATTGATAGTCTGCGCTTGTTTACTTCGTCTTCCTTGCCTTGCCCTCAGTATATTCCCCTGACTCATCAGTATCAGTGACCTTGTGTGCCAGAGGGCAGCTGGTTTTAAACACAATGACGTTTTTGATGATTCAGTCTTGGTCACCTGGTTTCACTCGACTGCATCATATTACGCTGCGACATACTTATGTGCTGTTTCCCCTGTCTGGTTTTCAGATGGCCTTTTCTAATAATAGTCGTGCGTTGTCTCGGGACACAAGGTCCTGGTATCAGGTGATGGAGAGAGCTGCAGAAAGGTGCAACTGGTTTAATGTTAAGACTGTATCGGGGATTCAGTGCTCAAAGAAACTTTATCAAGATACACTAGTCCAACTTCTAGCCTTTGACTTTAGTCTTAGTACTAGCTACTTTAGTCTTGTAAGACTCCTTTTTCTTCTTGTGCCGTTCGAGATTATGACAAAAAGCAATCAGGGATGTCACAGGAGATTATTTTCATTGTCAGTTGATCAATCCTTTTTCTTTATCAGAAGAATTAATAAAAGGACATTTTACTATCAAAAGGGAGTACTACTCAGCCCGTTTCAGTTTTGTCGAGTCTGAGTAAATGACCCATGGTGATGTCATAGTGATGTCATCAAGATTATATACAGGTTTTGGGCTTGAAGCTTTAATTATCTTTAAAGACTTAATGTAATGATTTTGACAAAGTATATTATCTATAAATGTAGGTTAAGCAATAAAAAACCTAATATTGTTGCGTTTCTGAAGGATGTTAAACATCATATTAATCTGCTCTTTCAAGCATCATGAGACTAATCAAGTTACAAAAAGGCTATTAAGACACTTGACATCTGTATATCTTATAATATCTTTGAGTCATGTCAATTTTATTTATTAAGCCCATTATCACAAAACATAGTTTGCCTCAGAGGGCTTTACAGCATACGACATCCATCTGTCCTTAGACCCTCACATCGTCTAAGGAAAAACTCCTGTAACGGGGGAAAAAATGGTAGAAATCTCAGAAAGAGTGACTGAAGAGGGATCCCTCTTCCAGGACGAACAGATGTGCAGTCGATGTCAAAAATAACAATTAAGTTTAGTGTGATATTCTGCTATTGTTGTGTTTGTATACTTTCAACTGTATACTGGATCTTTTTTTACAGTCTGTTGTTAAAATAAAAAATGGGGGAAAACGGCTTGAAACTTTAAATTTATAACAGAAAGCCACAATAAAACTAAAATGTTGATGGAAAAGGGGCAACATTGCAGACGCAGTGCTAGTCATTGGCGTATCATTATATGCAACAATTGATTTTTTTTCTTTATCAGGCACCACTGAGCATGACAGGAATCAACGGGGCCCTGCCTCCTACACGGTATTAAGTTGTCTATATACATCGATGGTCTACCAGACAAAAAGATGCAGGTGCTGACTGCATTATGGGAAATGTAGGCTCATACAAAGGGCTTTAAGTCAGGATATCTTGGCCTCCACTGCTTTGATTTTAACCATTTGTCACCTAAGAGTCCCCTAAGTTTCTAAATCTCAAGCTTGTCTTGCAGTTGCATTTTTTGTCTTGAAAAAAGTTCAAATCCAAATTAATTCAGTTTATATAAAATAAAGAAAAGCTGCAAATTGTTACCCAGGAGAAGCTTGACCCTACAAATGTTTGCACTTTTTAAATTTTCAGTGCCAGCTTCTTTAAACTCAGTTGGGCATCTTGAACTTTCTCCTCTTTACGTGTCGGACACTGCTCAGTGCATGTGAAAACTGACATCAACAGAAGAGCTTATCACTGTGAGAATAGCGGCTTTCTCAAAGCCCCAGGAGAGTGCTGATAAGCAAACAGCTTCAAAGTTATCAAACACACTCAGCCAACATTGTATCAACCAAACTGAGTAGAGAGAGTTTTGAATATGTGTGTGTGTGTGTGTGTGCGCGCGTGTATGCACTGAAAACCTAGTACAACTTAGTACCAAGTGTTTACATGGTACAGTAGTGGTTTTTGGCTCAATGGGGTCTATTCTCGGAGCTCTTTCATGCTGCCCCCAACTGTGAGGTGTGTGTGAGTGTGTGTGTGAGGAGGATCCATATTCTCACACTGTCACCTGCTGTGATCCCTCAACTCAGACTGTGTACAAGTCTCAACCTCTGGCCCCCAACAACTTTGAGTCCAAAGCGAGGTCAGCTTTCAACTTCCTCTGCAGCTATCACAACATGCATGCTGGATTATTGACACAGAGATTTATTACAAGTCTTATTATGGAATATTAAAGCTGCAGCACACATGCATGTACACTTTCTGATATCACATATCAAGAGCAGCTATCAGCAAATGCCCTTGATCTCAGATCAGCTGGCGCACCTTCAGCACCGCGCGCTGTTGGAGACGTGATGCGCTCGTCACGTCCAAGCAGCGCACTGCGACTTTGTGACCATTTGACCTTGTCACCGTTTCAGAATCGGCTACAAAACAAACATCTGCATTAGCAATAGCAGAGAATAGCAACGTGGACATCCCAAATACTCTCCCCTCCCCGCCTCCCCCCCCGGGCTCAGTATTTTTGGCAGGCTGTGTCAGCGGTCTGAACACCGTCCTTTACTTTCTATCGCCGACGCATGACAAACGCACACTTACCGTCATGCAATCGGCCTGCGATGCCCTCACATGTGAGCAGCACGTCGCTTCATAGGCAACAACGTTCATGCATGCATTCGTCTGTTTTTGTCGTGTCTCTTTTCAGCAGCAAAACTCAACTCCGCAGTCATGCAGCTGGCACACAGAGACGGGCAGAAGGGGGGAGGCAGGGGGGTCTCTGACTGGTCCAGATTCTGACAAATGGCAGGCCAGGTGGTTGCTCTGGATTTTACAAATAAAGCACCAGATTATAATCCTTTTACAACATTCGTCAGAGTCCAGAGCCAGATACTGGGTCAGAGAGAGTTGCATCGTCAAGCACTCACTGGCTTTGTGACACTGCCTAAACCAATGGACTGGTATTACAGCCGAAGTGCAGGAGATGTAACAAAACAGGGGTGTAGCTATAGCGGTCCTGATGCAATGAAAGGGACTCTGGGTCACCACCATCTGCCATAAAAACAGCGCCACTTCTCACTCAGTAATTTATTGATCCAGCAACTAAAACTATATAAACTAAAGAGCAGTCAGAGCAACCATAGGCAGGTTTCCATTACAGAGTTGCACAAAATTTAAGCAATATTTTAAAAATGGCGAAAAAACACAATCGTGAGATGACTGCGTTTCCATTGAATGCCGTTATGCAACTTTTCCCCTCGTGATAACTTTCCAAGAAGCATGGCGATGGATGTTCAAAACATTAGCAGCTTTATTTCTATTGCAGCTACCACCACGCTACCGCCGTCATTATTTCCAATCGAAAGCCGACGTAGGAGTGTTATGCGAGTGATAATGGAAAGGCAAGCCCCTTATACGAGGGAGCGGCCATGAATGAGGGATTTCTGGGAGGTGAGAGTTCATGACCTGTGATAGCCTGGCGAGCTGTCCACAGTGTACCGCACCTCTCGCCTAATGCCAGGTGGGATAGGCTCCAGCCACGACCTCAATTAGGACGAGCGGAAACAAATAATGAATGCATCATGTCTCAAGGTTTAAGTCACTGAATTGATATTTCCAATATGAACCCAACATGGTCTTTCCCTAACTTTAACAAGTCCTGAAAGTGCCTAAACATAACCATGAAAACAGTTTTTTCATGCTTTAGCTGCTACGAGCAGATACCGTCAGAAACCAAACAAGAAAACATCATCGGAGAACATATTGCAGATACACTCGCAGTGGTGTAGCGGTAGCTGATAAGGTGAGTATACAACTAGGAAGATGGGTTAGTTATTGAGGAAGAAGTGGGTATACGCTTGTGTATATACCAGCAGCTTTTTGGCTAATAGGTGGGTATACTGTAACAGCCAGAAAAGAGGTGGATATACACTGAATACATGCATACCAGCCACAAATTACTTTATATTCTCTAGTATTTTGCAATTAATTAAAGATATTTCTTCATTATGCAAACAATGTATCTGAATGGGCAATCCTGTCTCTTAAAAATTTTGTTTTAAAGTGTAGCACTATTTTTATTTCCCTCAGACAAGATACGTGGGGAAATGTTAGATTCCAAAAGTTCATTTCCATTCACATTCTTTGTTAAAATCATTTAGTGAACCACACAGTATAAATAAGGTAACAGATAACAAGTGGGGAATCACTTGATCCAGTCAGCAGATCTCTAGAGGACAAGTGCACAAGGGAGGTATGTGATGAAACAACTGTGTTGGAAATCTTCCCACAGCAACCACTGAAGCAGCAGCAGCAGCAGCGTCAGTCACTCTCAATGCTTTTAATAGCCGAGTTCCTCGATGCATGAAAGGTCTGGCATGTGATTTATAGCTACTGGGATTAGCAATAGAAGGTAAACAATAAGGCAAATGTATCACCTGGCTTTCCTCAGGGTTTTCCACAAAACAAACTGTCTGTGGATTCGCACTATGGATCTCAAACAGTTCATTAGGAACATCATCAGATGAGATGCAAAACTTGTATATAAACACTTTCTGGCCTGTACAGGACAAGATGACCGTCTCTGCATTTGTTCCTGTGCATGAATGTACTTTTCTGACCCTAAGAGAAAATATTGTTTTAGATTAAAATCAATTCCAAATTATTATGTAAATACACATTTCCCTTCAAAACTTAACAAGTATTACAGTTTTTCTCACTTACTTGAACAAACACTCAGACGAATATTACTTTTTCAAAACAGTTCACAGACAGACCGCAACTGAAAGTCTCTGTCCAAAATGACACATTTTGTTTGCAAAATGATCTTCCACTCACAAAACATCAACAACTTGCAACAAAAGTAAATATTTCCCTCGTTCAATACAACTTGTGGTCAAATGATTATATTACTTCAATCAATCAGTTCACAAGGGACAACCAAATATGAAGCACAGCTGTCGTTTTGAGCCGGCTCAGCCTTGCAATAATTTGTCTTCAACACCGCCATCTGTTGATACTGCACATAGTTATAACTATATATAAAAAAAAATGACCTTGTCTTGTTTGCAGACGTTCCTAAACTCAGAAATACTGAGTAACTGTCTGTTGCATTTTTCATATTTGATCCAAAATAGCAGCACAGAGCTCCTTTATAATAGATGGATGAGGACTGATTGCTGATTTAAGAACTGTGCAAATTTATGTTTACTTTATATCTAATCATTAAGTTTACTTGAAATGTAGTTATATTCACTTGATTATGTGAAGTTATTGGAACTTAAAAATAACAAGTTTAATTAAATCAGTCTTTCTATGTTTTGGTAACTAAACCAAGTTTACTTCTGCTGGTTGCAAACTAATCAATCATATTTGTATATTTCTATCAACTGTGAACAGATATTCATTTTGTTTAAAACATTTAATCCAATATGTTTTTTGTGTCTTTCTACAAACTTCTGCTCTGCTAAGGTAATGATGAAGCATTCCATCGAGAAAAACTGTAAACTCAAAGAATTTAATCTCTGTTCATGTTCCTGCACAGCGTCTCCTCCCATCAACTCCCACATTAAACAGATGTGCAGAAAAAAAATAATAACTATAGTAACGCTCAGTGTGATCGACGGCTTATTTCCATTTCCCCATACCCTGCTTGTTTGTGTGTTTTGTGCAGTTTCCAAAAGATGTTCACCAGATGTTTCCTCTCCTTCTCCACATCAAACTCAACAAATGAGGATGATCCTGTCAGAGCTCCTCCTCTGCACCAGAAACTCCTCTGCATCACCTCTATCTGCACCTGGGAGTGCATTTGGAACCCCCTCAAATACTTTGGGCTCACTGACTTCCCTGGGCGGGTCGGAGACTACTGTAACTGACCCACTTATGTAACGGCGAGGAATTCCTGATGATTGCCCATTGCTGGGGAAATTCTTCATAACAGCTCGTAGGAGCAAAATGTCATTTTTCTCTCACACACACACACACAGAAAAACTGCCAACATAACCCAGTTAGTCTGACCCACATAGTGAAAAATCCCTCCAATTCCCTTGAGTAAGTTTCCCACAATTTACCTTCACAGCAGATTAACCTCTTGCCCTCTTTTTTTCTCATAAATGTGTAGGGAAATTCTCACAAATAGCTGCAGTTTGGGTCAAATACAAACACAACATGCAGACGAAAAAAGAGAACAGCAGTCTAATGGTGAATTTGATCTTTGATTTAGCGGTAATTTATTCAGCTGATTATATCTGAGTGACTGAATTTAGATATGAGCTAACATGGTAACATGTGGGAAGCTGTTCCCAGGATGCAGGGGTGTTAGCTGGCGATCCTGTGTGTTTCGGGTGGGGGGATGGGGGGGTGGGGGTTGCATAACCAGATTAGAGGAGTTGGTTTTAGGTTTGAGGGTCACAGAGACCCGATTAGCTCTTCAGCTTTACAATCTAAAATCTGGATCGCCTGAAGCAGCTTCCCAAACGCATAGATTCCTGACTGAGCTCCTGTGAGATTTTGAGGCCACCTGGAAGCGATCCAAGCTTCTTTTTTTTTAGGTCTTTATGTTCCTTTGATTAGTTCAAAAAGTCATGGATGAATGGTTCAAAGCGTGGTGACTGTGTGAATGTAATTTCTGCTTTTCTAATGTACCTGCTTCCTGAAGAATTCAGTGTTAAAAGAAACAAACGGACCATTGCAGGAGCAGCTTCTGTGAAATGGAAAGTTAACGAGAAGAGTTTGATTTGTAACAGTCATCACTTGGCTGCACTTGAACTCATTTGGTGTTTAGGTGACACAAGATGTGCAAAATAATAACAATAATGTTGCACTTTGCCAGTAACTTACAAATACTTTTACTGTTTTGTTCTGTGATAAAAATATATTTTTTTAAAAGTCAAAGGGGAGCTAATCTCATGTTTCTTTTCTTTTTTTCTTTTTTTTTTTTTTAAAGTTTTTAAAGTCTGTTTACCTCAAGTATAAAAAAAAAAAAAAAAAAAAAAAAAAAAAAAAAAAAAAAAAACTACATGATTATCGTAGCCAAACAAGTTCTTGCAATGATATTGACCAGGTAAAAATTATTAATATTGTTATCAGTGAAATTAATCTTTAACAGTAACTACATCTTCAGTTTAAATTAATCCTTAAACAGCGCGTTTTGTCTATTTTTTCTGCTAGTTAATTTTATTCAGAATACGAGTGTAGGGAGGTGAACAAGAATTAAAATGATTCAAGAAGCGCTGGGTTATTTACACAGTATAAGTGTATTATTAAAATTCTTTGAAAATGTCTTTTTTAAATTTCACATTGATCATTAATACCTGCACACTGTGACTGCAGCAGTTTGTGTAAACTTTGGGGAGACCTCGCTGACTAAGTGCTTAAATAAAAGCTCCTGTTGCACCACCTACTGGTTAACTATGTTCTTCTCAGACCAGAGACGGCAAATATTAATGTTCATGCCTTTGTTATTAACCATAACCCCTCCTGAGGACATTCATGGGTGGAGTCTGGTGTATAAACAGGTAATGAATACTAAAATAGTAAAACACTACTGTAATAATATTTGTCTAAATGGAGGAACTGTTGACAAAGACTACTTAATAAAAAACGTCCATAGATGCATACGATTAAACGGTCTTAAAAAACACATTTTAAATATCTAGTTATTATAAATGCTACATAAGGGTTGTACAGTAAAGTGTTGCCTAGTGCAGTCAAAAAGGATTATTCTTATTTAAAGCCATAAATGCTGTCAGATGAGACCTAACCAGCTGCAGATTTGTATTCACTGTCTGCATTAAATTTTCAGTTTTCTTCTACGTGTTGTAAATGTGAATGGAATCAGTTTACAAACCAAAAACTTGGCCATCAGACTGCAGCAGTGCAGAAATGATGCCAAAATCTTGTTTTTCCTGGTTATCATAATATTTCACAAACCGTGATGACATGTTTTCAAAGTTTTGTTGAGAGAATTCAAACTTTAAAAAAAAGAGAATCTGGGGCCAGTTTGACCAGAATCATGTTTGCATCAACTGTAACACCTACGCTCACGCGTTTGTTTCTATCCAGAAGTTCATGTTGTGTAACCACTGCAACGCTCATGGCTTACATCAGCACTAAAATGCATTGTGGGTGATCCAGTCCCACACAGTCAGCTCTAAATACAGATGTGATTTAAGGCCAACATGAAACTGAATTTCAACACTTTCAGAGTCACAGTCAGAGCTGCGACCTCATCTGCAGCAAAACAACACGCTTACAACACGCTAACTAAAACGAACAACTGATGGTGCACATTAAAGCTCTAATATACATTTATTTTCTCATATTTCAGTAACAAAAAAATGTAAGTGTTTTTTCTAGAATTAGTACCAAATTACACAATTCTTTACATTAACTCCTCTGGAAATCATTTTAGGCACATTACTAATGTAAAAAATATATAGCATTATCAGATAGAATATAAAAATAGAGTGAAATCTGTGGTTGTCAGCACCAAGCTCTGTTTTTCTTTAAATATGTATGAAAAAGCAGCTGCTGAAGTGGATAGCGCACCTGCTTAATAAAACTTTACTTGATATAGAAGAAAAAAGTGCCCCAGTGTGTTCTTTGTAACTCACTTGGTTTTATTGTGGAAAGCAGGTCTGAAGTAAAACAACAAAACGGCACACACAGATTTAACATTCAATTTCAGTTACATAAAAAGATTTATGACAGTTTATTTTCCTGAAGTTAACAACAGTGTCATTACTGAACATGGTGACTCCTCCTGTTAGCTGCTGATGAGTACTGAGATCCCACCGACCACAGGTCATCTCAACAGCGGAGGTAAACAAACAGTTAAACCTCTGAGCTCATATTTATCAAACTGCTCAAATGAAAGTTAGGAATACTTTACTTTTTTCTTACATTTGAACTTTTATTATGAAAACCAGCTGCAGAATTTGTTGTTGCTGCTGTCTGTTCCCGTTTGTTTTTCTCTCCTGTTTTTTCTTGCAATTATAGCCAATTATTATTTTTATATTTTAAGTTAAAAAAAAACACGTCTTTCAGTGAGAGACTTTACAATATGGCAGATGTAGAATAAACTGTTAATGAGTGGCTGCTCCTGCTCTGATAATAGCTGTGTTGGCATTTTTCTGGAAAAAGAAAAACAAAAAAATTCAAAGCACAGGTGTGTTCCTGTAGCTCTCCCCTCTCCGTCCTGAGCTCCTCTCTCCAGATGTGCACGGGTTTGTGCACGCTCTTCATACAGTTACGTGTGCTTCATGCATTCACCTGCACGAATACTTGTCACTGATTTCAATCATGCCAATCACGGCTGTGGTCCTGATAGAGTTATATAGTGGCCAGAATTACCTTTTTTTTTTTTTTACTTGTATTTACTGACTCTTTTTGATGAGTCTGTCTTCCTTTTTTGGTTTGCAATGCAGTTCAGGCAGTTGCTGCCAATAGCAACTTTCTTTGCAAGACTCTTGGTCATCAGGCTGGAACGTGCACACCCATCTGAATTTGTAGAGCAGCCAAGAGAAATGCCGTCACCCTGAAATGACCTGTGAATGAGCAAATTCTCCCATAACGGGCAACATTTTCTAAAGCTGGAAAACAGAACCAAGAGGAAAGTCTAGTTTTCTCTCAGTTCATTTCAATTACAACATGCTGAAAGGTTATTGAGGATTTTTTTTCCCCATGATGCAAAAAAACCCCAAAAATGTGCCTACCGGAGCAGCTTTAATCATGTTATCGTTTAAGCCACTCTGAACTTTTACACTTTGCTGTAAGGAGAAGTCCCTCAATAAATGTTTCCTAATGCACACACCGAGCAAAGAACTTTTTGATAAATACGAGCCCAGGTGGATGAAAAAGTCAATATTTCTGAGTGTGAGTCCCTAAGTGGTATTTCAGGTGTGCACTCTGTAGGAACCCTCTGCCGCAGATCTCACACTGGTGCGGCCGCTCTCCTGTGTGGCTCCTCATGTGCTTCCTCAGATGTCCGCTGTGGGTGAAACTTTTATGACAGAAAGAGCAGCAGAAAGGCTTCTCTCCCGTGTGAATCCTCATGTGGATCTTTAAATCTCCTTTGCGGCTGCACTCTTTCCCACAAATGTGACAGCGATGTAGTTTCACCCCGGCGTGGCCGGCCATGTGTTCAGTCAGAGCGGTGTTGCTGTTGCAGAGTTTACCACAAACGTGACAGCACTTTGAGCTCCTGTGGGATTTAAGGTGCACGTTAAGGCTTTCGGTGGACTCGAGGGTCTTTCCGCACACGGCACAGAGGACGTCTGCATCCTTTAAATGCATGCGAAAAGCATGATTTGTCAAGTGTTGACTGGAGGAAAAAAATTTATCGCACGAATAGCAACGATATTCGGGTGCGACTGCGTTTAAATGAGACAACTCAGAGGATTCTCTGGAAGTGATAAAGGAAGTCTGACTTTGTTCCGTCTGTGTTTGGTTTAAAGATAAACTTGCAGCAGGTCTTTCATTCTCCGTACCATCTCGGACCCGTTCATTGTGGATCAGAGTTTGTGAAGACGGACTCGAGCCGAGAGGTAGTGTGAACTGCACAGGTTCGTGAAACTGCTCCTCAATTTCACTGTTTTGAGTCTGAAGTTGCAGAGGCGGTTTTGTGTCCACCATCTCGTTTTCCTCCCAGACAGATGAATGAGGAATGTACGATAATCCAGCATCCTTGAACTTTTGAACCTCGTGTTCTTCTTCTTGTTGCTGACAGGCCCAGACTTCATCGTCTTCCTCTTTAATGTGTTGGGGCTCTGGGTCACTCTGACAGACGCTCGGCTCCTGCTCACTGTGGTGCTGCTCAGAGGGAGTTTCCTCTTTGGAGATGGACGACTGAGAGAAGTCTGAAAAAAAGAGAAAAAATTTAAAGTGTCTACATTGTTCACATTTTTATTAGCAAAATAGTGATTATGCTGTTTGTTCTGCCAGATAACAAGAATTAGCACTGAAACTACTAATATTTTCATTACAGTTAATCAGCCGTTTATAAGCTCCCTTAATTAATTGTCCATAAAGTTTCAGTAAATATTGAAAAATGCAAACAGTTGAAGTAACAGTTGAAGGTGACATTTTCATCTGTCTTGTTTTGTTCAACTAACAGACCAAAACTCCAAAATATTCAGTTTACTACGGTGTTGAACAAAGAAAAACACCAAATCCTCACATTTGAGAAGCTGGGAACAGTAAACGTAAAATGACTATTTGATTTTCAAAATAGTCGCAGATTCATTTTCGATCGACTAACTGATTTGTCAACTAATCTTTGACTTTGACAACTAATCTCTGATTTCAAAATCAGTACAAGTATTCAAAATTTACATTAAAATAATCGATTCATGTTTGTTTAATAAAGACAAATGGAAAAAGACATTATAATACTAATGCTAAATATACTAATTTAACTTTCCAATAATAAAAAAAGAAAAAGGAAATTGTATTACTAGTATTATTATTAGAACTATTATTATTATTTATTTATTTACTCATTATAGGAAAAAAAGAAGACAAATAATTTATATGGCATTTTTCATTTAAAAAATGCAGCGCAAAGTGCTTTATATCAAGGGAATTATGTGCTTTGTGTGCTTCACATAAAAAGTGATGAAATAAAAATAAAACTGGCCAACAAGGCAATTCAATATGAAAAGAACTTTAAATACGGCTTAAAGCAAACAAAAACAGATGAAAATAAAAAAAAAACAGAAGGCACAGAAGATAATAACTGACTCCCACAAGATAACAACTTGTTCCCACAAGATAACAACTTGTTCCCATAAGATAATAACTTGTTCCCACAAGAAAACAACTACTAATCAGTGGATATTTAACGTGTTCCCTCAAGACATTAACTTCACTTCACACAGAACAACTTGTTTGCAAAGCATTTTTACTTTTATTTCAATTTTTTTTTACTCTAATTGATTTAGAAGTTGTTTTTTCTTTGTAAAACATAGATTATAAAATAACCGACTAATTTCAGCACAAAAGTGCAAACGTTAAACACAACAGAAAATAAACACACAAGCAAATGACACTTTGACAGACTGTGAGGTTCATGTTTATGGTCTAGTGTGACACTAACAGATGTCAATTAATAATAATAATAATAATAATAATGCTTCCACTAACCTGTTTTGTTGTTTGACACAAAGTCCAGCAGCAGCCCTCTGAGACGCTCAATCTCCTGTTTGGAGCTGGAAGCTTCTTCTTCATATCTTTCTATCGTTCGCTCAAAAACCTGAAATATTTCCTCGGCAGCAGCCGTCAGACGATCGTTTATGAAAGCCCTGAGAAGCAGCGGAGTCGACATTTTACTGATATCTAATTTATAAGAAGGTGAATGACCCCGAGGGCAGCTTTTACTGAGTAGATTTCCTCCAGTGTTAGCTCATAGGCTACGGAAGTAGCAGTACAAACAAACCACAGAGGAAGAGTGTTTGCGCATGACAGATAAGTGCTTCCCCCTGCTGGACAACAGAGTCATTACATCTGACTCAACAGTGCGAAGTAGAGAAGTACAACTGTGTTTAAGTGCAAATTTGAAGTACTTATACTACAATTCTACAATTATACAATTTCATTTAGCAGATGCTTTTATCCAAAGCGACGTACAACACAAGCAAGAATTTAGACTTAAGGAAAAAACCCTTAGTAAGTGCAAAAAGTGCTTCAGGTGTGATTGGTCACAGGTATTGCTGTCTAGTGGCAGAAGAAGTGCCGCACAGCACATGTGCTGTTTTGGGCTGGTTGAAGACCAGAGGTGCTGCTGCATTCTGGATCATCTGAAGAGGTTTGAATGAGCATGCAGGGAGGCCTGCCAGAAGAGAGTTGCAGTAGTCAATGCATGAGATACTACAGTTGAGAATTTCCAATTTATGCCATTTTGTACTTATACTTCACTACCTTTTTTTGAAAGATAAAGACACTAGGGGTTGACCAATATTGATTTTTCAGGGCCGATACCGATAGTGATTAACAGTATTACCATAGTAAGACCATTAACCGATATTTGAAATCAGTATGCATTTACAATAAGAATTAAAATCTTTCAGTCAACATTTAGAATTTGGAGTATGACAACTACAACACAAAAATTAAAATGCCTTAGAAAATGTTTTATCAAAATTGAAATCATCAAACATCAAATATTGCAAGTTCCCAGCAACTTTTAATTTTTTTTTTATAAAGTTAAGTGAAAAATTACATAAAAATTACTTAAAAAAAAAAAAAGCTCCCTGAGGTTTTAAATGCTGACATTTTCTTGCACTTTTTAATTAATTAATTCTGTCAGCGATCATTAAAACAAAATGCCAGTACAGATATTAAAACTAAAACCTGTGATGACTATATGAAATATGATGCTTGACTGCCCTCAAGTATATAAAGCATTCAAAATTAATTCATCAATAATAATGGTTAGTAATTTAATGATATAACACTAACAGGGCCCATTCTGACAAAGGAATACTTTTAATATTTTGAGTATATTTTCATTATAATAATAAGTGAACTTTTGAATGCAGGATTTGTACTTGTAATTGAGTATATTTATAGAATGGTATCACTATATTTACCTAAGTGAACGATTGCATCTTGCACTGCTGCACAAATGTGCCTATTTATGAGCCAAAATAAAATGGAGAAATCTGGCACAAAGTGAAAAATCACAGTTGTTGGAATCAAACAACAGAAAAAGTGACACACTCTGCTGCCAACTGCCTGATAAACAAACTCACGAAATAATACGGGATTTGTAAAAGATGGAGGGAAAATAAAACAATGATGGAGATGCAAATTTGAACTCCACAAACTTACATTTCCTTTGACAATTTCACATGAGGAGTGAACAAACTCAGTTCAGAGGCAGGTTATAGGTGCTGCAATAACTGGTGTGGACTGATATCAGTATATTATTTGTTAATGATAAACTATATTCATACAAAGGCGTTTGAAAAAACTGCAGAAAAAGCCCTCTTTAAGTGGAGACTGAGTCGTGACCTGTGCCCGGTGCTCTCGCTTACTCACCCACTTGACCATCTGTCCCACGCTGAGCTCAAAGGAGAAGGAAAGGGCGGCCGTGATGTGAGCTGCACCTCTGCAGCAGGCACAAACAAGAACAACAAGCCTGCAAAAAAACAAAAAAACAAAAATTAAGGATGACTGAGAATTACAAATGCATTATCAACATTTAGTTCACATAGATTTGACAAACAACATTTTGTAGTTTGCACTCATTGCTCAGATAATCATTTGGGTTACATCATTTTATGTTGCTTTTTGTTTTTTGTTACTCTCCTGTGTGGAGCAATCACTAAGGAAAGAGTGCAAGTTAAATGGGCTCAGGTTTAGGTGCAGGACCATATGGATGTATTACTCTGATGTGAGCAACAGGGTGCTTGCATAACTTTCTCATGGTCCCTACAGCTTAAGACAAGTTAAAATCAAGACTTAATGCCACCCAGAATCAAATTTAACAATTTTACAATAATGAAAATTTAGGAAGAAAAACAAACCACATCAATTACAACAACTTGTCCAAATGCTTATGGTAACATAAATGTAACTTTTTTTGTCAAGTTAAAAAGTTGGATGATCTACTTAAAATGCCCCAAATAAAAAACGTAAATCAAAACATGTATTATTATAAAAGAATCCATTTGGTTTGCCTTGAAAAAAAAACCTTTTTAATTGATCATCTGATTGGATGTGGTACATGTGTTGGCGGTTCTTCTATCCTTATATGCTTGATGGCTTTTCAACAGGGATTCTGGTAATTATTTGAGAAATGAATTAATAACAATCATTTTGAGATTGTACAACACAACATCAGAAAAAAACATGAATAAAATCCTGGGTTTTTTTATATCATTTTTAAGACTTTTGACAGATCAATATAAGATATTTTCATACTAATTATGGCCATATTTTTAAAATAATGAATTCAGCGCCTTTTAAGACATTTTAAGAATCTGCAAGAACCCTGCTTTCTGGTCACCATCAGAGGGAGCCAAATAATACAAAATGCAACACACCTATACAGTTAGAGCATATTAAAGTCTCAGGAAATCAGCTGAAGCAGACCCTCATTTTCAATAATGCCAAGCATGACCAAAGACATTAAAAATGATCAACAAGCAAACAAATAACTGTTAAATTAGAAATAAGATCATGCAAAACAACAAACAATGACAAAAAAAAAATAAAAAAATATGATGTAGAAGTTAATTAAATAAGTTAATTAAAAAATGTTTACACTGAAAAACCTGAAATAAGGCATTTGAACAGCCGTAATGGTGGAAGAGAGTCCAAGTTTAAGTTCCTTTGCAGATTATAAAATATGAAATTGACTGTGTTTTATATCTTGGCATGCAAGTGTTTGAAAATGTCAAATGCTTGAATTAATTTCATTTATTTTATGATCTTTTTTTATGTGGCTTGCTTTGCGTTTTCTTGTTTTATTGATCAATGTGATTACAGGTTGTTTTATTTTATTGTTTTATTTTTTGTGCCCTCAAAAGATTAGTGACCATTTTTGTAAGCTAATGGAAATAAAAAAATAAAAATAAAAAAAATAAATCAAATGCTGAAATGCACTTTCAGAATAAAAAAGTACTTGCTGAAAACACAGGCAACATAGGCTATTTAAGGGTGCATATTAGAGAGTATCACATTATTTTTGATAATGATTGATTGATTGATGGCAAAATCAAAATCAAAATGCTTGTGTGCTTCTTCATCTAAGACCACAAACCTGTTTACTCCCACTAAAAGACACAACCTCTGAGCTGAGACTGGATTTACCTGTTAAGTGACTGTAAATCTGACAAAGGCATTCTTGATGAAGATAAACAACTTCTTCTCTGTAAATATGCACGCAGAAACTATTTGTTGCAAAAATGTGACAAACTCTGGTGGAGAGACAGCAGTGACATGAAGTTCTGGGTTAAATGAACCTGTGCAGCCTCTCTTTGAAACATTTAGCAAATTGGTTGATTTCTTACGGGGGGGGGGGGGGGGGGGGGGGGGGGGGGCATGAAATGTCTCGTAAATTGCAAAAAAAAAAAGGTAAAAGGTGACAAGAAAATTACCTAAAAAAAGTTGCTTAGTAAAAGAGAGAATCATTGCAAAAAGTTTCAAATAACTAAGAGAAATTAACAAAAAAAACCCAACCCAATCTACAATTATCATAATTATACAACATTATTATTATTATTTATAAATATTATTTTTACTTTATTTCATAACTAGGCCATTTCCTGTTTTGGTTCTTCAGCCTTTTTTGGCTAATTTATGGTAATTTTCTTGTAACTTTTTACTAATTTTTTTGTATTTTTTGGCCATTTTTTTAAAAAAAAAGGTTGCTAATTGCCTGGTTCAAAGAGTTGAACCAGGTTAATTACTTTATAACATCTTTTTGGGCCTTGAACACATCTCCTTAGAAATGGGAGTGACCTCTGTGATTTTAGAAATAACCAAGATGATTCACGTGCTGTCGGATTTCAGAAAGTTATATCGAATAAAACGATAAAATTGCAATACTAATCATGTGGGGGGAATAATTTTATTTCATCTTTATTCAGACTCCATGTGAGTTACCTGACTGCGGTTAAAAGCTGCAGCAGAGTTTTTTTTCCTGCTCATAGTTATGTATGCTATGGTAATTGTAATTTCCGACACTGTGGTACGCATGTGCGAGGTGTGTTTCGGTTACCGTGAAGCTCCTCCAGTCCTCGCAGCTCTGTTTGGTGCAGCAGCGCGCAGCTCGGTCGGTGCGAGAGGGCGCACAGCAGTGTAGTCAGCCGGAGACCCAGCAGACATGTCGGAGAGTGGGAGTCAGGAAGCCGGCGGGGCCGCGGAGAACGGCGGCGGCAGCCCGACGAAGCGTGCACCCAGACCGGCCGTCGGGAACAGAGTGACCGTGGTGCTCGGGGCTCAGTGGGGCGACGAGGGGAAGGGAAAAGTTGTGGATCTGCTCGCACAAGACGCGGATATGGTGTGCAGATGTCAGGTTGGTCACCTCCTCCTCCTCCATGCTGCATTCACTTGTTATGCATCCGTAGCTAGTTAACGGAAACCCCGCAGGTAACGCAGCTCACGGGTCCACAGCGCGCGGCGTTAAGTTAGGTGTACAGATGAAGCTAACGGTTACTAGCTGCCACTGTCAGTGTGTTGTTGTCACTGTTTTGCTAATGTCACCTTGAATTCCTGCTAGCTGCTTTTAGCTGCTCTGACATCTTTGATGTGTGTGCTGAATTGATCCTGTCGCGTGCACATGACAAGGAGCTGAAGGCACCTTTGGGTAACTATAGTCACCAGGTGCATCTCTCCGCACCGGGCTTTTACGGCCACCAGCTGCGCGTTAACGCCAGTCAGTAAGCTAGCAAAGGACCGGAGTAATGTTGGCTGCAGGATTTTATTCTTTCTGGCTCAACAGTTTATTGCTAGTTTAATAATAGAGCTGGGAGGTGATGCTAATGTTACACTGCATCATACTGGATTGTGGTTATTGCAATATCCCGGTGATTTACTGGTGTTGAAGGCTGCATTAGATCCTATAAAGTTATTTAGTATTAACTACTATGTGACTTAATCAGACTGCTGTAGCTGTGTCAAATAAGCAATGCATGTATAAACTTGTGCATTATATCCTCAGTATTAAATATCACTGATTTTTACTGGAGTCTGGTATAAATATTGCAGGGAAAAACCCAAATGTCTATGCCAAATTTGAGATTTCAGTGGCACTTCGGAGGATTAGTGATTGATTGATTAATTGGTTGGTTGATTCAGATTTTTTTTTAAATTTTTTTATGGGGTAGTGTTTTCCTGGTCTCGCAGGCTGCACATGGACATATCCATATATTACTGATTATTGACCCGTCAGTGCATTCAGATGCTTTATTTTATTCATTAATTTTATTTATTATTTTACAGATCAGTGTTCTCCTGATCCTGCAGGTTGCACTTGACCATATCCATATACAGTATACATACACCATACACTAATGCGGCTGCAACATTAAGTGATCAGGGAATAATCGTTTGTCTTTTTTTTTTAATGCAAAAAAGCCAAAATGTTGCTAGTTTTATGCTGCCAAAATGTAAAAATTTGATGCTAAAAAGATAGAAAGTGTGTGAAATAATCAGGCTATTGTAGTTGAGAAATTAGCAATGAATGCTTGGATTTGTGTGACACAGACTCCTATGAAAACAATAATATTTGATATTAAGGGTATACTTAATATCAAATATTATTGTTTTCATAGGAGTCTGTGTTATAAATTACAGGGAAGTGAAAAATGTCAATGCCAGATTTGAGTAGTGCTGACCTATGTGATCTTGCAGGCTGCATTTGAACATATTTCAATGTACACCAGAGCTGCATTACATTAAATAACATGTCATTCCACACCAGCCAAACATTTGCTTGTGTCACGTTTTTTAAAGATACAGTTTTCAGATTTTTTCGAGTTAAAAAGTATATTCTCATACAAAATAACTCTTCTCAGTCATCAGTAAGAAGTGTGTAGTAGTGTTGTATTGTCCTGCAGAGACTCTGCCGTCTGTCTGTATTCTCTTATTAAATGTTTGTGTTTCTGTGTTGTGGGCGGTTGCAGCTGTGTACCCCACAGCACTCAGGTGAGGTTGGAGCTTTATAAAACGGTAACGAGCAGGTGCCAGAATGTAAACCACAGGCATCCAAAAGACACAGCGCCAAAAACTGAATCTGGGCTTGGCTTTTACGTTCACTTTTTATACGAGAGTGTTTACAAACAGTCACCAACAATCCTGCATAGCGTACCTTTAAAGTTGAGAATATTCTTTGTCATACATGTTTACAAACTGAATAGCATTGGATTTTTTGACTGTTCGACATGTTTCACGATTTTCTGACATTTTATTGACAAAACAATTTATCTATTAATTGAGAAAACAATAGGCAGACTGATCTATGATTACAATACAAGCTGCAGCCCTACCATTGTGCTGCTTCGGGGGGCCATACGTGCACCACCTTATCATTTCGGACAGACTGGGAGGGGACAAGGTGCTAAAAATAAGACATCATACATGTGTTGATAACATGCTTAGCATGTAAGGATGCACAAACAGATGCTGCTGTCTTGCCAATATAATATCTGGGAAATGTGTGTAGGTGCGACCTCTTAAACGTGTTTATGTATAAAGAGATGTGATGCAGCTCAAATCATTATGATTGTTGCTTCAACTCCTGGCGCTTAGTGTTGAATTTGAATCACACTAGTTTTCTCATGCAAAATTGGTGGTTTGGAGACTATGAATCGTGGTGAGTTGTTGACATGGCTGAAGCTTTCTTCTAACACATGCTGCCTTTATGTGATGTCGGAATAATCTGAATGACAACTTTCCCTCTGGGAAAATTCACATGAACAGCCTCTCAAGTTGGAAATACAACTCGGAGATAATTTTTTAACATGTCATAACACGACTTGATGTCATAAATGCATAAACATGGCGTGCAAAAGTCAATGTTTACTCATTGGAAAGAACCTTTTTTCATTAATTCAAGTATTAAATATCAACTTTTGATCAGATGTAGTGTAATATGGTATTAATGTTACCTGCTGTCCACATGGAGATTAGTTAGTGTTTTTTTTCTTGTTTGTTTGGTTTTTTTTTTTAGCATAAACCTGATAACAAGTTGGGTAAAGTTAATTGTAAGATATATTTGGTGGCTTAAAACACATATCTTTGAAATCGTGGCTCACTCACTCCGTTTACTTTGCTCTTCGTTGTCCTGAAACTGCTATCAACTTCTTGCTTAATTGCTCTTAGCATTAAAATGCAACCCATCTTCTTTTTAGCTTCCATGTTCCCACTTTACGACCTCAAAGCACGTGAACACAACAAAGTCAGAAAAAGGACTTCCCAACTCGGAAACTCTGACCTTCTGACATCACATGAAGGCAGCAACAGATCGACTCAACGCCCCTGAAGTATTGCACTCATATAATATATGTATATACTGTATGCACATTTTTCACAATGCAACACCATGCTGCTATTATGCAGCTCTGCAAGTACTGTAAACGAAAAACATACTTTTAACGTTTTTATTTGTTTGTTGTTTTGTTGCTCCTTGCATAGATGCTGCTTAAAGTTTTGTTGTACTTTGTTTGATGACAATAAAGTCTATTTTGATTCTGTTTAGTTGGGTTAAAGCAGTTGAAGGAAAACTGAGCTCATCCACTGTGTTAACCTGGAGTCACATGCTTAAACCAAATCTACTCAAAGAAAGCTGAAGTTTGGCCAGTCTGTAGAAATCTGGTCTTATTTGGTTTACTGCTCTCTGGTGTGTGTAATTATACACAGTGTATGCAGTCAAACTGTCTCGAATCAGAAGGATCATCGCTTTATATTTTGGCAATACTTTAATCAACTGGGCAGCAAAACACGTGTGAAAACTCCGATGAGTTCAGTGTGTTAGCACAACAATGTGAAGTACTTCCTATTTTTGTTGAATAGACTTCAAACCCTCGCAGCTCTCAGCAGTGTGTGTTGACACTCAGCCTGGTATACAGACTCTGTGTGTGTGTGTGTACTGAAGCGAAAGACTCGATAAACTGAGGCAACGTCAGAAAGACAAAAAGACAACCTCCCTGTATGTTTCCAGTGTAATGTTTTTGCATATTTTGACTTTTTTTTTGTTTTGCAACACTTTTTGCTGCATTCAAAATACATTTTCAGTCATATTAGGTCAATAGGAAGCCACTGGTTTCCATTAACTTTAACATGGTATGAAAATAACATTTTGAAGAGTAGAAACCTGATTTAGTTTGCGGATTGATTTAAAGAAGTCTAATAATTTGCCTTTCCCTTTAGGCACCATCATTAGGCAATACCAGTATTGTTTTTGGAATTTTTTCCTTTTTTGGGGGGAGTCGACAGCTAGAAAAAGAATGATGGCGGGTATATTACAATCACCTAGGGCTGCCGGGATGAAGAAATGTTCCCTACGGTGTTGCTCATTAGCACGATGTCCAGTATTGCTGCATTTTTTTTGTTGTTTTTGCAAATTACTTTGTTTATCATGGTTTTATTAATACGCATTATCATTGGGCTATATTCAGATGTAATGTTTTTTAAAAGACAAAGATTACACCATGTTAAACCGCCGGCGGTGGTGGTGGTGCGGTAAACTGCCAAACTGCGGTAATATGTCGCTCCATCACAGCAGTGACAAAAAATCCATACCAAAGTTAAGTGTTTCTCAACTCTCAACAACCAGGAAATGACCACAAAGAGCGCAGAATAAACATTCAGCGTTTTGTCAAGCTGCTTGCATTCATAGAATAAATACACAACACTCCCATGAAAAAACGAAAAAATACGAACAGAGAAATTGCAGCAGTTGCTTAACACTCCTTGCAGTTGATTTGTCAAGTGTGACATTGCAATATTGCGGTTATCACGTCAACCTCACATGCAGCAAAAGTTTGATCATGCTGTATTCATCTTTGCCTCCAAGACACCCTACTATATCAATATTTGAGAATCTGAAAATTGTCAGAATATTTATCAGTCAAATTCGTTTTTCTCAGTTAAATCCATTTAGAAGTTTAAAATGCTTCCCTTAAATTGTTTTTTCAAAGAATAGCTAACAAGATACCAACTGCCATTTTTTAATTTCGTCTGTGCTCTTTGTTTTGGAGACAGCCTCTGAATAATCTTTGCCATTTCTGTACTGCAGTGTCTTGTAACTTTCTGGCTGACAGATACGCTGATACCAACATTTCTACAATAAGCCAGTATCACATCTCCCTACTTAACACCATGTTGCTCAGACTGCTTAATAATACAGACAATGTTGCTAATCTTTTGACTGCTTGCACTAAATCTGCGGACTATAAGTTGTTGCTGTTGATAACAAGTTGACATAACAAGGATTCTCCGGAGCCTTTAGGCTTCCTGGTTCCTGCAGGCCTGTCCAGGCATGTAAAAATAAACAGCTTTCTAGCAGCCGTCCTGCACAACGTCCCCTCCATACATCATGGTGTGTGTGTGTGTGTGTGTGTGTGTGTGTGTGTGTGTGTGTGTGTGTGTGTGTGTGTGTGTGTGTGTATGTATGTTTGTTGGGGTCTGCTGGAGCAGATAGTGTTGAGCTTTTTATAAAATAAGCTTTGCCAGCAGTCTTGCTTGGTGTTCCTTACAGTTCGGACCTCCAAGATCCTAGAAGTTACAGTTGGGATTACAAGAAAGGAAAGAAGAGGGCGTATACTTGGGGGGCGTTTCAAGTAAAACACGTCTCTGGAGACTGTTGGCAGGAGAGTCAGCAGTCATTTTTGTGCAATATCATATATCCATACCAGGCTTCAACAAGTAAACAGCACAGATTGTTCCTCATCAGCAATGTATTCATAAATAAATATACTAATTTCAAAGTTGAATTTAGCTGTTGTTGATCAAATAAAACAAAATCAGAGGTGTGTGCAACTATCCATTGCAATGAAAAAGTAATAAACGGTCACAAAATGTTAAGTTTGCTTAATTTATAACTTCATGAGCACTTCACTGTCTGCATAGTGAAGTAACGGGGTCTCAAGTCTGTTAGAGGCAAATTGAAAAGTCGTCTGACACATTTTGAGAATCGATTAATCATTTGTCATTTTTTAAGCAAAACTGCAAAATATTCTTTAGTTACAGCTTCTCAAATTAACATTTGTCATGTAAATGTTAGTCAATTCAATATCAATTTTTTTGGCGTGTTAGTTGGACACAATAAGTAATTTGAATATGACGATTTGGGCTCTCTGAAATTACGATGGGCATTCTTCACTACCCTCTAACATTTTAGAGTTAAAACAATAAATTGAGAAACTGAGAAAATAATCGTCAGCTTGTGACTGAAGCAAAGTTGGTGCACTATGATAATATTGGATATTCTACCAGCTAAGGCTGCATGATATGCCAACAAATATCATGATGTGATTATTTTGATATTGATCAGATTTTGCAATAAGATCCACGATTTTAGTTCGAAAGGTAATTTTTGCATTTAATTTTCTTTCGCGAAAAATCAAAAAATTATGAGAATGTGATTTTTGCTGTACCAAACAGGCATGTTTATTTATATCTAGAATATGATTATAGGCCGGGGGCGGCGGGGTCTCTGTAGCACCATTGGTGGTGGTGGTTTTGATGATATTGAGATCAACTGTTCAGCCCTAAAACCAGCCAAAGTCTGTAGAAATGTCCCTTTTTTGAAGTAAGGTCAAGTAAATTATTAAATTAAATGCACTTAAGGTCTTGTAAAATGAAATAATCTAGAGGATGCTTCAAAAACAAAAACAATTTATAACTGCACTTACGACTGATTGTTTTGGCCTGACTCTGCTTGGAGATAACAATCATATGTTAAACAAGTTCATCAAGTTAAACAGATGACATTCTCTGTCTCTGAGGAGTCCAGTCATGGGTACACTGTGGGTCTTCCTCATGTTTTGTATTTGTCTTTATTTCCCATGGACTGTGTCAGGATGATATATGGTCTCAGTTATACCGCACACAGTTAAAATGCACTCCATTTTGTTGCTAGAGAGAGGTTTACTGAAACCGCGGCCTGGTTGGCAACAAGCCGACTCTCGTTTGCTCTTTCAATGGACATTTTGGTAAATAGAGGTTGTATGCACAAGACCTTTCCACACGTAAAAGGGTTAAAGGATCACGTTATATGAAATGTAAACAAGTCAAACCGGCCCAGTGGAAATACATACTGACAGAAAATTCAACGTTTGTGTTAAACAATGCTTAAAAGTGCAGATGCCAACAATTGAAGGCTCGGACTGAAGACCTTGAACCGGTTCAGGAGGTGGTTTCTGTGCTCACCATGGCACCCTGCTGCTCAGAGACACTTTTATACACAACACAGGCATTTGA
Organism: Plectropomus leopardus; assembly: GCF_008729295.1. NCBI lineage: Eukaryota > Metazoa > Chordata > Actinopteri > Perciformes > Serranidae > Plectropomus > Plectropomus leopardus. The sequence goes on along the minus strand of NC_056477.1, from coordinate 8,555,852 downwards.
TACAATATAATGAATATCTGAATATATAATAATATCAAATATCTGACCGTCACTGTCATGTCAGAACAGTGACAAGTTAAACCATTGTGCCGCTCTGTTAGTGATTTTTTCACGTCTATTTATCACGTTTTAGGTGTCCTTAGGTGTTTAGGCGCTGTTTGACAAGTTCAGCGTGAGAACGGGCTGGGATAGAGAGAGTAAATTATAGTATGAACTGTCAGGATCGCTAAATTATAGATAGATAAAACAATATGTCTCCATCTATTGTGTCTGTAAAATCAATGAGTCACAGGTGAAATTGTTTGTATCCAACCAGAGCTCATCTCCCCAGACTCGACACACACGGTCATATAATCAGCATTGTCAAAGCAGTGCACAAACCGCAGTGCAGCAGCAGGTCAGAGTTAAAAGTTCCTCGTGATGGGAATAAGAGGCCGATCACGGGACAGTAGGAGAACCAGAGTTAGGTTCTGTGGGGGATGGGATGGATCGTAAAAGTATCTAAAAAGGAGAGGCATCTGCCCCCTCCCATCTGTGCCCCCTCTCCACCTTCAGGGTACTGCTGTGGCCAGGAATAACCCCATGTAATCAAAGCACATGTTGGGCTTGATTTACATCCACAGGCTACAGCGTCAGGAACACATCCTGGTCACAGGACGGACCTAAAGTTCAATTAGCACCTCAGGTTGTGACTCAAGCTGAATGGAGCTGCTTTAATATCAGCACAGCAAAAATAAAGATACTTAAAATACTTTGATTCATTCATTCGTCCACTACTGTCTCACCCCAGTTTCATTCCTGCTTTGCTTGCGTTCTTTTCACTGCTATTATCACTTTATTTCTTTTCCATCTGTAAGTCTGTGAGCTGCAGAGTATTAACCGCTCTGACTGTGAAATGTAAAGCGGAGAGGAGCAAAGCAGGTCAGATCGGGACGCTCTCGTCCAAGGACTCAATGTTCTCCTCCTGGGCTCTACTTTTGCATTTTTGCTATCCATTGTCAGCTGCTTTAAATCATACGCAGGCCTGGATGCAGCATCCAGATTAACACCAAACACTCGTGTCACTTGAGTGGTTCAGGATTTAGGCCGTAGGTCGGCTGACTGACACACAGAAGTGTTGATTCTTTGATTTCTCTGAACTTGAGAAAGAATCGCGGTTGTTAACTTATCGCACAAGTACATGTTCATGGTTCTACACAACAAAACATTTAAATTTAATGTCTTCTTAAATGTCTAATTGTTTTAACTAAATAAAAAGTCATCTTGTCAGGTCATGATATTTGGGATGCTACCAGGTATTGGTGAACAAGCCAGGAAGTTAATATCAGCCACTCCTTGTGTCTGAGTGCATAACGTTTTAACTTGTCATTTTGAGTTGCTTGTTTACCAAAAAATGACGATGAGGGCTGATTACACTGAGATGCGTCGCGCCAGGTGCCGCTCCAAAAGCACATCTGGATAAACAGCTGGGAGCGCCTGTGGAGCGCGGCTGCATGCTCATATTACGTGCACGTGGCCAAAAGTGACATTGACAAGTGATGTGACGCCTTGAGCTAAAAAGGTAAAAATATTTTAACTGTTATGCGCGCGCAAAAACGTGATGCTCAGCAGCAAGAGAGGAGGGCCCGACAGCTGCACTGTACTAAAGGGAAATCATGGTTTTGCTGGTGACACTTTTCTTGCAGCGTGTCTTGGTGTGATTGGCCCTTTAGTCCTCATGCAAGAACCACTCTTACAAACAGATTTTATATAAGAAGGAGTGATTAAAGATCATTTTGTTTTGAAATGTTCTCAGATTTTGACACAAACAAAAACTACAGTTTTTCCAGACCTGTCATACAAGTCATATAAAGATAGTTGGCCTTTCTCTGTGGGGCAAAAAAATGACCTGAAATTATAATGCCTTGTTTTAAATGAGAGCTGCAACAACAAATCGTATTTATTTCATCACCAGCTTATCTGATAACCAATAAATTGGTTTTAGTATTTATGTTATTTATTTATTTTTGAGGAAAAAAGGCAAAAATTCCAGCTTCCTGATGTAAATATTTTCTGGTTTCTGTACTCCTCTGAGACAGTCTTTGGGATGAACAAAACAAGACATTTTAAAGTACCATTTTGGGCTTTGGAAAATACTAATCAACATTTTCTAACCATTTTCTGACAATTTTATTGACTAAAGAACTAATCAATTAATTGAGAAAATAATCAACAATGAAAATTATTATTAGTTGCAGTTGTATTTTTGGGGGGGTTAAACATTAAACACTAAAACTAAATGCAAAATTAATATTCTGTTCACTATAACTTGCTGACTCACTGAACTGTCTAGTATAATCCTCTCATTGTACCACCTACTGCAGGCTTTAATATTTATGTCACGTCCCCTTTGACGCCTTTTACAGTCATTTAGCACTTTGCTTAAAATCCTTGCTAAATGACTTCCTTTTTAATGTCTGTCACAGTGTAGTTCTGCTCGAATGACTTGTGGCTGACAGCTGTACTTCCTATAACACCACTGTACCGATGCTGATAAACGTGGTATGTTTTTGTCTGCTGATGTCTGACAGCAGGACTTGAAACTCTGCAGTGTGAAATTCCTTGTTTTAACTCTTAAAGGGACACTCCACCACAAACTAAAAATTATATATTTCCTCTTACCTGTAGCGCTATCTATCGATTTAGTTTTTTAAAATGTTTTTAGTGTGAGTTTCTAACTGTTTGATGTCTGCCTTTTCTCAAATAAAATGGAACTAGATGCCACTTGGCTTAAAAACAACAAAAAAACAAAACAAATTTGAAAAACTCAACAGCTATGTCTCTTCTCAGAAATCAGAGTAGATGTACGTTTCCTTCTGTGTGGTGAAACGGTTGGCGGGTGTAGCGCAGCGCAAGCTGGATTTTTATTTTTTTCAACAGTAGTTTATTGAGTTTGAGTTGCGTGGTGGATAATTGAGGAACAAACTGATTATCATATTCAAGACTTTCTTTAATGAGTTTGGGATTGATCAGAGCTGATCAGTTGAGATCGATGGATTAGAGGAGAAGCTGCTGCAGAGACAAGTGAAAGAAAATTCTCTTGTGCTGCTGTAACGCAGGTGAGATGCAGAACTGGACCTCAGTGTGCATTTTTTCCACAGCAGTGCAGCACGTTTCATCCAAAGTCGGTTGGAAAAATGATAGACAACATCAAAACTATATGAATTAACAAACAGTCAGGTTGCATTTCTACTACGCTCTGCTGCTCTGTCTGTGTCCTACAGTACCCTCTGCTGTGAGTGCAAGAGTGAGCAAATACCATTTTTGTGAATGAAACTTGTCCACAAACAAAGCTGATCAGGTATCATTACATGGGAAATTTGTGGGCATACTAGTTTATGTTAACAATGAAACCAGGTGATTTCATCAGACTGAAACAAAATTTACAAGTTTATCCAGTCTGGTGAATTCAACTTGAACCAGTCATTTTGGACAGATTACAGAAATGTTTTTGGCCAATGGACTGTCAGAGTTTTGCCTCGTGTTTGGCTTTGGTTATCATTGGACTTCATATGTGCCAAAAACAGTAGTCTAACTTGTTGAGGGTTGCTAAAACAACACTTTATTCCTCCAGCTACATGATGGCAACTTGTGGCTTTGAGGTTTGAGGGTTGAACTGCTGTTTTTTGAGCAGCAAGTCTTGACAGGACATGGTTTTGGGTGTAGGTACCACAACATTATTTATAATGTTTAATCCATAGTGCCAACAATCCATTTGAATGGTCCTTTGCTGACACATTTGTCAGTGAGTTTACACAGGAGTGAGACCTTCACTTGAGACCTGAGTGCGTATGAGCAGGAGTCTCTAAGCAACAGCGGAGTAGCGCACACACACTGACAGACGGCGGCCAGCGGTTTGTGTGTGACTCTTGTTGCTACTTGCCAAACTATTCAGCGTGCCTTCTAGCTCGGCCAAACAAAAGTTGCAGAGCCTCATTTAGCTGTGTTTCTGTGTGTCTCATCGCTCTCTGTCTCCTCTCTGCAGGGCGGCAACAACGCAGGACACACAGTAGTGGTCGACTCGGTTGAGTATGACTTCCACCTCCTCCCCAGCGGCATCATCAACCCCAAGGCCACCGCCTTCATTGGTGTGTATCACACACAGATGCAGAAACCTTTTAATACACACAACATTTGTGCGATCCAAAGCAAGGGAACACGCACGCCATTCGCTCACACACTCTCGTTCCAAGGCCGCTATTTTCTTGATGAATTGATCAAGACTGCTTTTAGCTTTCCGCCGCTCGTCATCGCCAGCCTCCATTTTGATGACGGCTACAGTGAGTGTGATCAGTTTGACTCAGAGCCAGACTGCGGGCCACATCACATCCACTCATCTGCAGTAACTTCATTAGCTAATGCTTTCTTACTCTTTCTTTCTGGCTTCCAACCACACACACACACACACACACACACACACACACACACACACACACACTTAAACATGTGCTGCTGTATGATCCCTCAGTACTTCTTTAAAATATTGCACATTATTGCATCTGCTGGCTCAAATACTCGGAGAGACTTTCAGTATGTATTTTATGTGACATGCACATGGATGGATGGTGTTTAGGAGCATGTTGCACTTGCCCCACCAAGAGAAACAGGACAGATATTAAACTTGATTAAGCTGAAGTCACGTGTAGTGTTTTTCTTTACATACTTATAGCTGCAGTTAAGCAGCTCGATGCCACCGTTATTTCGTTTTGTGTAAACATGCAAAAGAAAGCATAAAGGAAGGACTTCGTGGTGGCCCTATAATGCGATCTGTGTGTTAAAAGGGTTAATGATGTTGTGATGCATGCCTGGATACGCGCTTCATGGAAAACTTTCTGGATTTCTAGACGCATGCATCCATGGCACCGCATGTAACATCACTACTAAACAGTAGACCAAAAATGTCTCTGAAAACATTTAAGGCAAGAAATAATAAGAAAATAATTCAACCATTAACCCTAAAAGTAGACACAGCATTTTCATAACAATTCATTTAATCTGGTGGGAGCTGTTACCCTAATGTGCCCTACTGAGCTACAGCGGTATATTGAAGCATTGTCAGCTGATGAAACCTCCTCTCTTTGCCAATTCATGCTCTGCACACTGAGCCTTCCAGACGGCAAAATCTGTAAAAAGCACTGACTGAGCTGAGGTGATCATTTTTGTGTTCCTCTGTGGATGTGTTACGATTATTTTTAAATGAACAGCAGGCCGGTCTGTCATTCAAGGTTTACATTTTCTTCTCACAGCTGTCCGGTAAAAGCTGTGAAAGGATTTTTTTTTTTTTTTTTTGCACTGAGTGGAGACAAAAATGAAATATTTGGATTCAGCAGCTCTTTCTTGATTATGTTGTTTTTTGTGTATGTGGATATTTATAGCAGAGGTATGGTCTGGTATTGGATTTGAAAGGCAATATTGGTTTGGTGCACCACTTTGTCCCAGACTAAAATATTCTACTAAATTACTAGTACTCCGTCAGTTTGTACTCCAAACGGCCTCCAGCATTTGGAGTAAATATGTGTTCAGGTCTTTCCTGTTACTGAGCTGGAAATAGATTTTATCTCCCATATTTTTTCCCACAGTGTCACTGAAAGAGAATTTGTTGGGTTTTTTTAGCCCTATTCCACATTTCTTAAATTTAATTTGGTCAAAGTAATTACCTCACCTATTCCAGTTAATGCAACTCAATTAAAAAGATAATTAGGGGCAGCTGTTTGAATACTCTTGTGAACAGGCGTCGTTTGGGCTGTCTCTGTCTGACAGAAATACAATCTTTTAACATCTCAGCACACACCTGGGCCGGCCGTCACAACCTCAGACATTCACACATGTTTAGACCTCAGACAGATGACCAAAAGTGCGACTGCACGTAGCTGGCTCAGTACAACCGATGCTCTAGACATCTACATCGTCTACACATGCTGTAGGCCCAAAAACGGTCATCATTTATATGAGGCAGGTGAATCTTTGCACACGTCTGTCAAACAGTGTGTGGGTCTTTTGTCTCAGAGACTGTAAATTTGAAATGCCACCAATTTTTTTTTCACCACAGGCAACGGTGTTGTGATCCACCTGCCAGGCCTGTTTGAAGAGGCAGAGAAGAATGAACGTAAAGGAAAAGGTGAGATGTTTTAGTACGAACAGTAACAGAAAAAAATGTGTCTTTGACCTTTAGGGACTGTTTGGCGTATTTTTGCGCTTTTTATTCTTTATTCTTTTATCATTTTGGCTGTGTTTTTGGCTATCATGCATGAATTTTAACTTTTAATGTTATAAGATTGTGTATTTTTGTTTTGTTGGAGAAAGTACATCCTATTTACACTAGGTACACTGTCACAGTCAGCGTTGCTGCAAAACATTGAGATATTCCAGGCTGTGATAATCAACAAAAAAAAACTCTACTTTGCATGTAGTATATAGAAAATAATAATTTTCTTGTAGGGGGTTTCATAAAAGAAAAAGGTAGCATCATCACAAAAACCTGGCATTTAAAGAGTTAAAATTCTGAAAATTAATAAATATTTGATATTTATGATTAGGACTGATGTTAGTTCAAATATAAACTCAATGAAAGTAGAAAATCATAGTGATGTGTAATATTTATTAAAGCTTGAGTTTGAGAAGTGCATTTTGTGCGCAGAGCGAGTGTGTGTAATACTAAAGGGGGCCCTAAGGGTTAATGTGCGGAGACTCAACATGTGCTTATGTGTGTGTGTAGGTCTAAAAGAGTGGGAGAAAAGGTTGATCATCTCAGACAGAGCACATATTGGTAAGTCCTCCCATGTTCGAATGTAGGTGTGTAAAATTGTGTGTGTGTTTGTAGAAGTGTGTGAGCCCTGCTTCTTTCTCCGAGGTGTGTGAGAGTGTGTGTCCCCTCTCTTCCTCCTCTGCAGTGTTTGACTTCCATCAAGCTGTCGATGGCGTTCAGGAACAGCAGAGACAAGAGCAAGCAGGCAAGAAGTAAGAAACCTGTTGCTTTAAAAATGGCTACACACACGCACACACACACACTCACGGATGGGCGGTTTATATCAGCTGTATCTTCCTGTAAAAGGAGGTGACTCATTTCACTGAATTTGTCTTGAATGTTATGAGTCACTGCACACACAAACACACACCTTTTGACTCATGATCAACCCTTGGTTTGTGCTTGTAAACAAAACTCAGGTGATTTTGAAGCTTTCATGTTCGCAGTGAGTCATCATCTTTTCTCATGAATTTCAGTGAGGTTATGACCAGGCCATAATTCTGCTGAACATGTCCGGTTTTAGAAGCTCTTATTGTTGATTATTGTTGTTCGTTAGTTATTCTGCAGCTGCCAATACTCTGCTACATATAGCTGCATGCTAACATCAGAGAAACGTTTCACTAAAGTTTTATCAGTAATTTCTTTCACAGTAGAAATTGCCGTTACACTCACTCTACGGCTGCAATGACGGTACAGAGACGCTGAGATGTACAAGACCTAAAAGCACTGACCAATCAGAGCAGACCAGGCTTTTTCGTAAGGAGTACTTAGAAGAGTCAGGTGTTAAAACGGAGCGGTTCAGACGGAGGGTGAATACAGATGTTCCAGACAGTATGAGAAAGTGTTTTTTGACCAACTGACAGACAGTTATTGACTAGCTGGTAAAATTAAGAGCCACATATTTCCCTCGGGAGTTGGTCCAGACCAACAAAACCAAATGAGAATCAATATTGGAGTAAATAAATAACTCTTTGCTAAAAAGTTAACAAAAACAAACAACTTGAAAGGTGATGATAATGTGTTTACAGCTTATTCCCACTGCTCCCACTTATTGCAGGTTTAAAACAGATTATAAAAATACTCCAGCAGAGCTGAATTACAGCATTTCAAGCATAGAAAGATGACAGATGTGTAGTTTTGCATCACTTAGAATAAACATTCCTCTGTATGATTCAGTTGTGGGTTTTAAAAGTCCTCTGATGGCTGTGGTATAGCCATTTATCTTTGTTAATTGAATGCTATGTGTAGATATACTATGAATAACAGATATACACTATAGGTAAATGTTAACATAATCATAACACACATTTTTGTCAAAGATGAAAATAAATCTAATTTTCTCTTTTCATTAATTTTAACATGCGTTTATCTTTGCTTTCAATATGTACAGAAATGTCTGTCCACAGTGACACGTATGCATATAGTCTAAACACCGCTCTGCCTGGAGGAGTCCTCAGAGGGGTCAGAGGTCAGTCAGACAGAGAAACTAGCAGCCCTGCAGCAGGTGCAGTTACAGCCTGTCAGACAGAGAAGCAGCACTTTATCAATCATCACTAAGAGACTGAATAAACCAGCAGCTTCCTGTTAAGCTGCATACTTTGAGACACAAGTATTTCATGTAATGAATCCAGGTATTCAGCAGCCTTATTCTGCACCATTTTAACACGATTGTACTCTAATACATTATTAGCCCGGGCAGTGAACCACACCGACGTATGTGAGGAATGTTAAGCTCAGTCTGTGGAGCGTTCACAATATTAAGCTCAAGAGAGATCCAGTGAATTCCTGTTCAGAGCGGCTGTCTTTACCAGCTCAGACACCAAAGCCCCAAACACCCAGCCAGCAAGTGTGTGTGTGTGTGTGTGTGTGTGTGAGAGAGTGACAGACTAAATGCATGTTCACCAGGGTGCCTAAATGGCACAGCCATTATAAGCTTTCAGCAGATTGCTCTGACAGGCTGGTGGATTTTCAGCATCTCCAGGCGTCCTGCGAGTGTTGCTGCTGCTGGAAGTCAGAGTCTGATCAGAGGAGCTTTAAGTCAGAATTTAGTCTTAATCCTGGTTTCTTAAAACTAGAAACGACAATGGGAGACATGTGTCCTGTAGCGCCAGAAAGATGCTAAAAACAGGCAACAAACTCAAAATAAAAAAATATTTGGTCACTGTGCTGAAGAGCAGTTGTAACCAACTCATATAAATAGCAATAGAAGCACAAACAAAATAGGTGTATAAGGGTTGTAGTCAAGGTCATACTAACCAAGACTAAGACTTGGCAGAGTGTGCATATATATATATATATATATATATAGCATATACAAGAGGAAAGAAATGAACAGCCCCACCCACCCCTATCAACACTCGCGCTCTGTGGTTGCAGGCAGCGTTAATACCCTGCGCTGTCCTTCAAAACTTCATGCACATGTGACCGGTTTCATCCGGCCGTGTTCTCAAGTGATGCCGCCCATGCACGTTGCATGTGGACGTGCCTGGTGCCAACCAGCTGTTCGCCGTTGTATAATAACAACGCCGCTGCTTCTGTCTGAGTGCGCTCTCAGCTGACACTGTCCAGCCACATTCTGGTTAAACGCAGAAGGTGGCTTATGGCATCGAGCAGCGTCAAGAGTTCAGAGTAAGAACATGCTGCAACAGCACACTGACTAGCAAAAAAAAAAAAAAATCAAAATCACTGCTCAACTTAAAGCTATCTCTGACTTCAGGGAGCAGCTCTACTTTTCAAGAGGTCAAATTATCCAGTATTTCACCAAATCATAGGAGACCAAAATTTAAAAAATCACAATGAATTAATGTAGCAGAACTACTAGACTCAACTACATAACTGTATATAAGATAGTTAAAGATAACTGTGCAACTCTAACAGTAAAACACTACTTATGCATTGAGTTTTAACAATATCATAATGTAATGTATGATAATTTATCAGTCACAGCAGCTGAGCATTTTTAACATATAAATACTAAAGTACATTTTAACAAGTAAACCTACTTTTGAATACAGGACATTTACTTATATAATGTAGTGTTTTGCATTGTTGTGTTGTTACTTCAGTAAAGGATCAAAGTACTTTTTCCTCCACCGGCAACAAAACTCGTGATTGGATACTGCATCATGTTTAACATCGGCTGGCTGATGTTGAAACTCGGTAACCAAAGACGATGTTTGGTTATTTCCATTCTGTAGCTCAAGCAAATTTAGCCTTTCTTTTAATAGGACGAGTTACAAGAAGCGCTTGTATATATAAAAGTAAATGGTTAACTAGTTTTAAGTGTTATTTGAGTTGTCCCACTCTGCTTTGATGTCCGCTCAAGTTTGTAAAAAATGCAGTAAATGGCCCATTAACAGTGTTTGACGTATGCTTTTTGTCCCTCGTTAGATAACTGAGTATCAGTATTAGAACATTCACACAATGTGCACAGCTGTCTAATTCACCAGTCTATGATTTACTGTAATTTGAACCTATTTTGATGTGAATTACAGCCACTTTTTTTGATAAGTAATTTTCCTACTGCTCACTGGGTTTGGAGGTGTTAAGATTTTCACAATAATTACTCAAATGACATAATGAACTTTTAACTCATAAAAAGCTACATTGTAGAAGGAGATCACATGCTAACGCTGCTTCTATTTTCTCCCCCCTCCCTCCTCTCTCGTCCACGCCCAGCCTCGGGACCACAAAGAAGGGGATTGGTCCGGTGTACTCGGCCAAAGCAGCGCGCAGCGGTCTCAGGATATGTGACCTGTTGGCTGACTTCACTAAGTTCTCCGAAAGGTCTGTGCCAACAGCGCAGGATTATATGTCTGTCAGGAGGTTTGATGAAATTTGTATCAAAGTGTATTTGCTCTCCAGAGACTGTTTGGTAATGAGTCTGTGGGTAATGTAATATTTGTTTCATGCCTTACAGTCCCTTTGCCTTACTGAGTTTTCCTTGAACCGAAGATGTCTGTATTTCACCTACACACACCTAACTTCAGTTACAAAGTTGATAGGAATAACATATGTCTAAGCAGGCGTTAAGACTAAAAGCAGCTTTGTGTTAACACTCTAAAACCTGAAAAAAATGGCTTGATTTCTTTAAAAAAAGGCATTGAGCAACCAAAGAAATTTCCTTAAAATTAGCAAGAAATTCTTAAAGAGTACAGATTAAATTAAATAAAAAAGAAAGAAAAGTAGAACCACAACAAAAGCAAACGAGACTGCTTAAAAGTGCTTAAAAATATAATTTAGCAAGATCATTTTAAATATGTAATTATGATAAAACGTTTTCCTACCTTTTTTCTCTTAGCCCTAGACATTTTTCCTAGTTTTTTATAAATATTTTTTTTCAATCCACACATTTCTTAAATGTTTGGAACATCATTAACCAAGTTGCCTATTTGATATATTTATTAATATTTAGTACTTATATTTAGTACTATATTTATTTATCAAAGACATTTTTAAAAAAGCCCCATCCAAAAAGTTTTAAAGAAAAAGAAAAGTCTCTCTGCTGCCTCGCTGGACTGACCTCATTCAGATGATCGAGGAGGCTGTTTTATGTTATTCAGGGCTGAGTGCGGCCTAAATGTGGTTCCTGTGGTGCCGTTTCTGCTGCAGGGTTAATGCTCTCTGATCGCCCAGGAATAATCAGGGTGGAGCATCACTGACTGGTCAAACCAAACTCCACTTATAGTGTTCAAAAAATAGCTTTTTCCAGCATTGGTCCAGTTTGTCAGATCTACGTGGTTCCTCAGATGTTCAGGAAACACAACCAGAAATGCTCATGAGGGCCATTTTGTGCATTTTCACATTGGAGGAGCTTGTAGTTTTAAGAACCCCCTTTTAATCCATCAAGGTTATTAAAGTGAACTAAATCTTAACTTTAAAAAAACCCTCAAACTAAGTGTTAAAAAACAAAATTAGACTTTAGAAAAAAATCAAACAATACTGTGTAGTTACAAAACTTACTAAAATAAAAAATGTGTAGGAAAATATTGAGGCAATATCCTCATTTTGATGCTTTGTCAGTTTGTTCATATCCATCATAGTGAGACAGAGATGTCTGCATGACTTAGTCAAATAGCCTTCACATAGTGTTTGTATTGTAATACCTATTCGGTTCTTAAATCTTGCCCCCATATTAAAAATTAAAAATTAAAGTATTCTGAAACTAATAAAAATTAAACTAAAACTAAACATTTTTAAACAATAAAAACTAAACAGAAACGAGCAAACGACTGAAACTAAATTGAACTGAAAACAAAAACTATAAGCAAAGTATATGTAAAAACTAATGAAAGATACAAAAGATTTCTAAAGCCTTGTGAAATAAAGCTTGTAACAAAAATAAATAAGTAAAGGGAAACAGTCAGATGGACCGACAGTGAAGTCCAGTCTTTACTGACTGTATATGCGACGGTGGAAATACAACAATGTAATTTTGACTCGCCATCGTGAAACATCTTCGATTGCTGGTTTACATCACTTCAGCGTTCCTATTGGCGTTGTAAATGTGTACCGAAAAAAAGCCTTTGGAGGTTTGTAGCTCTCCGGGGAGCTCCCCAGCCGGCCGTCAGTCCAAAAACACCTTTGTTCCAGAGTTTAGTTTCTGGGACTTGTGGTTGTTATGATCAGTGTCAAGATCTGCCCATCACATGGTGTCATGCCAGCCCAGTGAGATAAAAATAATTAAGACTGATCAGTGTTGTCTGTTACAGGTTTAAAGTTTTGGCCCAGCAGTACAAGGCGATGTACCCGACTCTGGAGATCGACATAGAGGGAGAGCTTATCAAATTAAAGGTAATAAAAGATAAAAAAAGTAAAATAATTTCTAGAAACATTGAGTTATTGTTTCTGCAATGACGTGATTTTTTAGGACTATGTGGAGCGGATCAAGCCCATGGTGAGAGACGGGGTGCACTACATGTACGAGGCTCTTCACGGTCCTCCTAAGAAGATCCTGGTGGAAGGAGCCAATGCAGCGCTGCTGGACATCGACTTCGGTCAGTGCATCTCTGTGTGTGCATGTGTGAGCATGTGCACCAAAAATAAGCCCGCCTTGCTGTTAACTTGTGTATATCTTCAAATTATCCTTTCAAAAAATAAGCCGACATCTTTGTGCTAACCTTTCTCTAAAAAAAATAAAATGTCATTTCTAATTGCTAAGCGCTGTTGAGTGCATCTACAGCGCCCCAGTGATGTTGCCCTGAAACACTTAAGCTTTGTGATGCTCTTTACAAAAGCCTGCTCGGAGCTCAGACTAGGGATGATGGTAAGTTTACTAACTGCTGCCGACGTGCTCTGGCATCCAGGCTTGACGTGCACGCTCACAGCTAAACCACTTAATGCCACCTGACTGTGCATGAGCACGAAGGCGTCCTGTGTCAGCAGTCTGTCAATCATTCGATCAGAATCACACAATAATCATAAATCCAAAAATACTCTCTGATTAAAGCATGAAAATTGTGTTTTTGCTTTTAGGTAATGACACCACAGACTTAACATACTAATCTCGTAGATGTCACAGGAACAGAGCAGAGCTGTGATTATTGACAGCAGTGACGCCACCGAGCAGATTAAATTACAGTCGAGGTTCAGCGCTGGTTATTATCATGCTCGTAATAACTCTGCTGGTATCGGGGCTCCGTGTCCTGCACACAACCTTTGTGACCAGCTAGAGCTGTAAGTGATTAGAGTACCTGTCAAATATCACAGGAGCATCAAAAATTAAAGGAATACTTCACCCCCCTAATGAGTATTTCTGTGTCAGTTACTCACTCCGTGTTACATCGAATTTGTGAAGAAAAACTGTTTTTCTCAAATGCCTCCAATCTGACAGATGAATCCAAAAACAGAAATGTCTTGAAGACATAAAGATCCACTTTTACAACAACAAAACTATATCAAAAAAATACTACAGAATTTGTGCGGTGTAATCCAAGTCTCATCCCCTCGTATGATCAGTACTTTCCAAACTGGGAACTGAACGTTAACTTGTTTACACTCTCTTCAAAGCCAAACTCCAATGACACAAACACAGATTTTAATTTGCTGAACACAGAAGTTGTTTCCTAAGATCAGTTGTTAGTTTGCATTATTGTGTGACTTTGGAGGATCTGAACTTTCCCTTTAGAAAGCAAACAAAAACTGATCAAACTGATCCCAGCAGCGGAGGATCAGCAGTTCCTGTGCTCAATAATTACTGTTTGTGTCAATGACGCCACTTTAAATCTACAGCCGTCACTGAACCTCCCTCAGAAACACTTCCATGGTCTTAAACTGGTCCTAAAGACAAAATGTATTTTGTTTTTGAATGCAAGAAATATTGTCTATGGGAGTTTTGAAATATGTTCTGCAGTACTACCATAATAGAGTGCAACATTATAACATCCTGGCATTTGGGTTGATGAAAAACTTACTTTTAAAGTCCGTATTGTCATGTAGTAGCTGCAGTCAAAGTTGAGAGCAAAGTTTGGGCTTTCTTTTAAGAAACAAACCTTGATTTCCACTATTCATCAGAAAGAGAATTACTATGTAAGAAAAACAAAGTTTTCCTCACAAATTCAATGTAACAGACTGAGCAACTGATAACCACATGGTCATTTGGATTGTGAAGTATTCCTTTAACTTTATCTGTACCATTTCACATTATGTATATCCCTAATCAACACTTATTTGGAATTTGGGCGCCTGTAGGTCATCTGTGTTTAGCCACTTTGACAGGACACAGGACTGCTGATGGACACACGAGCTGCTGAACCTGTTCTTCTCTGATTACACAACAGTCTCTCTGAGCACTGAGGTGACCTGCATGTGGGAAGCTTCCAGCATAAAGGAGTGAAAACTCAACCCCTGTTTGCTTAATCACAGTAGTTGAAAACACAGTTCCCTGAAGCACACCGTGTTTTGAATATCTGTGTCAGTGTGGAAGTGATCATTGCTTCAGGGATGCGAGTGAGGTGAGATGGGCGAGGTTCTTTTTTTTTTTTCAGGCAACTCAATTATCAAGAGGCCAATCAGCATCAAGATAAACTCAGTCACAGTTTGGTATTTAAACTTTGTTACAAATAAGTGAGCATGTCCGAAGGTGTTTGTGTTCAAGGAGGAGTCCAGGGATTGAAGGAGGGACAACTGAACTATATCAGGAGGACAGGTGATAAAATAAACACACCTGTGTGTCAACACAATGCTCTACCCAGACACCGCTCATCACCCTCACTTTGCCAAATCCACACACAAAAAAATTAAGGGATTTTAAAGATGAAAGCATAGAGAGGACAACTCAAAGTGATCTCATTATACTGAATGTGTCGCATTTCTATCAAAAAGGAGTTTTCAGACTGAGGCAACACAAAAGAGATGCTGGGGTCCGCAGAGGGACGGACGTGAGGCAAATAGGGCTTTTCCACACGCAGTTTTGAAAGCACAAAGTCAAACCTTGCCGTGTTGATTTGTGTTTTCAATACCAATTTAAACTAGCTGAGTAGAGTCCAAGATGGGCTGTTTCCAAAGCCGGCCAAACCGGCCCAACCATCAGCAGATTGCGGTGACATCAGATGTAATCATGCACATCTAAAAACAGTAAAAACGTGCTTTGTAGATATTGTAAATATAGTGTACGATGTATTAAAGGGGAGTTTATTATATTTTTTATATTTGACTATAATATGATCCAGCTTTAGTATTTAAAGACCTTTTCATATCAAACTAAGACTGAAGACGAGCATAAGCTGGAAACAACACTTATGGATGTTGATAAGTTGCACATAAGGGAGTTACAGCATGCAGACTTTTTCATGTCATCATTCAGGCACAATTAAACATGTGTAAATAACCTCTGCAGCAATTGCCAGATACTTCATCATATAGTAGATCCAGGCAAGATCACAACAACAGCCTAAAGAGATCCTTGATGATAAGTATCTGTCTACAAACACCTGCTACACAGTTAACCAGTAAACAGTGCTAAAGAGATCTCTGCTATTAAAAATCATCAACTTGGAAGCAAGCACGTCATCCATTAAAGACGCCTTCAAGCGGGGCAGCCTTGTTGTATGGAGAAATACTTCCTGCACAAATTAACCTGAGTCAAGCCAAGCTAGCACATGTGTCTGGAAAAGGTGTAAAAACAAATACTGCATGAGGTGAAAGAGACCAGTCCAGGTGACTGTTTTGAAAACAACAGGAAGTTCATTGCTGTAGTTTGGCACCTGATGTGGCTGCTCGACAGGGTCAACAGTTCAATATATCCAATAAATCCACTTCAGAAATCAGTAAAAATACACCAAAGAACTGTATTTTAATTATTTACCAAATAGCCGAGAAGTAAATTTATAAACTTTGTCTTGTTGCTCTATAAACTCTTTTAAATGTTATCAAGGCTGTTTATGGGTGACTGACTGGGGGAGATGGGATTTCTGAGGAGGTGCGTTTTTTTAGGGGGTCCCACTGTCTTAAGCCCCTGCTCTACACAAATCTTCCACATTTTATTTTTCAGTTGCATGTTTTTTCAACCCTGTATCTACACTTCAAATTAAAACTATTATTGGTTTACACTCATTCACTCGTGTCATTGCAGGAACATACCCATTTGTGACGTCGTCCAACTGCACGGTGGGCGGGGTGTGCACAGGCCTAGGCATGCCGCCTCAGAATGTCGGAGAGGTTTATGGGGTTGTCAAGGCGTACACCACCAGAGTGGGCATCGGAGCTTTCCCATCCGAGCAGAGCAATGTAAGAGGACACACGCAGTAATTCACACCAGCGATCTGTAATGAAGCACAGCATAAAAAGAGAAAGTCCTTTAAATCATGTTTTTAAAGGGTGAAGCAGCAGCTGTACAGATAAGTTTAAAGGTCCAAATTATATATATAATATATATTATATATATACGTGTTCTTCATCCACACGTGATTCTGTCAGCATGTTTATATGGTTTTCATCTTACACATATGGTCAGGAGATGTAAGGACCTGATATGTACAGTTTACAGCAGAGGAGTAGCTTTGTTTGCAAACAGCACCACCAAGAGGAGCTTTGACCTCACTGTACATTTTATTTGTCAAGGTCTGTAATGGACAAATATTTTTGACACTACTTCCCGAAACTGACGTCTCATCTTGCCGTGTTTAGGAGATCGGCGAGCTGCTTCAAACCCGAGGGAAGGAGTGGGGCGTGACCACAGGCAGGAAGAGGCGGTGTGGTTGGCTCGATCTGGTGCTCATCAAATACGCACACATGATTAACGGCTTCACCGCGTGAGTTCATTGTGAAGCGTGTGTGTGTTTGTATTGAGTTGTGCAGTTTTTGTTTGCATCAGGATGAAAAGTTTTCTGACAAAACATTTATTAAATAGTTCGATAATCGAGTTAAATGTGAAAAATTATTTTGATATATAGTATTGTTTTTTTTTACAATATATATATTTCTATATATACACATATTGTAGGTACAGAATTTGATCAAATTTTAGTTTTTTTAGCTGTAAGTCCTTTAGCAGAGTGAGGTGGAATTCAGCCCGAAACACTATCTGGTGTCTGAAATCCTTCTTGTCCCCTTTGTCCTCCCAGTTTAGCACTCACCAAACTGGACATACTTGACGTGTTGTCTGAGATCAAAGTGGGCGTAGCGTACAAAGTCGACAACCAAATAATACCACATTTTCCAGGTAAGCCGGTGTGTCAGTGAGTGCTTGTTATGAAAGAAATTCATATTAAATATAGCAAATATTACAGTTTCCTCTCTATGCTTAGGCACTATTTTTAAAACTATAAGCCATTTTTCAAAAATGTAGTGTAATTTTATTTAGACAGGGACAGCGCACAATAAAACACTAACCTTATACAAAACAAGGGGAGATACATTGTACCAAAATTGCTATTTTCCACCTGTAGTCCCTGGGCAGCTAGGTGGAACAAATAAATTGACAACAGAATGTGATGTAAATAGAGTACAAAACACCGAGTCATAAAATTTTACAAAACATTTTCATCCCCATATCCCACCCACCTAATCATGATAAATCACAAATTTGTTACAGCAAGAAAATTATCAGGGCACAGTCATTCCCTCATCCTAAAACCAGTTTGCTGCACCCGAATTATTCACGTAATATGTTCAAAATCTACACACTAACCACAAAATGTTACACCAAACTAGCAGAACATTGTCTTTCTCTTGCAAAAGCAAACAAAAAACTCTTCATTGTTCTCTCAATACAGCGCACACAAAACAGCATATTGGTAGTATAAATGAAAAGCATTTGTGACTTTAGTCAGTCAGTCATTTTCTGTAACCGCTTGTCCTCGTAAGGGTCGCGGGGGGGCTGGAGCCAATCCCAGCTGTCATTGGGCGGAAGGCGGGGTACACCCTGGACAGTTCGCCAGACCATCGCAGGGCCGCATTTGTGACTTTATATAAAGTATAAAGAGTGTCAGGATAATGTGTGATCAGTCCATAGAGTTTATCCCCAGTGGAAAAATGTAAATGAAAGTGTTTTTTATTTTCCAAGTGGATCACAACGTTTTTGAATTTTGACATCAGGTCTAAACTGATATCAGTGTAACTGTGGGGTCGATGCGTCTCCGCCTTCAGCAGATTTTGTCTGACCTCGCCTCGTCCAGTCTATACTGTTATTTTTAGAGAGCTCTATTTCAAGGCAGGAACGTATTGATCTGTTGTCGTGGCTGTTTGATTGCTGTCTTCTGTAAAAGCTAATGGTGTGATAATATCTCCCCCTCATCCCCTCCTCTCATTGATTCTGTGCCAGCCAATCAGGAGGTGTTGCAGCACGTTGAGGTCCAGTACGAGACGCTACCGGGCTGGAAAAGCGACACATCGGCTGTGAGGAGCTTCGACGAGCTGCCTGAGAACGCCCAGAAATATGTGCGCTTCATTGAGGAGCATGTCGGAGTGCCTGGTATGACCCCACTCATTCATGTCAACTAAACTAAACTTGTTAAGGTGTTTTAGAGCCAAAGTCTTCACCAGACAATAACTGCTCACTTCTAAGTACAGTATGTTTGTTTGTGATTTTTTTTTTCTTGCCATTTTGTCCAATCGTGTTTAATTTCTTGTTGTCCGTCTTGGTTCTTAGACCAAAGTTGTGTACTAAACTAAAACTGAAATGACCTTTAAGTTGCTACTATAGGTCTAAATAAGTCAGTTTCCACCAAACATCTGTTGATTTGTAGGATGCACTCAAATTGTAGGTTGTCGGTAAAAGGAAATATGGAATTAATTTTCCGGGAAAAAACTTAATCATTTTCAAGATTAAAGGCATAAATTTAGGAGAAAAAAAACCTTTTTCTAAAATTAAATGAGTTCATTTAAATTAACAAGAAACCTCAAATTTACAAGAAAAAAAATAAATATTTTTTGAAAGCTCATGAAGTTATACATTTGCAAATGAAAAAACAAAAACGGGGGAATTTTTGTCAAGAAACTATATAACTTATCAAGGTTGGGTAAACCTCATCACTTATTCCTTCTCATAAATAAATAAATTATGAGAAGGAATATTTTTAAATTATTTTATTTATTTATTTTTTTTAATCGTCTTATCTACAATGGCCTTAATATGCCCTCCTACCTCACACACACACAAAAAACAGGAAAAAAGTCAGGACTTGCGCAGTATCCTCTGCCACTTAGTTAAAACATAAAGCCAAAAGTGTAAGAGAGGAATCTCAATTTTTACTGACCTGCTGCATGTGTGCACAGATTATCTGTGAGTCTCTAAATACAGATTGATTGACCAAGTAGACCTAAGACCTGCTGCAATAGAAGAGGACATAATTAACACCAACCTCTGCCTCTCTGTCTCCTCAGTCAAGTGGATCGGGGTTGGAAAGTCTCGGGAGTCCATGATCCAGCTGTTCTAGACGAACGAGAAACACAAGCAAGATGATGCACAGCAGCAAATCTTCTTCCCCTCACACACACACAGCCTACCTACCTGTCTCAACTCTCCGACAGAGACATGACCATCATGTCTGTTCTTAACGCTTTATATCATCAGAATGTCTCACGTTACAGACTGGACCTCTCTGGATCAGACTCCCATCAGACTGACCTCCCTGTAAAAACGGTCTCCAGCGTCTCCATCTGGAGTTTTTTAACTTTTAGACAACAGTTCAACGGTCAAGTCCCTCTTTTAATTTGTCCCCGTTTATATCGTAGCTGTTTATCTCAGACATGCAACACACTCGGCAACACCAGCTGCCATCAGGTCTGAGAGGACATGAGGGAACTGACTCAGCACACACACACACACACACACACACACACACACACACACACACACACACACAGTAACACTCCCTGGAGGAACTAAACGTAGACGTTTGGTTGGTCAAACTTTTGTTCACATGTATTTTTGTTAATTTATGCTGTGGTTTAAATGCACTGTGCCACTCTGGTGTAAATCAAGATTTAACCTCTGCACTTTAGATGCTCTGGACTCCATCTGCTTCATGTTTTATTCTGCCAGGTGTACAACACATCCTGACACCATAAAGGGATCCTTTCATATTTTTAACGTGTCTTTTTGTGTTTGTTTTTTCGTCATCAGACACATGTTTGGGGTTCTCATATTGCCTTGTCATTCAACCAAAAAAAAAAAAAATTAAAGTTTCTTGTAGCGAGTGAATGCTTCCACTGAATGCTGTTGATGAAATGTTGACGTACATCATATTGTACTGTGAGAAGGCTCATGGTGAGTTTTTCATGGAGCAGAGATATAACTGGTGTAACAATCCCTTCTTTCAAATGGAAATCAATATACTCGGCCGCAATATTTCCTCTCACGTTCTTGTGATTGTTTATTGCACTTTCAGTGCAGTGCTCTGTTCAAGTGTGTGAGACATCAGTAACAGCTTTGACACGAAGAAAAGTAAATATTGATTGATAAATACTGTATGAGATGGTCATCTTTTCTCTATTTTTGGTGCAGTCTTCTGCCATCAGTATACCGCACATCTTTAAAACCTAAAAAAGGTCTTGGATTTCATTTTGCCTTCAAAATAAAAGCTGGCACTCTTCAGCGTTGCACCAATGAAAAAAAGCCCCGTCCATAAAAGCCCGTCAGTGTGGCCTTCTGGTTCAAATGGTAATGTGTCTGATGCTGCGTTCACGCAATGTCGGCAGAAATCGCCTTAAATAGCTACTTCTGCAGTATTTAGAGCTATTTGTTAGCAAGAGAAATCATATAAACTCTATATCCTTTTTTAAATTGTCTGAAATCAATTATATCAGTGATTCTGGATGTTATTTTTGATGCAACTGCCAGCAATTGTGACTCTCAAGACTTTTTTCCAAAGTTTTGTTGGTGATATTTGACTCAGAATAACGAGCAGGAGACTGACATGTTTTTCTGATTTGGTTGCTGATAATTACAGTCTTAACAATATCCAGTTTTTTTTTTATCCTATCCAGTTTGTGGTTTAATTCAGTTTTGTATAGAGAATGTGAATGTAATGTCATTCCATGTTCACATTTTTGGACGAAGGCATGATTTTGCAGAATCGAGCTGTCTTACTAGCAACAGTCTTTGGAAGAACTAATTGTAATAAACAACATACATTGATATGACTTTGCAGCCCAGGGCTGGATTACACCTCCGCAATCTCCTTTTTTTGACTGAGTGCAACACTGAGTAAGAGAAGTAACAGAGCTGTCCTGCTAGATATGCACTTTTAGATATTTGGGTTATGTTAAAGGGGTACTAAAGTGATTTAGTTTTCCTTCAAGAGGCAGATTTTTAAAGTAAAATGTCAAAATTGAGTCAGCAGAGGCAACAATATTCTTTTGGTTTCTAGTTTGGTGTCAAACTCCTCAAATGCTAAAATCTTTATTTTCCATAGTGTTTTTTTATCATGTTCACGCCATATAGAATGGATGGCAGAGAGGGGAAAGATTTACGAGTTTACGGCTTGTGAGTGTGTATGTGATCCGATAAATAAAAATGGTTGTCTTAGCTATATTTGCAATGGACTATGGCTAATGCCAGCTATCCATGCTTGATTTTAGGCAGTTTTCTATGAAAGTATTGTATTAGATACATCAGAGCTTTCAGAAAAGTTACAACTTAAATGCTGAAATAAACATTTACAAGCCGGAAACTCAATATGACATAAATGTGACATGAGACGAGACTTTGGAAAGCTTCTCCACAGCCACAGAGGACATTAAATTGTTCACACACTCGTCATGATGAGAAAAATTTAAAGAATGCCTCTTTAATGAACAGCTCTGATTAGAGGTGGAGAACTGGGAGCTGAAACAACAAAGATTAACAACTTTATCTTAAAAAAAATGTCCCAGATGTTTTATAGCCACACAGCTGTTTTACCAAGTATATTTTCCATTAAAAACAAAAAAAAACATCTTGTGGAGAGAGAATTATTTGCAGCTGCAGTTAAATGTTTTGTTTTTTTATGTAAGAAATTCAACCTGTTTTGCAGATTGCACATTTTATTTTGGGGGTGTTATTCCGAAACCAGTAAGTCTAACCATGATGACATGAATGGGTTTGCCAACAGACATTTTGCATTAAGTATTTTAAAAGAAGCAGTTGGTCAAATTGTTGATCTATAACTTTGAAATATAACTCTTTGTCAGTTATGTAAAATATTATCTGATCCACCTCTTTTCTGGTGACCTTTAACGTGACTACTCAGTCTCAAACATTTTTCTCAGGACATCGTTTAAAAAGGTTTTGGGGTTGTTGTTTTTTTCAGAGAAATGTATGAATTTCATGTTGGTTTTGTCATGAGATTGTGTGTAACTGCTGAGCTGAAACAATCCCGCTGTCTGCCAGGATCATTCACTCCTTCATCTCTCTGCTCGACTGATCAGTGTATGTCTGGTATCTGTATCCTCTTGTCATCTTACAGCAGCACAATGTTTTCTGTCTCTTTTGCTGTTATAATGAATCTTTATCCCTTTACATGCTCACACTGCCAACTTCTCTCTGAATGCCATTTTTAAAACCTGAAAACCTGCAGTGTCCATTTCTGTGTCTTTACTTTTTTATTCTAGGCATTTCCTTCCTTTCCTCAAGATTCACCCCGTTGACTGTTTCTTAGAGCAGACTTTTATTTTGACATCTGGTTAAGACTAAATGAATGTGGCTACGTACGCACAAAACACACACAAACCCTCAACGCATCAGTTACTGTGTTAACGTTTTGTTTAACCCCATGTACATGCAGTTTTCACCTTTTTATTTCCAAAAGTCAATTTCAGGTTAGAAAAAAACAATCATCACATTTCCTTAAAATGTATCCTGACATGATATTTGGTGTCTTTGGAAACTTTGGGATCTCCAGAATTTAAAATAAAGTTCTGTGGCTTTGAACAATGTTTGGCTGCAGAGCATGACTTCATAATATTCGTTGGGTATAAGGGGTTAAAACACACAGAGTTCTTTTTATTTCTTTCAAAAATGGGAAGGAGGCAATGAGCAACTTATAAGAGGAGATAAACAAAAAATAAGCAAGAAATTATTGAAAAAAAAAATTGATAAATAACATTAAAACAAGAAAACTTCCTGAAAATTAGCACAAAAAGAAGTAAATTAAAAATCAACAAACAAACAATAAAATAATTATAATATAATAAAAATAATTGTTCATTGCCTTTCTTCTTATATAATAAAATAAAACATATTTGCTTGGAGTTCAAAGTTTAAATATTTGTGAATGAATTCTTAAAGCAGTACAAGAAAAATGTATGTTTATCAAGATTTCAAAGACTTAAACTTGCATTTCTTTGTGTTCTAAAAATGTCTTAAAATACAACTTTAGATGTCAAATCTGCTCTTAAATACACCTGGTGTCTAATTCCCTCAAAACACCAACCCTAAAGGTTTTCTGACCTTTCAACCCAAAATTAAAAATACATGTTTTTCCTCTTACCTGTTGTGTGGTTAATCAATCCAGGTTGTTTTGGTGTTGCAGATGTCAGCTGTAGAGATGTCTGCCTTCTTTCCAATATAATGGGACTAGATGGCACTCGACTGGTGGTGCTAAAAAAAAAAAAAAAAAAAAAAAAACCTCAATTGTAATCTCTCTTTCCAGAAATCATGAATTGATTACACAAAACAATCCACAGACTTTGTTGAGAGGAGTTTCATGTAGTGACAGCCCCTCTGCTGGTCTCCTCTGCTACTGCGGTTCGTTTTCTGAGTCTGGGGCTGCAGACTTAACGAGCACAATCAGCATCATGGGACACACCTGAGCCTGCTGAGCCCACAGAGCAGCACGCAGTCATTTCACCTTTACTGAGCACAAATAAATAAATTATTAAATTTTTCATATATCTGTTAATTGCTATAGCAAAAAAGGCCAAAGAGGTTGTGTTTTTTTTCTTATTACTTTCATATTTTGACATTGTGAGACATTTCTTACATGTCACATCAGTGGCATAAGAAAAAAGGGGCAAATAAATGAAATAAAATGACATGAAAAAAATAAGGGAGAAATACCCATGCAACACTTTCAATAAAATTTATTCTACAGGCTGCAGCCAGTGTATTATAAGTCCTTTTGTTTCGTTTAGTCATCTTATTAAGCATGAACTCATATGAGGGCATTTTTCTTTCTTTCTGTCTTTCTTTCTTTCTACTCTGGAGAGCATCCCAGTGTCTAGTTTATGGCTTTTCTGCACATTGCCGTTTTCTTTATGAGCACTAGAGGGAGGCATCTGACTGTAAATAAATGCTAAACACTTGTTATTGAACCTGACTTTTTCTCTCCTCAGGAATCCTTTATGGGAGATATAATAAAGTCACAGACAGAGAGAGGGTATGCATTATTTTATACAATAATTCACTGGAAGCCAAACAAATCATACACGGCTATAATCTCTTTCTCCTCTGTTAGTTTTCTATTAATATGCTGTGTGACCACAGGTTGGCTTTGACCACAGCCTCACCTGCAGCTCATTTCCCTGCCTTCACCGAGCTTCCTCTCTTTATTTGACTACATCTGCATGAACCAACAACCTCTAAAAAAAAACCCACAAACTCTCACAGAATCCATCCAGATGTGTCCCAGATGAGTCGAAAACCATCAGATTTTTCCATAAACTGGAAATTTACGGCCTGAAATTCCTCAGCTGTCCGAAGTGAGGTCATCTCATTAAATAAACTGTGTCACCTTGACGCACAAAAAAGCACACAGTGGTATCTGGCACGATGCCTGGCCGTCCGCACTATTGTGTGACGACGTTGATGGGAGGCTGGACGGCGTCACAGCAGGCCGAAGGGCACCGCTGTCCCACGATTTGGGTCGGGGTTGCGCTAATTTTATGACCAGCCGCCCCCTCCTCCTTCCTCGTTACCCCTCATCATCTATCACCTCCTCCCCCCTTCTTGTACCACTCATTCAAACCCTCTCAACCTCCGTACCCCGCCACCCCAACCCCTTCATGCTTTCTATGCCCTGCTCCCCCTCCTCCCTCCTTCATTTGAATCCCACAGTGAGGCCTCTTTGTCCAATGGCTGCCACTGCATTGTGCTGCAAAGGGAAGCAGAGTAAATGGACAAGCAAATGAGTTTTCTCCTTCAGCCAACTGTGGTGTTCACGCACACACACACACACACACACACACACACACACACTGATGCACTCACCTACATGCACCCACACAAACATACACGCAAAGATGCATGCACTCATTCATTGATTAAAGCTTTCTTTCTTTTCAAAACATTTTCTTGGCCTGAACATCTTTCCTTTGTGTGTCCGTGACCTTTTGACCTGGAGACAAAGGCTTGTATAAAAAAAGGAAATGCAAAGACATACAGCAGAGTGTGCTCATATCATCACGTCCATCATGTCCTCCATCAGTCTCTGAGATGTGCTGCGGCTGAAAATGCTTCATAATGTGATCCTCCACACCCAAAGAAACTTTGTAAAATCTCAGTTGAAACCTGTATTATTTGATTTTTTTAGTCTAACTTTGTCATATTATCACTTCATGAAGTATAAATGTGTTTGCAAAGAATTATTCCATTTACACAACCGGCAGATATCAAGCAACATTCAACATTTTCTGGCCACCTGATGAATGTTTGTCCGCCAATTTTTCTATTTTGATTTAACCGAAATAGACAGATGACAGTTCATTATACAGTTACGCCCACTTGAAGCCGCTCATGAGTCGAGAATAATAAATGAGCTTCTTGTTAGAATGCCACATCTGCTTTTTTCTAATTAAGATATGACATGATCTTTTCTTTCCTTTTTCCCCTTAACATTATAAGTGATTAATTGTATGTGGGCATTTAGTTTAAAACTGGAAAGCAGATCACAAATTGTAGAAGGGAAGAGAGGGAAAGAATAGAAAACGACAAAAACAAAAGAAATAAAAACACAAATGATTTTTAGTTTTTAAATGAAATTCAGCACACTATCCTTCATCTCTCGTCTCATCAAGCACTTCCAGTATTACTAAAGAGACTGCTTTAATCCTATGGGTGTTTGACAGCTCTGCACCACTTCTCCTGTGCTCTTGAGCAACCCAGAAAACCTCTACCTGATCTGCTCTGCCGCTGACCCGTGTCTCTAACCCCTCTGTGGAATGTGTGGCTGTAAAAACCCTGTAAAGTTGTTTTTACTCACTATCTCTCTTGACCCTCCTTCACCTGCTTCAATTCTTCTCTCCTCTTCATTCCAGCTCCTCCTCCCCCCTCCTCTCCTCTCCTCAGCCCCTGAACTGTGGCCGCTCTGTAAAAGACCCCAAACGCAGCAGATGTGTGACGGCCGACGCTGTTAACAGCTGTCAGCTCTTATATCAGCTCCTGTTCAACCCCACACACCAACCTACACGATATACACCCCAAGCAGCGATCACCAACAGTTGTGGGACAAACTTCAAGGGTGAAATCTAACCTGCCCATAGGGAGAGGCAGGTTTTTTTGAGAAAATGAAAAACCAAAAATTAACCTTGATGTCTATTAAACTAAGACAAAGGTGTAATGAAGCTGATTTGAATTAAAAGCAATAAATTATTCAACAATCAATATTCTTAACATCTGCAGCTACACACATATTATAAACCCTTTTCTTTGTCCTCTCACCAGTCTTCCTTTTACATTATCAACCTAATAAGGCCTGCACACACAAAGCATCACCTAAACTTATAGTTTTTCGTCATAAAGAAATAAGGCAGGACAGGGCAAAGGCTAATATTTGATTTAAATATCATTTAAGTTAAAGTAAAACTGCTTAGTGACACTTTCCAAACTGGTGGTTAAAGGAAATCCAAGGAGAAGAGAGGATTTAAACACTCTTTCCTGCTTGAACATAGGTATTATGGTATAAAGAATGATTTGTATTTATTAATTATCATTTTTATAACAGGAATAGTACAGTATTGGGTGAGTTGTCAAGGTTATAGTGCTGAAGGCTTCTACTGTATTTGGACCAGAAAAATTGTACTTTTTACACCAATACATTTATTTGATAGCTTAAGTTACTTAGTAAATTCAGATCAATATGACAAACTATAATTAACAATGATGCATTATTGTGGATAAGTATAGGGCTATTGATTCCTGGGTGAAATTCACAAGCTACATGGCAGTAAATATGGTTTAACAACTTCCACCTTTATCAGCTGTAACATTAAAGACATTTAAAGAGTAATGCATCAATCATTATAATTCAATAATATATTGTATATAGGAGCCATTCTACAGGAGTACTTTTTACTTTTTGCACATTTAAAGTGGAAACAGACATCTCTGCAACAACTAGTATTTAACAACCTTTGTGTCAACAGGCACCCTTTAGAGACACATCAGGATTTTAACAAGTGTAATGTCACCCGTCCACTGGGATATTTGACACTTAGAGCAAGTTACGAAGTGAAAAGAGCAAGAAAGTCCATGTAGGGAGGACGTCAGGGTGGATAGATGGATCAAAGAAACACAGGACTTTCACCCTGGAGTCTGCTGTTTGTGCCCTCTATGTAACTTATGTAAAATATCAAAGTAATTTTGCTGCTTAAACCGAAGTTTTCTGCAAACACAGAAGTTTATTTTTAAAAGATTGTGTGCATATAATGAGTGAAACCGACACTTCCAAAACTGATGCTAGAAGGGTATATAAAGCGTTATATTTTGAAAGGTAGGGCCACTGACTAAACTGCTGTATTTGAGCAGCTGGGAGTGAGAACTTGTTGTGGTTATATTCGAGGAGAGACTGAAAGTGTGTTCATTGGGAACAGGTTTAAACACTTTTGTCTTTAGTGTCCGGATGACACTTACTAGTTCAAGCGGCCTTAAACTCTGCTCTGTCTAACCTCATTGTTTCTCTCTGGCCTCCATCCCCTGCTCAGCATCTGGCTGCAGTCCAAGGCCTCGCTGCCTGTCTTTGGCAGCTCCGTCCCTCGCCTGTTGCCCCCACTGCTTCCATTCCCTCTGCCGAAAACTCACTAAAGTCTGGCCTTTTAACATGGCCCAAACCCCAGCTCCAGCCCCACTCCCGGTCCCAGCCTGTAAGCTTCGACCCTCGGCTCCCACCCCAGGTCCCAGCCTCTGGCCCCGAGCTTTTACCTTCTCCCCAACCCAGCTGCTGTCGCCATCCCAGCCGTCCAGCCCAGCATGAGAAGCCTAGCAGCTGTTGATCAATGGGCAGCCGGGGCCAACGCCTGCCTGTCCCCTCCCCTGACCTCCTACCCTTACACACACACACACACACTAACACACACGGACACGCACACAGATGCACGCACACACTCCCCAGGGAGGCAACAGATGGGGGTCAGCCAGAGGAAAGGGGTGTGGTGGGCTACAGCGGGCTGGATTAGGTGTGTGCGTCTGTAGTTGTGTGTTTGTCAAACATCCTATTTCACAATTAGATAGATTCATGGATGTTTCTATGTGTGTGTGTGTGGGTGTTTGAGGGGCTGTGGCTGGACATTTGCTAGCCTCGTGTCTCCAGTATGGACAGGTGTTGGCGTCAGCAGTGTCCAGACTCGTTTCGGCAGCTGCTGCCACCCCTCTTCACCCCCGGTCCTCTCCTCTCATCTCGCCCTCCCTCCCCCCTGACAGATGTAGCCACACCACCACCACCTCTCAGCTTTTTATGGGCCCAGCCTGTTTTGACTTTAAATATTTGCCCAGGAGGCGCTTGCTCTGTTTGGAGTGAGGAGGAGGAGGGGGCGGGGGGTCTGAAGAAGAAAAGCGGGATCGGCTTACAAACTGGCACACAAACATTTTCTCTGTGTATGAATATGAGGACCTCCAGTCATGTAGACACACACCTGTATAGACAGAGGTTTTTTGTCTCAGCAGGATAAAAGCAACATTAGGCAAACTAACAGCTAACAGGAGGGAAGAGTTCACCAACCGATCTGTGGCCCCCTGACGATGAAGATCAGCTGACAGCTGGGGAAAACACCAGGAGCTGACAGCTGACGGCAAATGGATCTACAGAGAGTCGGGATTTTTTTTGACACTTCCAAGAAAAGTCACGGGTAGAAACTACAAATCTAGAACGAGCACATTTTTAAGTTATCGTCTGTCTAGTGAGGTCTATTTGTTTCATTGGCCCTCTTTTACGAAACAGAAAACTTGGCGTATGGTCATTCCCATTAATCGCTACAAAACCATTTTTTATGATAGACTGATCACTATGCACGTTACCATTAACCGTCACATTGCACAAATTGAAATTGCGAATATAAACACCTAATGGAAACACATCAATGTTGAAATTTCTCACGTTTTTGGTTTCAGAATTTTTTTTTTCCACCATGAGATCTTTTCACTTTCAGGAAATGTGGGAAAATTATAACTCAGTGCTTCCTACACACTGTATTCACCTGATTGACAGTGAGTGATGCTCAGGACAAAGTTAATGGTTAAAAATAAATAATTCATTCAAAATAATATCAGAATCAAATCAAAATTATATTTAAATTGAAATTAACCTTTTCCTACACTTATTTTGATTTTGAAAATGTTTTTGATACATCCCATTTTTTTGTAACCGCTCTGGTGAGGCACCTTGCACACTGATCTGATACTAAAAGGTGAAGCTCGTCACAAATATCCCATTGATTGAGACAAAGACTCTAAAGACTCCATCCTGAGTTTGTGTTTTTCCTGTTTCATGGCATTCTTCAGTCAGTGTTTCCTGTTTTATTTTGTTACTCATATCTCCTCTCGTCTCAGGTCACTTAACCTCCTGTTCTTGTGTTTTCCTGTCAGTTTTAATTGTCCATCGCACCCTGATTAGAGTCACTTGTGCCTCACTCGTCCTGCAGTCAACTCACCTGTTCTCACTCCCCAATCAGTGTTTTCTTACTTAATTCAGTTCCTTTGTTTTTTGTCAGTTTGTCTTCATTTCTGGTTTGAGTCCTGTTGCTTTGTTTTCATGTGCCTGCCTGCTTTCACCTGCCTGTTTTTAAAACTATAAGCTCTTTGTTATAGATCTTTGAATTCGTCCTGCTGCCTCTTTCGTTGTCTGCATTTAGATCCAAGCCTGCTACCTGCTCTCTAAGGCCGTGAAACTCTCTTTTTTCGTTTTAAGAATGTCAGAATGGAAATACAGCGAAAGCTGAACAGAGCAGTGAATAACACCAACCCACCTACAATGAAGTGTTGTCTGCAATGTTAACAGACAACAGGCTTAACAGATCCATTGTTTACAATGCACCGGTGCTAAGGTTACTAAGCGACTAGCTGGTGGACATAGCAGAACATTAAACAGCTCAAGGGCCAGCAAGTGAACTGGTCCACTGAACCAGTGCTACAAATGCTGCATCTGTTCAAATACAAACACGCCATCAAAATTATTACCTGAAATAAGACAAAATTGTCAACTCATTACACTCAGTTTCCATCTTCTGTCCGACATTAAGTCCACTCCGTTATCTGTGGGCAGAGGGGGATTGGATTTACCCAAAAAAAATAGCTTGAGACCAACATATCCGCCTAAATCTAATGTCACTGTAGGTCCACACTGATGCGTAGCCATGCCAACATACCTGTTTTGTCTGGACCCAGGCAATCAAAATTAAATAACTCTCAGTAACTTATGATTATTGGTTTAGGACCAGTTAAGATGGCGTCTGGAGAGAGTTCACAGGTTAACAGGAGAGATGCATTTTGATTATTTTAACAAAGGGGATGGCGTTCCTACTTGCCCATGCTCAAATCACCTATTATTACCTACATTTCCCTCAGGAGTTGGTGGAGACCAAAACAAAGCTAAGAGGACACAAAACAGTCACCATATTAACTTTACAAGGAGATAATATGTCAATGTCGTTTACAGCTTGTTCCACCAAAAAAGTTGATTACTAATTCTGTATGAATATTTCACCTTAGTTATGTAAATGCACGAACGATATTCATGCTGCAATTGTATATTCATCAAAAATTTCTGTTTGTGTATATTTGTTAACAATTTGTTCAGATTGACCCTTCTCAAATAATTTTTCTTATTTGGCAAAATAATTTTACTGTAACACAAAGGCCACTTACGAGCTTTTTCCAAGTTGGCTCAGTTGTAATTGAGTAAATTACCACAAAAAACGGTTCCCGTTTCTGAATATAACAAGTATGAAAGTTGGCTGCATATCAGTATAGTGACAGTAACAGCCGATCAACTTTTGTGCACATTTTCACCCTCTCTGGATGCAGAAAATCAAAAAGAATTTATGATTCCCTCTGATTCTGCACAGTACTTTGCTGCAAGTATTTCCAAATCATTCCTCCTGAGTTTAAAGCAACTGTACAGCAGAGGTGGAGCAAATAGCACAACAAAAAGAAGAATCAATTAGTGGCTACACCTGTACTCGACAACAGCCGCAACACCAATAGGCAAAAACTATGCATCAACAAACACTAATCTCAAGGTGACACATGCGTGTGTGAAGTGTCTGTTTTTCCAAAAGAATCTCAGAGGAGCGACTGAAGCTCCTGCTTGTGATCCATCAGAGAGAGAGAGAGAGAGAGAGAGAAAGAAATGCAAAGAGAGAGGGAGAAGTTAGAGAGGAATGTGGATATAAAAGAATGATATGCAGTTGGGGTTTGGAGTTGAAAGATAATTAGAACAGCAGTGAAGGATTCTGCTGCTGATCCCAGAAAAAACACCTCCGCCAGCTGGGTTCAAAGTCCAGGAGGGAGAAAAGACAGAGAGGGAGAGAGAGGGCCACAGGAAGGGAGAGATTTGGGGATCTAGCAGAAGAGTGGTGGAGCGCACCTTGTTGTGCCATCTGGGCTGACTTCCCCACCACAAACACACACGCACACACACACACACACACACACACACACACACACACACACACACACACACACACACACACACACATCTCCTTCCCGTTCTCCTCCTCCTCCTCCCAGCCCATTAGGACGGAGGATTAAGGTGGTGGCAATTACAAGACGCAGCCGACAGGAGCGTACCTGGCGATACATTTAACTGTCCTGGGAGGGAGGGTGGAGATGGAGAGGTGGATCCAGAGGGAGGTGGCAAAAGAGGAGTAACAAATGAGATAGGTGGGGAAAATTATTAGGAAAAAAAGACAACACACATCAGGATTGTTGTGATAACAGCAAAAAAAGAAACTTTCTTCATCACCAGCTCGGCCGTCTCATCTTCAAAAATGGCCGAGTGAGCAAAGAGTGCCAAACAGATGCTGGCACAATTGCTGCTATGCTTCCCCACCCCACTCCAACACCACCAACTCTACACCCTCACCCCCTCCACCCACCCAGCCAGTCAGGGGGCTGCAGTGTGTGTGTGTGTGTGTGTGGGGGGGGGGGGGCTCCGGCTATGGATGGCGCCCATATGGCCGCAGCTGATGGGGGTGATTGTCGGTATTGTTCACTTTGTCAGCGATCCTGTGGATGCGGGAGAGAGCTAATGATAATGCAGAGTGCAGATGTGCTCCGGAGCAGCCCAGTCGTTAAGCAACAACAGCTTGTGTTTTGTGTGTGTGTGTGTGTGTGTGTGTGTGTGTGTGTGTGTGTGTGAGGAAATGAGAGTTACAACCACAGCTGCTTGCCAGCCTGTCTGCCTTCTTGAGAAGACCTTTTGGAGGATCTACTACAGTATATGCACACAAACTCACAGTCATACATGTCACATGCAGGTGTGCGTGCGCTCACACACACACACACACACACACACACACGCACGCACGCACGCACACGCACACGCACACACACTTTATTCATCCAAAGTTGAAGTTCAAACTTTAAGGTAATTTTAGGTAACATGATACTTTCCTCTTTACATCTATACAGCAAAAGCTTTTCAAACAACATGCTTGTCTTCTGTCCATTCAAAGCACTTAAAAGATGCATTCATCCCAAATACCAGGTCAGTATTTGGGCTGATAATGAACTTATTTAGACAATCTGGTATCAGCCCTTGACTTCAGTGATCCACAGTTATTACAGATACTTTTTCAGTGTCATAAGAATTGGTTGTTTTTGTTATTGTGGCAATTATTAAGTCAAGATAAGTTGATTTTATCGACATAATCCAAGATCATAAATCACAAATTTGCCTCTGGGGGTTAACAATCTGTACAGAATGACACCCTCTATCCTGAGATCCTCGATTTGAATAAGAAATGCCCTGACAAAAACCCTTTTAATGGTTTAATTTAGGACAGACATGCAATCGGTGATGAATCTACAGACAGGCTGTTCCCATGCACTGTTTGCACGTGTACCTACAAAATGTAATTCACCAGAATTTGTATATAACCCAAGTAATGATGAGCCAGTACTTTATGTATAACCTCTGTTATCAGGAGGGCTGCAGTCCCGTGACCAATGGGCTGACAAGAGGGAAGAAGGAAGAAATATAAAGAGAGCAAGTCTGCATGAGGAGGCAGGTTTCGGTGGTGTATAGGTTAAAAAAACGGGAGTTAGGTACAGGATAGAAAAGGTTTAATCACTGCATTACTAATAGAGTCGGTATGTTCCCCTTGTGTTTCACTTTGCTGCTACAGTCCATAGCAGGCATGCAGGTTACATGAACTAGAGACCACAGGAGTGTGAATGATTGTTTGTCTGTGCGTGTCAGCTCTTTGATAGACCAGGTTGTACCCTCCTCTCACTCAGTGTGCGCGAGGAAACACAGCCTCATTCCCACTGCACAAAAAAACCACTAACACCTGCTAACATCTGGCTTTTTGATACAAGAATACATATGATCGACATTCACACCCAGGTCAAATGATTCTGCAGTAGACACTGGTTTTTGTCGCCTTCAGCTGTCATCAGCATCGATGAGAATACAACAGCGGGTGAACGCAGTAATTTCAGCTCTCGACCGGCGAGATGCAATGACTTGCATGAAACTTTGAAAGACAGACTGAATAAATACAAGATATATAAAGAGAACTAAACAGAGAAAGAGAACAACTAAAAAGTCAGAGACCTCTGTTCCTGCTGCTGTCTACTGTTGACCTGTTGTCCTGCCTGGGGTCGTCAGGATGATTATTTAGGTTACCACAGAAGAAACAACAAAGTGCCCTCTCTATACCGCCCCTGCATCTTTACACAGAACCAAACGGTGGGGGCTTCATGCCCCTCCAGTGCATCTCTGTCCACAATCAAGGAGGCATGACAGGCGTTTAATGCTACGTTCCACTGCAAGTCGGAAGTTGATAATTCTGTGTTGATTTTGCTGATCAAAATGTGTTTCAGTGCATCTGCTCGGGAAAACACTGATGCCCGCAGGAAACTAATGTTTCTTTAGCTTGCCACTGAACATCTGAAATCAATCAATCAATCAGACTTTGTTGTATAGTACTTTTCATGCAGATGAACTGTAACATAAAAATAATAATAAATAAATAATAAACCCAAAATCTACCCCCCACCCCAAAACACATACATGCACACCCACACACAAGCAGGTAAATAAAAACACAAAAAATCGTACTCAGAAAAACTGGGAACTGAGCTAAAAAAGCTACCATAAGTGAAGAAACACCGGAGGCAGGATAAAACCAATAGATAAAAGTTGAAAAAAGGAAATAAATAAGGAAGCAGATAAAAGGATGAATAAATAATATGATAAAAGCAACTAAAATAAATAAATAGGTAGATGAGTAATTGGGTTTGCAGAAAAATACGCAAACTGTAAAAAAAAAAAAAGTTAAATTAAGGATAAAAACAGAAAGTAAAATGAACTAATATGTTAAAATGATAAAAGGATAAAGCAAGTAGTAAAACTGTGAACCAGATTAAAATATCTAAATAGATAGAATAAATATCTAAATAAATAAAGTTCAATTAAAAGCCAAACTAAAAAGGTAGGTTTTGGGTTTGCTTTTGATGCAGATAAATTTCAGAGGCAGGAGGCTACTACATGCCTTCAATCAAACACAAATCAACTGAATGGAAATGACACACGAAGTTGTTATAGCATGTTTCAAAACACAAACAGCGTATAACACACGAGCGTCAGCCTCTGGCGTGACGGATAATATACGCATCGGAAGCGCTTTCTAAACAATAACAACAACAGGTCAAACACAGTCACTTACTCTGTTATGTGGCGGCTGATCTCGTCCTCTGCTGGGAGAATAAGGAGCTCCCGAACCTGACAGTTTTCCCAGTTTGCGGACATTTACCGACACTGTTGTTATTTGTGTTAGCTACTATGTTATCAGCTGTTTTTTTAAATCTCCCGCGCTGTGTCGCACACATAAATACGTCATCAAAACGTCACACCCGTACCGCCCAAAATCACAGGCCGGGTTTTCTCAACACCAAATATTTTCACAGTAATGCTAACAATAATACAAAATATGATGAAAACACAACCCTTCCTCCTTTCGTTTTCATTCATTCATCTCTTTATTCCTTGATAAATAAATAAATAAATATGTGTGTATATGAAATCGACCATTATTATAAATAATATGTATATATTTAAATATTCTGTCCTTTATTGTCATCATCCTAAAGCCTGGCTAACTTACTGATATGATAACAAATAATGTTAGGAAGACTGCAAGTTGGCTTGGAGGCTACACATCTCCAAAAAGAAAAAAAATGTAACTTCAGGGGCATCACGCCAGGCATGACCGATCCAAAAATGCATGGAGGCGCCTCTGGGAAAACAGCTGGGAGCTTGAGTGGAAAAGTTGAAAATATTTTAACTTTTATGCACACCCGGAAAACGCCAGAAAAACGTGTTGTGCAGCCACAAGGGAGGAGGGCCCGACAGGTGCACTGTATCATTGGAAAACAATGGTTTTGCTTGCAACGCTTATCTATAGTCTCCATGTGATTGGCCACTTACAGCTGTGTGTCTTCTCTGCTTCCGCTACTGCCGCTCATTGGTGCGAGATGCATTTTTGGATACATGGCTGTCCCATGTCCACACAAGTCACGTCTTAAAGCATCCTAAAAATTTTGGTGTGCTGGTGTCGCTGGAGGAAAAGTCAGGGTATCACCAGAGTCATAGGATTCATCCTCTGATTACTGTGAATATTTGCACCAAATTTCAAGGCTATCCACTCAATAATGATTGAAATGTTTCCACCTAGACCAAGGTGGTGGACCAGCAAGGACCGACACTGCCATCCTGAAAGCCACACTAGAAAAATGTCAGGAAACATACAATTTAATGTAGCAGACATGTTTATTTTCCAGTTTCTTGCTTACTAACCCTATCGACCATCTTACATGAAAGGGGCTGACCTGACAACATACAGTGATTTACATGTTGGATTCATTTGCGCGGACGCGAAGTAAGAAAAAAAATCAAGGATGCAAAAAGAACGACAGCAACTCTTTTTTCGTTCTTTGAGTCTCCTCTCCTCCTTCTTCATTTCTTCCCCACCACCATACAGATGGTCCCAAGCTGCCTTCAATAATCCAATGCACAGCCATGCCAGTACACCCCAGGCTATACCCCTGATGCTACACTCCTCACACACACATACGCACACATACACACACACACAGACAGTGCCAGTTCCCTAGGCAGGACCCCTGTCTCTCTAGCCCAGATTGGATCAGTTTGTTTCAGCATGGAGCAGTAACACTGGGCCTTAGGGCTCTACATGGGCCTGCAGGGTCCCACGTTGGCCTCAAGTAGCTGCGGCTACGATGGAAAAAAGCTCTTGGGCTTGATTGTGTTATCTTTTGATGATGACAATTGTTATTATTTCACAAGCTGGAGTGGCCACATGTTGTCGTTCTCATCACTTTGAGCCTGGCCGTCTAGAGGCACAGAAGAGCTGACGCAGACAATAAAAACAGAGAGAGAGAGGGAGAGGTGGAGGGAGAGCAGGGGAAGTTCTTAAGAGGAAGAAAAAGATGGAGAACAGAAACGAGGAGTTTTGCGAGGGTGAGGGAGAGCGGGTGGAGGGTGACGGAGGCGGAGAGAGGTGGAGGCAGATAGAGAAAAAGGGAGGGATGGAGAAGAAGGATGGGTACGCAGAGGGAGGGATGGATGCGGCGGATGGGGGAGGGATGGAAGAAGGGATGGAAGGAGGAATGTGACAGATGGGTCGTGCCTGGCCAGAGCTGGGAGGGAGCGGAGAGGTTGGCAACACAGGGTGAGAGAACACACACAAACACACACAACACACACGCACAACACACACCATGACTGCACGCATACATGCATGTGCGCCAGATAACTCCTCTCATGCACATTCTCCGCCGTCAGGAGTGTTTTCGATGTCTTTCCTCGTGTCAAGAAAACGTCGACCATATGATAAATAGACAAATGGATGGCGCAGCGGACATGTTTCGACATATTGTTTGCATAATTTTTTTTCTGCTCTTGCAATCAATTTTCTGCATTGGCAGGCCGAGATAATAGTTTAGTATGCTGAGTCTAATTCATGCTGTCAGAATTTATGAAATGTCCAAGTTGTGCTATAATAGAAATCAAGATCATCTTTGCAAAATTGCAGGTCAGTGCAGGGTGTTCTCGTGCACTGTTCATACCTGCAACAAGTAATGCACCAAATTTAGTATATAACCCATATAATCAGTAATTCTGAATAACCCACATAATCGGGAAAGCTGTGATCATGTGACCAATGTGCTGACAGTAGAAGAAAGTAGTTTAAACAGTGAAAGTCTCCATAAGTAGTCAAGTTGTGCGGTATGGGACATCAAACGCAGGAATTTCCCCGAGGAGGCCGGTTGTAAACTGTGTGTTGGGACCGTGTGAAACCAAGTGAACTTGAGTTAAGGAATGTCGTCACAACGTTTTTCCTCCTAAACCCAACCTACGTAGCGTTTACTTGCCTAAACCTGACCCTGGTAAGTTTACAACTCCCAACCATGCTGCTTTTTCGAAACCTAACTTACATCATTTTAACGTGTAACGTGACAACGCCATTTGTGGGATGCCTATTCGTTAGATATCATCGGAACAGTTGTATGTGCGTTTTTGTAACATATACAAACCATTTTGTAAGGATACTGAGGTATGAGTCTTTATACAATCTAGTAGCTATAGGAAATACTGACATTGTACATTTATGCAAACCACGGATAAATTACATTTTTACATTTCATACATATCATACCAACATTTCTAAAGTGACACAGTTTGTATTATAAGAGCTGACTTTGTCATTGGGAGGTAGAGGGGATGGTTGATGGTGTGACACCTTGGCGAGTTGACTGCCAAGCTGCAGACCGCTGCTCAACAAACAACAAAACCAGTTTTTGGGGTTTTTTTGCAAGACAACGCAACATTTCCAGCTGCCATTTTGCCATCCAACCAGGTGTTTTAAACCAAAACATGATCTTTTCATAACCACTGTTCGAGACCAAGAAACAACAAAACAGTTTGTTTTTTTTAGCCAGACATTGTGACATTTCTAACAATGATTGTATCAACAAAACTGGGTGCTTTTAAGCAAGACATAGTAGCATTTTCATTAGTAATTGTGGCACCAAAACTACGTCATTTTAGTGACACATTGCAGCATTTCCACCTGTGATCGTGGCACCAAAACCAGGTATTTTTAAGCCAAAGCTTGATTTCTTCCTATGTACTGTTCATGACCAACAAACAACTAAACCTATTCTTTTTAAGCAAGACATTGTGGATTCTCCAGCAGCGATTGGGTAAACTGGGTATGTTGGGCCAAAACATGATCTTATCTGAACCATATCTGAGTGTTTTTTGAGCCTGAATATAGCCAGGAAACATAAAGACACATTAAGTTTCATACGTCAGCTACATAACAAATATTCAGTCATTAGCCAAAACAGAGAAGTTGTGTCAGTCTTCTGTCTGTTTGTTAAAAATGATCCAATCTTAATGCAAAGTATTGCACCATATTGAATTGTATCATATTTATCTGTACTTAATTGTGTGAATTTACACCATTTTTGCTCCCAAAATGATGTTTGAATTCACTACTGATGTTAGTGGTGCTTTTAACTGAACAAAGACAAGATCAAATGGTACCATATCTAACTGTAGTGTATTATACTATTGCATTGTATTAATGTATGTTATGGTATCAAACTGTTTTCATCCTGCGCCGTGTTTCAGCACTATGCAGAGCAACGTGTTTGCTGAATCTGAGTTTTTTGTTTTTAGTTCCTTTTTTTTGTTTTGTGAATATATGGACAAACATGGTATATGTATGTTGTTTATGAAGGACTCATTCAGATATTGAGATGATACCTTGTTTTTAGCTTGTTATCTATTTCACAAAATGTACAAAAAATCACATGCTGCCATAAAACTTCTCTAAATGGATCAGGAATATTCTTGAAGTTTCACTCCAAAGTTTTAAATCTTAAACTTCTATAAAGTTAAAGGTTATTATAAACTGACAAATGGATATAAGACACATACCGCTTCATATTTTGGCTGGTTTGAAAATGTATCGCATCTTGACAGCGCTGTGACGCTGTGAATTTTGTGATTTGTTACACTACGAATGAAAAGATGCAGCACTCAGTTCACGAGCTATTATCCAGAATGCATTGTGTCTGTGTCTCTTTCATCAGGTCTCCACTGTGTTTCAGCAGGAGGAAAGACAAGACGAGGAGAATGAACTTGACTCTTCCCCAACACCACAGCTGGCTGACTGCTGCTCGCTTGTCATGTGTGTGTGTGTTCGTACTTATGAGTGTGTGCTTAATACATGTGTACAACTCAGCAGGCAGGTGCAGCAGATGTCCTGCACACACATCTCTCTCTCACGCACACACACATACAGTAACACCGTTAACATCTACACAGCGGACAGCTGAGTTGGTGACACGAAAGGACCTCTCCCTGTGTGACCCCGTCAGGTCACCATGGCGATGATAAAGTGCTGAGTCGTGCACATGTGTCCCGGTGCCAGCAGTTTCCAACAACACCCCGAACACACCCTGGTAATGCCCCTTATCTGGCAGACACACACACAGCTGGGAGAGGATGGGATGAAAAGAGGTTTGGTTTCTTCCCGCGGGGGCTTCGTTGTTGCTTTAACCTTAAATCCAATTAATTTGTCTGTTTATCATATCTGCTTGAAATGAGTCCTTTAGGTGGAAGGATTTACGTCTCTCCGTCCCGTTCTCTCTTTCTCGATGTCTCTTTCTCTCTTGTGTGGAGAGTTCATGGCTGCTCTCCTTCCATACAAGAAGCACACAAAGGACAAGTACTGTTTAATCCCATCGTAGCCCAGCCCTAAAGACAGACCAGCTGGAGGCCTTTGTGTTTGTGTATGAGTGTGTGTGTGTGTGTGTGTGTGTGTGTGTGTGTGTGTGTGTGTGTGTGTATGTTGCATAAACTGGTGTTCTTGGTGCATGCACGCTCTTGCAAGTGTGTGAATTGTTGAATGACAGTCTTCTCTGAGTTTTTCTTATGAGTGTATGTTGATTTGTGTGTGTGAGAGAGAGAAGGGTAAGTAGTATTTGGGGCCCCCTCTCACAGCGACACACAGATATTCAAGTTGCGTCGCCTTTTGTTTTCAGAGAAGAGGGAGGAGGAGGGTGCAGTGGACGGATGGATGGCTTGCTGGGACACTGTGCCCCCAGATTTTCCCAAAAAAATATCCCCCCTTTTGCCCCCACCCCTCCCCTCCAGCCCTCCCTCCACAGCCAGTGTAGTGCCACTGTATTGTCTGCTTGCAGGCGGGCCGCTTGTTGCTTGCCTTCTGTCCTGCTGTGCTGAGTGCCTGACAAAGGGGCTCTTTTAAATATGCAGACAATCCTCGATCACTCGCACACACGCACACACGTACACACACAAGTACGTTTGTCCCCGCTTTCCTCTTTCTCTCTCCGTCAATTCTTCCGTGGCTAGACCTGGCCTGGGAGTGTTTCCTTTTTTCACGGAGAATCAACAAGTCTCAGACATGAAAAGGATACAGAAAGGCTTTTCTCCCCCGTCAGCGCCGTATGAGCTTTGAATGAATGCTCTTAGCGTTTGCTTTGTGGCGCGGCCGTCTTGTCAAGGCTAAAAGCTGAAATCCTGTTTGTTGTCGTCTTTGTGGCCCAGCTTTGTTCTTACTGTACATTTGACCAGCTTCTTTTTTTTATGCAAAAGAAAAATCCTTACTTGGGTGCAACATAAGAACAAATTTCTCACACATCATCATACACAAAAACACTCCCACAAGAAGCTACATAAACATGTGTGTCCTGTTTTCTTTAAAAAACTTTAGATGGAACATCTTTAGATGGAAACAGCTGTCTTGGGCTGATTTTGGAAGTTGCAACAAAGTTATGGAGATTGTTTTTTCCCTCAGCCAAACCTGCAGATGTCAGCTCAGAGACACGAGCTGCAAACTGGTTTGAAAATGTGGCACAAAAGCCAAACATCAGGACGCTTCAAGTCCACATGACACTCTTCTCTTTATCTCCCTCCCCCTCTTTCTCCCTCTCCTGGTATG
The DNA here is from genome assembly GCF_008729295.1 of Plectropomus leopardus. Classification (NCBI taxonomy): domain Eukaryota; kingdom Metazoa; phylum Chordata; class Actinopteri; order Perciformes; family Serranidae; genus Plectropomus; species Plectropomus leopardus. The sequence goes on along the minus strand of NC_056477.1, from coordinate 8,514,217 downwards.
GGAGCACTCCCTGGCAGCTTGGCAGAGGCCGTTCCCTCACGCGAAGCAGCAGAGTGCAGGGGCCCGGGCCCCCAGACAGGAGCCCAAGCTGGTCTCAGCCTCCCAACATGTTGAGCTGGCCTGCCTTGGGCACAGCCAAATGGTTCTGCAGCTGCCCCTTTGTCCCCCTTCCTTAAGTAAACAAAGGACAGAAACAAATTAATGACCTACATTCACGGCAAACCTCGCACGGCCTCCTCACAGGGAGAGAGAGAGAGCAGTTGTCTATAAGCAGATGTTCACTTACAACACTGCAGATTGCAATTAATGATCACCAAGCAGCGCATCACCAAAGGATGGGGGATGCTTTCTGCAGCAGTTATCTGTGAATGTCCGCTGTCTGCCTGAAATGAGCAGATTCCTCAAAAACACTGATTACTTATCATTTTTTAAATTTTGAAACTAAAAAATGTAAAACAAAATCTATTTTAAACGTCACATCTCCAAATGTGACATTAATGTTAGAGTACCAAGTAAAAAGGTTAAAAAATGATTGAACTCTACCTGAAACAGACACCACACTTAACTTCTAAGTTTCTTAAAACGAATATTAGGCATTCATCAGACAATGTCATAAATTTAGGCATGAGCTTATCGCGTGAGTGTGCGTCGGGGGCTTACTGAAGAGACCATCTGGGGCCTAATGATCGCTGTTCCTTGGCCTCTGAGTGCAGGGGCTTTGAAAGCATCTGTAGGAAGCAGGTTTACTGAGCAGCAATACATTAGCTAAAGCTGATTTCTTTACTGGAAAACTGTTCTTGAGGAGCTTTGGTGTGTGTGTGTGTGTGTGTGTGTGTGTATGTGTGTGTGTGTGTGTGTGTGTGTGTGTGTGTGTGTGTGTGTGTGTGTGTGTGTGTGTGTGTGTGTGTTGGGATCTCAGCAAGCTGCTGCACATTTCCCTCTCAAATGTAGCTTCAACCAGCACAGCAGATATATCAGGAGTTGTGCAGGCACGCAAAGGCACACAGTGAGTTCACACACACATACATAATCATGCATACACACATAAACATGCACACACACATGCACGTACACAACTTCCACCCACATCACAAGTCAGCAAGGAACAGGACGTGAAAACCTCGTGCACTAGCCCTTCTGCAACCTGTAACTCTGTGCATGTGAGCTTCGAATAAGACCAAAGTTTCCATAAAATGTGCCTAAAAAGAGGATAAATTCAAATATTCAGGTATTGTTGTGATTTTAATGGCAATAAAGAAACTGTTAGTTGAAACTCAGCGTTAACAAATGTATTGTTATATGTTATGATATAAAAAACGAGCCGTGTCTGCTTTTATTTCGTCCGAGTAAAAAGAAAGACAGAGCATCACACGAAGGTTGAATTTCGAGATTCTTATAATTTATTGCAGTTTGCACACAATTTAAAAATGTCAACAACAGCACACCAAAAAATTACAAAACTAAACACAATTAGAATTTACTCCCCTTGAGAAAAAAAAATCAACCCAACTATGATTGTCAAAGCTAAAAATGACTAAATCTGAAAAAAGAACATAAAAAGAAAAGCAAAGAAAATTTTTAATCTCAAGAGGGAGCAAATATATCTGAAAATCTGCTTGTTTTTTTTCCCCAGACAGTGATTGTCCTCAAAACAGACTCAGTCACTTCACGCCCCCCACCCCCCGTCTGCCTTTCCATAAACTGTCTATGACATTTGAACATTTTATTTTTTATACCTTGCTTAAAAAAAAATCTCCCCCCTTTGTTTTCAAGTAAGCACAGCAAAAGATGGAGATGTTTCATCAGGGTGGTTAACTTCACAGCGTCTTGAGCGCTTAACATCGCTCCCACAACTCCACCTCACACTTTAAAAATAAAAAAACAGCCCGGACTACAGCAGTTTAAGGCGGTCAAGTACAACCAGAGGAACAGAACAAAAAAAAAAAAACAGCAGTAATGATGAAAACAACAGCAGGATGGACTGAGCCCATATGCAGAGACGCTGCCAGTGAAGAAATAATGTTTCAAGGAAGAAAAAAAACAAAAAAAAAATGAGACGATGCGGTGCAAACTGCCGCAATGTCACCCACACTGTTGCATTGGCAACGCCTGCCTGGGTGCCACCAGATGACAGGGCAACACATACAACCACCCACCCCACCACATGCACATAAATGGGGGCGTGCACACACACACATACATCTGAGTGAGGGGAAATGTGGAGCGTTCAGTATCTCTGTGTCAAATGTTTTTTGGATTGTATAAACGCTTGACCATTATTTTGAAATTCTAACAAGAAAATTAGAGATACAGATGTTAAAAAAATAAAAAATAAACTGATGTAGCCCCCCTAACATTCACATACAAAAATGAGTTTTCCAATCACATAATCAAAATATAATAAGACATCATTTTCTGTAAATTCAATAAATTCCATGAATTTATACATGATTTTAACAGCTATTTCCCAATGCTCTACAGTATCAAATACTTCCATAGCGTGAGAAATGTTGGTTTTTTTTATAAAAGGCATCTTTTCAGCAAAAAAATCTGATTTCATGTCTTTTAGCTTAAAAAGGTGCATTCAGGCATGCCAATTCTCTCCCATAGATCTCAAAGTAAGGATTATGTTTTAAGAGGAAAACACACACACACAGATATCACATTAACGCCACTGCGTCTAACATGAGATGCACTGAGTTGGGTGGGTACTGAATCAGCACGATCAGCTCAACACAGCTCGTGACAGAACAAATCTGACCCTTCAACTTTCAGCAGGACAGTTTCAGCCTCTCTCCTTCTTTTTTTCTTCCGATTATTCTTTGCGCTTTAGCCGAGTCAGAGCCACATAACTGCACTCAACAGACCTGAAGTAAGTGCCCAATGAGCAGAAATAATTAAGAAATGGCTTTAGCACGTCTACAGCAGGAGAGGACAGAGACACGAGAGATGGAAAACAAACATACAGCAGTGGAGGAACGCCTGAGGAGGAGCAGGAGGAGGAAGAAGTGCTGGGTGGACGTAGATCTTCAGTAGGTTAAATTGACTGGTAATAACCAAGCCACACGCTCAGAAACACACACACACACACACACACACACACACACCACACAGCAGAGAGATCAGTGCATATACACACAGGCTTAAAAATGCTTCATCATATCGCTTCAACATCCGACGGAAACACATTCGGTAACATTCTTCTAGGAGCCCAGCGACAGACCTACGACGAGTAGAAAATAAAAATCCAACTTTTCACTGTCAAAAGTGTTCAAACATCCCCACCCCACCGCCCGCCCCAATGCAAAAACCACAACTTAAAGGTTTAAGACAAAATCAAATTTCATGCATTTTTTTCCATAGTCGTGAGAATAATATTCAGTTTTTCAACAGACCGCACCCTGGAGTAGTATTCACAAAGAAAAGAAAAAGGAAAGCCTGTTGTCAAATATTTGATCAATTACAATGTGTACAGTAATACAGCAAATTCACATTTTTATTTTAAAATATACAGGTTTGGACGTCATGCAACAACAGCAGGTCCCATTACAAAAAAGTAACAAAATAATAATAATAATAATAATAATAATAATAAGAGTTTCTGTGCAAAAAAAAAAAATGTAACGGACTTAAGTTCTAAAACTATAGCAGAACAATATACAACAACCTTAAATTAAATACCTTTCCAACAAGAGATGTTTTAAAGACTGCCAGCTAGATTTAAGAAAAAATTCTATTAATAACAATAATAATAATTATTATAATAATTTGTAAAGGTCTTTTCATTTTTAGAAAATACTTCAAATTGATTGGAAGTGAAAAAAGGAGGCTGTGCATTGCATGAGTGCCATCAGTTTGTCTGTCAGTCAGTCAGCTTTACCCTGAACACACAACACCAAAGAGCTTAACAAGAGAAGCGGGGAGCGCTTCGCCAACGACACCTCCATGCCAGTAGAAAATAAAATTAATACACACAAAACACACTCACACACACTCACGCACGTCAGGTGAAATTTTTGCCAGAGTAGTGCAGTATCACGCACACACACACTTCTTCAAACCGTGTGTGTGTGGTGGTGATCACAGTACCCGTTTAGTGTATTGTAATGCTTTTTCACTTCAGTGTGTTCGACCTGAACTCCTGCAGTGGTATTTGCTGTCTGTGGAACTGGGACCGATACGCTGGCCAGCGCCGGAGTGTTGTGTCTGAGATGAAACACAAACAGAGTGAAAACTCTTCGAGAAGGCGAGACATTCTCACTGGGATCCACGTCCTCAGACGCAACAAAAACCATCAAACAGAACTTATGCCAGATAAAAATAAAGAGATCCGAATAAAATAGATAAAACAAAATTACCCCAAACAGCAACAAAAAAAAACAACTCAGTAGTAACATTTTCATGTGCTATTAAAGTGCAATTGAATGAGATTTTGCGACACATTAGAACATGACTTGAACCCCAAATATCAAACTCTGCCACCTCCCTTTCACCTCCCCATGCCTCTCTGCCCCTCTGTCACTCTCCGCTCTCTTTCCCTTTATCAAACAGTCTGTTTCTACTTCCACAGTTCCTGGGAGCTGTCCTCAATCGCCCAATCCCTGACATTGGGCAGCGCCAGCGGTTCGCTCTTCACTGACAGCGAGTTGACCAGTTCGCAATGGAACTTGCGAATGTGTCGGTAGAGGTCCCCGGACTGCGTGAAGCGCCGCTCGCACCACTTACAAGCATGCGGCTTCTCACGCGTGTGCACCACTGCGTGGCGGCTGAGGTTGTGTGAGTACTGGAAGCTCTTGCCGCAGGTGGTGCAGGTGTAGGGTTTCTCACCGGAGTGTGTCCGCTCGTGGCGCTTCAGCGTGTACATGCAGGAGAAGGTCTTGCTGCAGATGGTGCAGGTGGGCACGTTGACGTCCCCGGCGGGCTTGGAGCGGATGCCCTCCTGCTCCCTGAAGTGGGAGCTGAGGTGAAGCTGGAGGATGTGCGGGGAGGGGAATACCTTGTTACACAGCGGGCACATGAAGATCTGGGTGTGTTGCGCTGAGAGCATGTTGGAGACGTAGGGCAGCAGGGAATTATCCATGCTGGCCGCCTCGGCCTGGGCGCGCTCATTTTCACCCCCCAGTATGTCCTCGTCGTCTGCCGTGGCCGAAGGCTTCTCCTCACGCTCCAGCTCCGAGGCCAGAGAGGCCTCTCGTAGAGCGGACAGGTGCGCTTCCAGGCCGAGCCTCCTCTGGGCCGACAGAGGCCCTCCGACCCCGTGGTGGGTCAGGCCCCCATTGGCGCTGGGAACCGTGGCCTTGGTGATGCCGCTGTGCTCCATTTCATAGTCCCCACCTCCCAGCTCCTCTTCCTCGTCCGAAGCCACACCCCTCTCCACCTTCACCCTCACAGCCAATGGGCTCTGGAGGCTGTCTGGTGTGGCTGCTCCGCTGAAATAGGACTGGTGGTGGTTACTGTGGTTGCTACCGGCGATCGGCTTGACTGACAGGTCCAGGACGCAGTCAGCCGCATCATTCGACACCCTCCTGCCCCTGTGCCCTCCACGAGAGCTCACGGAGCGGTGGGATCTCTGTGAGAGGGATCCGGTGGAGCTGGTGGGGCTGCCTGCCGGGGAAAGCAGCTTCCCTCCCTCCCCCAGCGCCTCCCCACCCTGCATCTCCGCCTCGCCGTGCGGGCTTGTTGTAGCCATGGCTGGCGTCCCTGGTCTGTCTGCAGACGGCAGCCTCAGCCACAGCGGTCCTCCCTCGCCCTTCCCCTCCTCCTCTTCATCACTGTGCAGCAGGTCGGCAGTCGCAGGCCGGCCCGTAGACCCATCTGATAGACTGTCGGCCTTATCGGAGCAGCTGGAGCCACCGTCCTCTTCTCTGCGCGTGCTGTCTGCCTCCGCCGTGGCCTTCTGCTTCAAACGTTTCTTACACACCTTGACAATGTCATACATGTGCAAGTAGCTGGCCGCTGCCAGCACATCCTCTACGGGAAGGTCCTGGAACTGCAGCTTGCCCTCGTACATGAACTCCAGGAGCAGGGAAAAGGCCGGGGCTGTGACAATGTCGCTGTTGAGGTGCACCACGTCTCGCTTGTCCAGCTGGTCCTTGTAGAAGAGGTGAAAGTACATGCTGCAGGAGGCCAACACGGCACGGTGGGCCCGGAACTGGGCATCGCCCACCAGCACCGTGGAGTCACACAGGAAGCCCTGGTGCCGCTGCTCGCTCAGACACTGGAGTAAATGTCTGCTGTGATCTGGGAACTCCATCTTGCCGTCCTCATAACCTGCAGCCACACAGAGACACAGAGGGAGAAACAATGTTAGATACATCTGATAAAGAGCTCTGATTTTACACTTAATGTGACTTTTTAAAATGAAATTTAAATGAAATGTTAAAATTAGAAATTTGTTCATTTTCATTGTTCAAAATTTGTCCAGGGAACATAAATCAATACACAAGAAAAAAGGGAACCAAGAATTGTAGATGAAAAACAAAATCTGCAAAGGAAAATTTAAATCCCAAGAGGACAGGAACAATGAGATTTTAACGAGAAGCACATTCAATATAAGTTTTAAAATTAAATATGTGATAAGACATTTAAGTTAAGTGTAGAGATCATGACACCGTTCTTATCGTCACTCAGGTTTTTCTGTTAATTACGCAATTTCTGCAAACAAAATTATCTCAAGGCCAATTAAAAAAAAATAAATTAAAAACCGAGAGACGCAAGAAAGAGGAGACAAATGCCAAAAACACATATGGTATGTGATGCTGAAAACAAACTACAGAGAAGAGGACGAACGAGCGGAAAAACACACATCAGGAGAAGATAGGTCAGTAAAAACAGGAAGACAGTGAAGCAGAAAAAGAAACACTTTTTAAAACATAGAAAGTATATTAAAATGTGACAAAAAATGCATCGCAGATACCACATATATTTAGAATCCGTTTCGAATTTTTTTAGAGGTAATAACCTATGCACAGCCATGATTTTTTAACTTACACTCTTAACATCAACAGAAAATATCTCTGCTCTAATTCAAAAACACGAAGCAGGTAGATGTAAAGTCATGCATTTATCCAACGACGTCAAATACTGATGTTATTTCTATTATTATTTACTTTCTCTAAAATAGATTAAAATGGGGCCAAAAAAGAAAAAAAAGAATAGTTACAATCAAAACAGAATAACAGCAATTAAAGAATAATCACTAAGTCTTTACCCACAGACAGACTTAATCTCAGGTAAACCAGCAGCGACAGATTCTTCTACTCTGTCTCTCCGTTCTCTCTCTGTATCTCTCTAACTCCTCTGCCTGCACTCCTGGATTGTCGCTGCTCCTACGCTGGTTATTTTTATTAACCCACTTTGGCCTGGCCTGGCACAGCCCTTTTAGGTAACCGGCTTTCAGCTGCACACACTGTCCTCACGTACACACTAAACACACACACACACACTTAGTACCAGCCTACCTACCAACCACCTCCACAGGCTAAGTCGAGCAGGAAAACTGGCCAATTGAAATAGCACTGTTGAAAACAAAACAGCTTGTCCCTCGTTTAACCTGCGAGCACCGGCTTTAGCAGTAAGATTAGACAAGAGGGGGAAAAAAAAAAACTTGCAGCGACGCTCTTCAGGTGTCCTTTGGAAAAAAGAGTCAAATTTAAAATAAATGAACTAAATTGACAGAAGGCGATAACGAGGCTGAAATCTTTACAATCATTAAGTCCCACCTGTTAACCAAGTCGATTTGTCCTGCCTGAGAAAATACATCGGTCCCGCTCTGCACTGTGTTAACCAAAGCAGTTAAATCACCTCATTTGAATGAAGCTAAACCAAGAATGTCACTGTGTGTGTGAGACTGTGTGTGTATGTGTGTGTGCTCGCCCTGCGGCTCGTTCAGACTGCTTTTAATGAGGGGGCTTACGGGGACAAGGGTGTACCACCTCCCACCTCATCCCCCCATCCCCCCCTCCGTCCAGCCAAACCCCTCTGCCACCTCCTCCTTCCATACACACACACACACACACCATCCGTCACTCACACACCCATCCGAATCTTACAAGAAGAACCAAGCACATCCGCCCCATAGTAGAAACTGCCCTTTTCCTCAACCCCCAACCACCCTCCGCCCACCACCACCCAGAAGAGAAGATTTACAATACAATCACTGTAAGTGCCCTGCTCGTCACAGCATCAATCCTAATCCTTAAAGATGGCTAAAAATAAAGACGGCGGTGGCGGCGGTGGGGAGGGAGCCGTCAGCGGAGGCTCAGGAGGGCAGCAGCCCGTCACCCGGCCCGCCCGGCCCCGGCCAGTTAGCTCAGGCAGGGGTCTGAGAGAGACACAGAGGGGCAGGGAGGGAGAGGGTGAGGGAGAGAGGCTGGGACGGCCAGGGAGGGAGGCTTACCCACATCTGATCCAGCTGACGGGGGCCATATGGCAGCTGCTAGCCAGATAAAGAGATTAAGACTAGGAGGGAGTGCGATTACAGCTGTCTAGCCAATTCAGGCAGCTCAAATCTGCAACTTCTAAATTAGTCTCCTCTACTCCAGCCGTCAGGAGGGGGAAAAAAAAGACAGCACATGCTTTCAAGTAATTTTTACAGCGAGTTAGATTTAACTGAAAGGAAAAAACAGATTACATGATTAGGATTAAATACCGGCTTGACATTTTTTTTATTAGCTTATTAAATAAAAATGATATTAATTTTATTTGCTCAAATTTAAACCAATTTTTTAAAAAGACTAAATTATGTTTTTTTCATAATATTCTTTTTTTTATTAAACATAAAAAAACATTACTTTCATTTGCAATTATACTAAACTAACTGGAAAAACAATCTTGGTTTAAAATGTTCTCCCACTTGTAACTTTGCTGTCAATTAATTAGCGTCTGAACAAAATGCCTGTCAACACTAAAAACAAAATGCAAAAGCTGGATTTTTAAATGCGGCTCTCTCTAGACTACAAAACACAGCAGAGTTCCCGGACTGCAATTACACCTCAGACAGGCAGCACCAACACGAGTTTACTACTCACCAGTAGCTTCACACACAGCGCTCACACTGGTTTGACACACCGGAGATCCCCACAACAAAACAAAATAACTACTCCACTACCCCCGGACGCTCACACACACATGCACACACACACAAAACGATACCTGCAGCAGTATGCATCAACTTGATTAACTCCACTGTAGCAGAATAGCTGGGCTCTCTGGCTGGGAATGGCTGTGTGTGTATCTCTCTCTCTTTCTCTCTCTCTCTTTCTTTCTTGCTCTTTCTCTTCCTCGCTCGCTCTCTCTGAATCAATGAGTGGGTAGAAGAGGAGAGAAGAAGAAGAGGGAGGCAGGCAAAAAAAAACACGCTGTTCAAACTGCGAGGGACAGATGCAAAGTGGAGGAGATGTTGGAGGGGGAACGAGATACCACCTCCCTCCTCCTCCTCCTCCTAACTGGCGCTGATCGGCAGCCACAAACACACACACACACACACACACACACACACACACATACACAGCACTAACTCTCCCAGGCTGCCGCTGAGACTCACAATAAAGGACTGGGGAGGGGTGGAGGCGGTGGAGGGATGGAGGAGGAGGAGGTGGGGTGGATGGCAGCCTGTCAGCTGCTCTGACATCATCCTCAGATGGAGATGCTACCTCCAGCTGTGCTCTTTCTACAGCCATATGCTGCCTCCTCTACACTCCTGCCACCAGACTCCTCTTTCATTCTACCAACACCAACACCACGCAACTTTGTCTCTCTTTCTCCCCCTTTTTCTCTCTGGGAAAAAAAAAACACGGGTGTACAAAATGCAGTGATGATTTTGGAGTTTACACAGCAAATCATGCAGCCACAACTGCAACCAAAACTATCAAGGGAAAGCAAAGTTTGCAGAATAAATACAGAGGTTCTGTGCAAAAAAAAAACTTTTTTTCCTAATTTTTGAACACTCCTCTGTCTTTCTTTCCTTCTCATAAACAAAGGCCAGCACAGCACATTTGCAACTGACAGACGCACGCAGCTGATATTGTTTTCCACTTCTTTACGGTTCAGCGCCGCTGCCTCGTCTTGTATTCATTCATTCACTCATTCATTCATCCATCTATCTATCCATCCTCCCCCCTCCTCCTCCTCCTTGCTCGGACTATTCGGACAGGAACAAAAATTGAAAAACAATGAGAGCAAGTCATAAAGAAAGAACCTAATGAGTGCAAATCCCGAACAAAAGACATACAAGCCTTTAATAAACCGCGGAGAAACTTATTACAACAGCTTTATTTCGCTTTCGTTTTAGTGAAAGTCTGCAGGTTGGGAGCGCGTGAATTCCCAGTAATTTAATATACGCATATAGCGCAAAAGTACTTTTGGTTTCCATTTAAATTATACAAATTAACATATTAATGAAGTTTTAAATATAGCATGCGTGTGTATTAAATTATTGAAACAAAACACATGTGCAGGTACATAAATGTGGTGCTAAATTATTTAAGTATTATTTTCTTTTAGTTTTATAATTTGTAATGATAAGCAGCACGTACGACATTTAATTGCAAACACCTCTGGGTAATCCAAGTAAACTTTTCCCGAAAGTTCTCCAATAAAGCGACACTTTTTTTTAACAAAAGCACTTAAAATAGTTTTATCGGTGTTAAAATATTGTCGACTTTAACTTCTACAATCTTTAATAAGCTTGTGCAATAATTCGGCTTTCAAAGTCTGACGCATTAAATTATCCGAGTTAAACTTTAACTAACTTCACCACTGGAGTTTGACTTAACATCTTTGATTACACTGTTAGAAAGTGTCGCTGCACAATTTCTTTTTTTCCTTTTCACTTTGACACAATTTACCGCAATGACAGCGCTTTTTTAAACACTTGTGCAAAGACAAGTCCGCAACGCGATAATCAGTTTGATGTAAATTACACCAAAAATGCACGTTAAGTTAATTTAAGCAGCACAGCTGGTGTTTGTACGCGTGTTAATTTGCATAAAAAAGTCAAAGTAGTGCTGAGGTAGTGTTGTGGGGTTGTTGGCGAACAAATTAACAAGATAATTAATTTCTCAAGAGGAGACATAAAAAGAAACACAGAAAGACAGAGACACAGTGACCCACGCAGCTAGCTATAGCCCGATCATTGCTAACAAAAGTAAAGCGAAGAGGCTACAATATTGAGCTATTTACAGTTGTGTTGAAGGCCCCGGTGGTATGACAACAGCTGCTAAAACAACGAGGAGGGAGAGCTAACATAGCAACTATTAAAGCGAGGAGACAACACAGTAATGCTAAGGAAGGTTTAGCTACTTTTTCCCCTCCGTAACCCACCCTCTCTCTCCTGAGCCTCCTTTAATCGGACTCCGGTATTAAGACACTTACAGACAACACGGTCCGACGTCTTCCTCCGTCAAATCCTCCTTTTTCCCCAAAACTAGATTGACTTTGGACTAATTTCCATAACAGGCTGCCGAAGGGGCGAGCAGGCGGAGGGGACGGGGAGTCTAGCACTCTGCGGCGGCCAGATGTTTCCGAGCTGTTGCTGCTCAACTCGGGCTGGGAGAGGAGGCGAGTTGACTGGCACGGCGCGGAAGCCAATGGAGCCGGCGAGGAGGAAAGTGAAGGCAAATTGGAAGCGGCCCTCCGACAGAGGAGAGGGAGGGATATGTCTTCTTCTCTCGTCGGCGTAGGTTGACACCAGGCAACAACAACAGCGGCAGCACACAACACAGAGAAGGCAGGGGGAAGAAGAAGAAGAAGAAGAAGAAGAAGCTGGGCCAAACCAACTGGTTCTGCGAGTCAGTCAGTGAGGCGGACTGGCGCAGCGCAGAGCGAGAGAGTGGAGAGCGGCGCGGTGCGGCATGGGTACTGTAGTCTAACTAGAGCAAGGGGGTGGGGGGTGGGGGGGGGGGGGGAGGGGGAGCTAATGTGAGCAGGTGCACCACCTTGACAGGGTAAAAAAAAATGGTTAATGCTTAATGTTGCATTGTTGGAATAATAACAGCTTTCTGTTTGACTATGTGCTGCTGGCAACAAATATTAGGTGTTAATCAAAGACACAAAACAGGTGCACCACTTCCAGAGATACAAAAATAAATAAATAATAGCCCACACAAATAAAAATAGATAAATAAATAAATGTTTACCACTGTTTGCAGTGGTGGAAAGTAACTACCGTAAAACTTCAATCAATAGCTCAGGCTATAATTTGCTTATACCGCTGAACTTAACAGGCTTATATTTGGGACAGTCATCTATATGGGACCCCAGTTTTTTTTTTTTTTTGTATTGTTGGAATAATAGCAGCTTTCTGTTTGACTATGTGCTGCTGGCAACAAATATTAGGTGTTAATCAAAGACACAAAACAGGTGCACCCCCTTCCAGAGATACAAATAAAATAATAATTATAATAATTACATAAAATAAATAAATAAATGTTTACTTCTGTTTGCAGTGGTGGAAAGTAACTACTGTAGAACTTCAATTAATAGCTCAGGCTATAATTTGCTTATACCACTGACCTCAACGGACTTATATTTGGGACAGGCGTCAATGTGGGAGGGGCTTTTTTTTGCATTGTTGGAATAATAACAGCTTTCTGTTCTCATTTCGACTTTGTGCTGATGGCAACAAATATTAGGTGTTAATCAAAGACACAGAAAACAGGTGCACCACTACCAGAGATTTAAAAAAAAAACACTGTTTACTACTGTTTGCAGTGGTGTAAAGTAACTACTCAAGTAGCCTACTTTAGTTGAGTAATTACACTTAATGCTTACCTTTAGATTACATCAATATAGGCAAGTTGATGTTTGCATATCATCTTTTGTTTAAAATTTGCACTTCATTTGCTCATTATTATTATCTGAGACCTCTGAGACCTTCCCACTTTGCATCCAAACTGCTGCACATCAATTTCCTTTAGGATAAATAAAGTTTTATCTTATTTTATCCTAAATATTGAACTTTTTACTCCTCATACTTGATAACTTAAATTAGTTTGCAGATTTGGATTGTTAAAAAATAATGTCAGTGAATAAAATATGCTTTATTATTATAGATTTAGCTGCCAGACAGTATGCAAAGTCACTAGAATTAGCTCCACCTTTACAAGCTGCAACATTATGATTGTGATTATAATCCAGTAATTTGCATTATTTTGAAATGGGCCTGTCTGCATGATTAATACTTTTATATTTAATACATTAAGTATATTTTGATGCTATTATACTTCTAATGAAGTAAAATTTTGACATTGCATTGTTTAAATAACAACAGCTTTGGTCTAATAATCTAAAAATAATCAAAGACACCAAATATGTGCACCACTTCCAGAAAATGATAACATGATTATCTACTGGACTGCATTTAAATACAGTTTTGAGGTACTTATAGTGTACTTTACCTAAGTAATTCTATGGTATGTTTAAGGGTTTGAAAGACACATTTTCTTTAAAAATCTCCATATCACACCATTTATGACAGACAGAAACTGTGGATTATGGTTATTTGTGGTGGAGGAAGGGTCATGCATTTTTCTGCAGTTACTTAGGGAGGCTCAAGGAAAAATACTTATTATAAAAATATTTTTTTCTAAACTTCCAATGTGCATAATTACTTCATTGCAATTACTAATTACTTAAAGAAACTTTTGGTACTTAAACAAGGCTATATCTTGATGCCTACACATTTGTACTTTTATTAAAGTACATTTTTAATACGGGACTCTTACTCGTAATTGAGTACTTCTACACTGTGATATTACTTGACTATTTCTTGCCCTTCTCATTTGCATAACTCTGGTACTGACACAGTTAGTCCAATAATTGATCACAACAATGTTGAAAAAATCAATTAAGCATTTGATTTGTTTATGATTTGAAAATGTCAAGCACTCTCCAGTGCTGATTTGTTGATTTTCTCTGAACATTATGATGTTCTGAAGAGCTCAAGTGATGAGTTTTTACTTCTTTTTTGGACATTTCATTGACTAAACGATTACTTAATCAGTTGGAAAATTAATTTACAGATGAATCAATGACAAATAATAATTTGATGCAGCCCTCCACCATTAATTTATCTATCACAGTCACCATAACCACCCAAAAAAGAGAGTTAATTTATTTTTGGTATTCATATACAATAACCTATTTTTGGATTCACTTTGTCAGTATATTGTCCATCCAACACCTTTAGGACTGATTACAGTTTACATGCATGCCTTCAGTTTGGGATGGGCTGTCTGCTCGTCAGTGTACTTGTAGTCAGGACAAACCCTCAGTGTCAAAATCTGTGCGTGTAAAATGTAGCTGTATAAATGAAAATGGAGGTAGAGGTGAGTTCATTTGATTTACGGCATACTAAAGGTGATAGACAAAGTCCCTAAAATGAGTCTTCTGGACAAAAATGGAGCAATCAGGAAAGTAATAACAGTCTTCTTTAAATTAATAATGTAGATCGAGCAGTGGCCTTGTATGCTAAGATGCACAATTAGGCCTTTGATGAATAAAACAGGTTATAAGTCCCAGAAATAACTGGCACCTTTATGGGAAACCCATAGCTTCCTTTGCCCTGCTCAGAAATATCACGGCTTGGTGTGGCGAGGCCTGTTTAACCTGTAAGTGTCAGTTTTCAATAAACAGGTTGTTGCATCACACTGGATCATTCTGTTGCTTCAGCTGAGTATTAAAAAATTGTTTTGTTATCACTGCAGTTATCCTCTACATGGGACCTCACATTTATCTGCAGCCTTATGTGTGTTTTTGTCATATACCTGCCTGAGGTTTGACTTTTTTATAACTATTTTGTGAGGGATGTCTTCTGCAGTGTGAAGAGCTGCAGAGCCGGAGACATTTGGGTTGTAAGTTTCCTGCATGACATCCAAGAGACAAGAAAAATCTAGGACGCAGAGCAACATCAGCAGCAGTGTGTCCAGAAAAAAAGGCAAGTTTGAAGAAAGGGATGTTCAAGTGCTCAAATCAAGGGACTTAAATGAAAAGAGACCTAAATACAAATAATACAACTAACGAATGCAACGAACAACAAGTTAATTGGAAATAAATCTGATATTTAATACACTAGACACTTATTACATTTTGAAATCACTTCTGATCCAAGGTTTTATTCTGCCATTTTCAAATATCCTTTAAAATGTGGGTCAGTGAGACAAAACTCTTCAATCAAATGTCTGTCATGGGAGCCTTGACATGAAAAAGTTTGGGCAGCCCTGGTTGCCTGAGTGAATCTGCATCCCCCTAAACCTGTCCCAGTAAACTAATTGGCGTTACTAATAGATGGCTGGATGAACTGTAGTCCTGTGTGGTAATGAATTCACACGATCCGGTGTCATAGCTGAAGGACTTGTTAAAATGCAAATGAATGATGACCCTGTTATGTGTCTATCAATTTGGGGGGATCCACGTTACCAGCGCATCACAATGAGCCCCTTGTTCACGCACGAAAATACAATTAGGCCCACGGGCAGGGAACAGTTCAACATGAGGGCCTGTACAGAAAATTAGATTTAAAGACGGACTTTTTAAAACTATCAGCTAATTTGGGCAATAATTTTAAAGTAGTCCAACTGTTTTTGAGGGTAATTGGAGATTTATGTTCATATTAGGGCTCCTTTTTTAGAGTAATTTTCCCTCAGTGTGCAGGATGATGTGTGGAAGACTCACTTTGCTGTCTCTTTTGTTGCTCGTATGTATAGAGGACACTGTACAGAGAAAGATGTACTTCAGATAGCCTTGAATGCATTGAAATCTGTTATGTATGTGTCTGTGTGTGCGGATGCCTCAAGAGATTCCTGTGCAATTTTCTAAACTTCTTCCACCGCTCCTGTGTTCCCCTCTCTGATCCATGTATTGTTTTTGCCACTGACAGATGCCAGAATACAGCCGTGTGTGTGTGTGTGTGTGTGTGTGTGTGTGTGTGTGTGTGTGTGTGTGCGCGCGTGTGTACACATGTGAGCCAAATAAGCAGAGCCAGCCTGATGTTTGAAATTATCTGTACTACTATTTCATCCTCCCTGCAGCTGAAGACAAAGCAGAAGGCAAACACACACAAAAAAACCGTAAAAAGACCAACGTGAAAAGCAGAGCATGTATTCACACGTCCACTGCAAAAGACAACATGTTTTTATTTAGGTTTTGTTCTCTTTTTTTACTTAACTACTGAGAGGAAACTGAATGCACACGTGCACAAACAGTCATATGTATTTAGAGTCAGACCTTCAACAGATCTTCAAACTGTTCTATCAGTTGTTTGTTTCCTTCAGATATGCATTACACAGTGCATAGAGTCCAGACTAATTTGTGTGTTGTGTCAGTGTAAATACAGCATTGTATTAAATAGATTTTCTGCTTACCACCTCTGGAGGTCGCTGTAGATCCCACATTTTACACTCTAATACTCTCTCTCTATTCAGTTCAGTCTAATAAAGCTTTGTTGGCATGACATTTATATAAAAAATATGATGCCGAGCATTTACAAAGAGGAAAATAAAAAAAGAAAACATTAAAAACTAGAGCTGTACAGGGGATGTATTGAAACAATATTCAGTATCTGGAAAAAATGTGTATTCATATATAAAAGCAAAGAAAAAGCAATTTCTTTATTAAGATTTTTTACAATTTGTTTACACTTACCTGACTTGCAGTTGTTGCCTTTTGAGACACAATTGACTTGTTTTCCGTGTCTGCGTGCTGTATTTCTGGTGCCTACTTCACACAAAAATGCATACTAATATTCTTCTTTTTATTTCAGTCCCCCTGAAGCAGATCATCCTCAGTACAGGTTTATATTTTTTGTCTGAAGCAAATAAAAAGCTTTTTTTTGTTGCTCCAAATTTGGCAGAAGCAGCAGTTGAGAGAAAACCTCTGGCCGTGCCTGAGACATTACGACTGTATGCCTCACAGATTCTGCCTCTGCTTGCCAGCATTAATTATATTTTGCTTGTCAACGGCTTTTTATATTCAAAGGTGTTCGGCGCAGACAGCTGTTTGAAAGCAACTCTGAAAAAGGGATTCTGATGATGATCCTTATTTTTGCAGCATAAATGGTGTCTCAGAGTTCTTTATGTGGGATCTCTTTATTGAAAATACATTTAATGAAACATTTTGAATACACAGCAGCCGCTTTTTATGTATGTCGTATATATTTTTTTTTCTAGGGACACAGAAATATTGTTCAATCTGACCTTTTATTTACAGGTAAATTTTTGGAGTGATTTTTTAAAGGGACAGTTCAACCCCAAATCCAAAAACAGATATATTTTCTCTAACCTGTAATTTATCAGTCTACATCGTTTTAATGTGAGTTGCAGAGTGTTGGAGATATCGGTTGTAGAGATGGCTGTCTTCTCTCCAAAATAATGGAACTTGTGGTTCCCAAAGTGCCAAAAAATATAAAAACTCAACAGCAATGTCTCTTTCCAGAAATCACAACCCAGTTACTCAAGATTATCCACAGACCTCGTTGGGAGCAGTTTCATGTAGGAACTATTTTCTTTCTATCAAACTACACCTGCCAACTGTATCATAGTGCAGAAGGAAGCGTGCATCATGAATGAGAGGTTTGAGCTGTTCAGACAGGTCCATTCACTGTTCATGCCTTTTCCCATGACAAGAAATACACCAAAATTCATACATATCCCACTTAATGATGGGCCAGTTATTTGTACATAACTCACAAAAGGTGTGATCACGTGACCAATGCGCTGAGGGGCGTAAAGAAGGATGCAACCGTGGGCAGTCAGTGTTGCCAGATGTACGATAATTATTGTATATGTACAATGATTTTGCCCAATGTACGATCAATAATTCCTAATGTATGATAATTTGACCACTGTGACACTTACAATAAGCACTTAGTTAAGTTTCTGTTTCTGTTTCATTTTTACTCATTTCCTGGCTCCTACATCTGTGTTGATGCATCACTTCTCACATGATCAAAATACATATAATACATATAATTTTTAGCCTCTGGTGCGATAGTTTAACATTTCCAATCTGGCAACACTGCGAGTGGCCCAGTTGGGAGGTAGGTTGGAGCAGTGAATGGTTCACAAAACACAGGACTTTCCCCTGGAGACTGGTGTTAAGAGTGGTTTGAACTTGGAGTTATTTTAAGGTATGTCCTTACCATGTTTCTTTCCCTGAAACTAACGTCAGTATCTTTACTTGCCTAAGCCGACCCTCAGCAGCCTCCGTTACCTTCAATTAATTACGTAACTTTATGTTAAGGATGTAATGTCATTTTTGGGCTTCTGATTCATGGAATATCATAAAAACTGTGCCTGTGTGTGTATTTTCGGAGGATATCATACCAGCCTATATACCATGATACGATGCAGCTCAACTGTAACATTTGCCTGCTCATTTGTGCTAGGTGAGCTTGTGAACTTTTGGTGAACTTAGCCTTCAAGTGTAAATTGCTGGATTGTTTCGCACAGCTTTAAGGCAGCAGTATTTGCTAAATTGGACCAAGCCCATCAAGTAAGTTGACTGTAAAATTACTGGGACACTTTTGATACAAGACAAGAAATTCTGTAATTCAGATTTTTTTCACCTGTACTGTACAGGTGGATTTAGGGACCACACATGCTGTCCATATATCTCTATATCCATCCAGGAGCCTCCCAGTTCTCCTTGGTGCGCCCCACAGCTTCCCTCATCATGCCTGTAATAGAGGCAACCAAGAGGGAAGACATTCTGGGAGACACTGGCTGGCTGACAGAGGAAGGGAAGGAGGAGGGGGGCAGACAGATGTTTGAATCTCAGCCCCGGGGCGATGAGATCAATCCATCCTCCGAGGCAGAGACAGAAACAGAGGGATAGATGGAGAGATGGGAGCAATGTCTATTAGTTCAGTTGGCTGCCCTCTTTTCTCTCTGCATCCCAGATATCAGCAAACCCAGTATAGATCCAAACACCCTGAATACACCTAGAGCAGCCAAAGTGACAAAGAAAAAGAAGTCTTGGCAGAGGTGTTATAACAAGAATCCTACAGTTTAAATGCACATCTGTCTTCTCATGCTCATATTTGTAGTGAATGCAGTAATAATGTGGAGATGTCTGCAGCATGTATACCTGTATTATTTTGCTTTCATTAAAGAAATGATAGATAAATATGGACATGGATGGGACTCGGATGAGATTTTTTCAGTTGCAGATTTAACACATTTTATGCAAACTGTGTGGCACTGAGAGAGACTCAAACAGAAAAATAGTGGTGTCGTTGTCAGGAGAAAAGTGAGACTAATTACTCAGGGTCCCAATGAGAGGAGGGCCCCAAAAAAGCCTAAAATGAATTATGAAATTAATTAAATTGCATTTTGTTTATGAGAAAAATAGTGCCATAACTAATTTAAAATTGACTGAATAAATCAGTTTAAAGACTAAAGTTTATATAAAAAAATAATGGAAGTTTTCTGAGGCCCCTCTCAACCCTTATAGGTGCAAAATGGTTAAGTCTGCCCGTGAACGATTCGTCTCAAGAGCTGAATGAATGACTGCTTATGCTGATGCAGCACCAAGGTACATTGTCATGTCTTTCCCGAAGAAAGGTAAGAAAGAAAAGAAAAGAAAAGAAAAGTGTGACAAAGCAAAATGACTTTGTTGAACATAATAAGATAAGTTAAACTGTGCGTGTGTGTGACAGCCCCTCTGCTAGACTCCTCTGCTACCGCTGATTGTTTTCTGTTTGCAGGGCAGCAGACCTGATGATCCTAATTAGGTATCATTGGACACACCTGGGCCCGGTGTGTCCAGTGCACATAAGAGCAGCAGTCAGTCTTTGGCTGCAGACCTCCTCACCACACCTTTGTTTTAAGTAGTTTGTTTTCTTTCAACACCTGTACTGTACATTTCACTTTATTCACTCCCTCAACTACGGACTCTAGATTTTGCTCACCTATTTGTAAAGATTGTTTGACTTATTGATTAATTTCAATTAATAAATCATTTTATGGGTTAATTGAAAATGGTACAATGCAAAGTTTTAGTGACATTCTAAGTCGTCTTTTAGTTACCAGAATGCACTTCTCAAATTAAGGGTAACATTCTCTATAAACATCAGAAAATATTTTTTGTTAAAATATCACATACATTTCATTTTCATTTTAAAAAATCTGCAATCTCAGGTCTCAATAATGTTCTGAATGTTACTTTGAAAATGTTCTTCTTTTGTTCTTATGTAACATTGTGGGAGCGTTTTTATCAAAAGAGCATTCTATGATCTGTCGCCTCTCAACATCACCAAAACATCCCCAGAATGTTGTAGTTAAAACCTTATGTCAGCATTTAACCTTACAGGAATATTATTTGAAATAATAAACATCCTTAAAATATTCTTTAAACATTAGATTAAAATGTTTTTTGAAAACAGTATTGCAACTTCGAGGTAGCCAATGTTGTGGGGATGTTCCCTGCTAGCTGGGTAAGGCCTGGAATTTGATGCAATGCCCCTGAAGAGAAAACCGTAGACTTAAACATACAAAAAAAAGTAAAACACATCAACTCAAACTGAAAACCTAGCGTCCTCTAAACTTACTCCAATCAGACACTTAACACAAACTTTTCGTCTGTGTCAGAACCTCCAAGAAATATTCATGCAACTTTTTTTTCCAGCGACAGTGGGAGGAAGTCCGTCCGTATAGTTTAATGATCTGATCATCTGGACCAGTGTGGCTGCTGTTGTAGGAGTCTGGAATGCAGCCATTTTGACTGAGTGTAAAATATTCATGAAGTACCAATGGTTGCCCATCTGACTGGCTGGGGAACAGCTGCTGGGTCTCTGTGCCTCTAGAGGTGCAGCATCTGTCCATTTGAGGAGATTGAATATGTGTCTGTGTGAGCGCATGCTCGACTTTACATGTGTGTGCATGCCTTTCTAGACATGCATGTGTGTATGAGAGCACGCATCCTGATGTATGAATGTGTGTGTGTGTTCATCATGTCTCAGGGGGACCAGACATCAGGAGAAACAACTGTGTATTTAACTTGCTTATCTCCAGATGGTGGAGGATCATTTTAGAAATGATCAAAAAGTGAGTCTCAGTTTTATCAGGATCTGTTCTTGTCAATCAAATATCACCCTCATACACACACACACACATGCACACACAAGGAGAACAGCACTAATACAGTCGGATGTGTGTGATGTGTAAAACCTAGTGTGTCTTTTGTGCATCTGAAGTCTATGCCGTTCTATATGTATCTGTCCCAGCATCAGCACATCACAGCTCAGCTGTGTGTGTGTGTGTGTGTGTGTGTGTGTGTATTATGTGTGTGTGGGCTGTTCGCACCCGTGCGTGTGAAGCTCACAGAGAGCTGTGCAGCTTTGGCTGTGGCTGTATGATGGACATCTGGAAGCTAAATTGGTTAATGGCGCCTCCAAGCCAACAGCCAGCCGGCCGTCCCCATCGCTGAGCTGAGAGAGAGTGACTGTGTGTTTGTGTGTGTGTGTTTGTGTATGTGTGTGTGTAGACTGGAGTGGTGGGGGGGGGGGGACTCTACATCTGGCCAGCCGTCCTGCCACAGACAAACACCCCTGCTGGACTTTTTAGGGGGCTTTTCCCTTCCAAATTATTTTTTTTGTGTTATCTTCAGAGTACACTCCAAACAAAATCAAATTTGTTGTGTTCACACAGACAAACTGCTGCGTTTGAGAACATAAAGAAGCAGAACATTTGGCTCTGGTCACCACACCATAAATCATTGTTGCGTGTGACTAACTCAGTGTTAACGCAGCTGATATTTAAAGCACATCTTGTTTTGAGGAACTTTCAGCCCACGTTGACTTTCATAGTGACTCAAAAGCCTGCAGACAGTCTAAGAACACTTCCTTTTATTCATTTTTATTACTTAAAAAACATAAAAACTTGTTATCTACTTTTAAACAGTGGTGCTGTAAGCCAAATGCTAACATCAGCACACTAACATGTTCACCATGATAATGCTACCATGCTGTTTTTAAGCAGGAATAATGTTTACTATGTTCACCACCTTCATTAAGCACTGTAACATTTGCTAATAAGCACCACATGCAAAGTACAGCTGAGACTGACAGGAGTTTCTTTAGTTCAGTAGTTCTGCCGGTAAGAATTTGACCTGATGATGTGAGGAAAAGTTACAGGATCACTTAAATGATTACAGTTCATCCTGGGGGGAGCATGAATGTTTGTGCTAAATTTCATGGTAGTGTTATCAGTGGATGTCGAGATATTTCGCTGAAAAAGAGAAAACTTTGACCAGCTATGGTGCAAGGGGATCTGACTCAATTGCCAGAATAAATGTTGGCATTGTTCATTTCTGTAAACCATAGATATGTTACATTACATATGTGTATACATTAAAACTTGAAATTTCCATGTGTTTAACAACACTGTGGTTAATGTGTGGTTAGGTGTAGGCTTACAGTTAGCAAAATATCATGTTTTGACTTCAAACTACCACTTATGGTGACACAATCCCCTCTGAAAAGGCAGCGATATTTTGGTCAAATAAAATTGCTTTTTGTGGCACTATCATGGCAGGAAAGGCAGCCATGTCTTGGTAAACAAAACAACCACTTTGGTTAAAGAAACACCCATGTTTGTTGACTAAAAAGGGACACTAAAAAACACCCACGACACTCACACACTCATACTCACATTCATTTGTTTTGTAATGTCTGAATGTCTCCTGATGTTTGTAGTCCTGCCTCAGCTGTTGTGTCCTGTCTTGTTTGTCTTGCTTTTTTCTTCACAATAAAGGGTAAAAAAAACCCCACACAATTGGTGCCCAAAAGCTGCTGGAAATGTAACGAAGATACAAGAAAAAAGCTATTGATTTTGTTGGTTTTTGTTTGTTCTGCAGCTACCATCCACCATCCCCTCCACCTCCCAGTGACAATGTCAGCCAATACACAACCTTACTTTATAAACCTTAAAATGATATGTGTAGAACATAGCAATGTAACATAGCCGTGGTTTGCAGAAATGCATTGTCTTCTGGCGACTGGGCAGGAGGATCACCAAAGTTAATGAGTTTCGTCCTCATGAATGTCTGTTAAAAATATCATGACAATCCATGTGAATGCTGATGATATATTTCAGGTTGTTCCAAAAATGATGAAGCTTAGTGTGACGAAAAATCAAAAAATCAAACATTTATAATGAATTAATTAAAAACGAAAAAAGATGATAAATGGGATCTACTCATAAATACAAACAAAATAAAGGAGAAAAAAGACACATAAAATGAACGGATATGCAGCACCAATCAGGAACACATGTAAGCAACATAATGTAATAACCAGATCACAGACGAAGATATAATAATGTCAATTTCTATTTAGTTTGGAGCACACTGTCGGCCTTACAGACATCTACAACAGCAGACAGTCTAAGTGGGAACTAAAAGGAGATGGAGACTGATAATAATGGCAGGACAGCGGAGGAGTCAGTCAGGAAGGTAAAGAAAGAGAGGAAGAGGCCGAGTGTAAGATGAATGATCAAGGTTGTGAGGTAGGTGACAAAGGACCCATAATGTCTGCCATCATTCATTACGGCAATAATATCACACAGAGTGTACTTTATTATGATGTGACTGTGATGTAACAAGTTTAAGCACCCATAATCACTGTAAAGAGTGTCTTGGGGGATATTATAGCATTTTACCTCTGATATAAAATATAACACTGCTCTATAGGTATCTGAAGACCACAAATGCTGCCATAGCAACATGGTGAGCTGCTTTATGGGAGCTCGAACTACCTACAGACCAAAATGCTTCGCAGCGCATTCATACAAGGAGCTCCTTGTTGTCCTGTTAGAACACACACTGTAAAAACAATAACAACAACAAAACAACAATATCTGATGTTTTTACAGAAAAAAGCAGCTGTGGATGCATTTTAGTGTTAAGGAAGATTCAAAAGCAATACTCAAATGTTTTAAAATCCAGTTGTAGGCTGCATATGAATCTGTAAAGCATAACACATGGATTTATAAAATTTAATATGGTTAATTTCTCTAAAAACAAAGTCAACCTGTCAATTTTTTTTTAACATTGTCATGTTGTAGTTTTAACAGAAATGTACTATTTTTTGTTTTACAGTTTTCTTTTGTTTAAACTACAGTCGTCTGTAAATTCTTCAAAGAAATATTATTTCAACATATTCTTACTTTAAATTAACAGTTTTGTTTGGTTCAGTGGTTTAAAAAATATTACTGTAAATAGAACACTGTTTCATGATTTCTCTATCTACAGTTTTGTGATGTTGTGATTTTACAGCACTTCACTGTTAATTTCTAGGACAATTTTACAATAATCGGATCTCCAAAAGTCAGTTATGATCAGGCATGCTGCAGCTGCTGGATCTGAGCGGGCAGAAAACACACAAACAATGAGCAAGAGAGAAACACTAACATGGACAGAGCTTTAAACAAATACTGCAGATGCAGAACAGCCGAGTTCAGGCCAAGAGGGCACAAATGGCGGCATGATCTCCTCAAATCTTCATCGTAAGAGCTCAGAGATCATGTTGAAATGAAAAATGCTACTGTCGCCTCTGTTCTGTTCTGCCTGCCTGCCTGTCTGTCTCTCCTCAGTCCAGATGTCAGAGGAACTAGCCAACAGCTGCGGCAGGAAATGAGCCCCCAGGCAGTGAAAAGGCTAATACACTTCCACACAGAGACCAAAACAAAACATGCGCACACACACACACACACACACACACACACACACACACACACACACACACACACACAGATGAAGTCAGAAGACAGCAAATTGATGATGGACACTGTGCAGGGCATGACACGCAAAGTTTGTGTGTTTCTTTGTAACTGAGCATCTTCACAAACATGTGTATATGGACTCTCACTATAAGCATGCAATGTGATACTTTTGTCATCTGTGACAGTATTCATGTGTCTTTTTCTCTCCTGGATTCATCCATTTTGCGTAAAGCGTGTGTGTGTTTGGGCAACGGTGTGCCAGCCTGCCAGCCTGCCTGCCACATCGCCAGCCCCCGAGCCAGCGGGAACATTTGCCTTGTGGCTCCAATTCCCAGGAATGCCTAACCTGCGCCAGCTGTTGAGAACATGTTACCTGTGCCAACAATGCGCCGGCTCTGCCCACCACATCAGCTGCCGCTCGGTCTCCATCTGGGTGCGAGATTGGATTTCTGTGCGTGTGTTTGTTTGTTTGCAGCTCACTGTATCTTTAACTCTTCACACATCTGTATTTAGGCTTGCATGAGTGCACAGCCTCTTTCATGTGTGCCAGTGTGTAGATGCATGTATGGATGTTCCTAGTGATGTCGTGTGCACGCTCTGTGTGTGTGTGTGTCAGCTCCAGTGTGTATGTGTGTCTCCATCTGTGTGTGCTGGGCCTCCCTTGCCTGCATCTGGAGCAGCATTGAAGAGGCTTTCCAACAAGGCCAATGGCGGCCAGCCTGCCAAACAGCCCAGATGTTAGTTCTGTAAGCCTCGGGCTAAATGGAGGGAGCCACACTCTCATTATTCAGGAATAGTAAATTGCGACCACTTTTTTTTTTTAACAGGAGAGAAAAGGAGAGACACCATGATAGAATTAAAGAAGGGAAGTGAGAGAGATCTGTAAGAGGTGTAATTGATGTGACTGTTACTGTAAGCCTCTTCACACAGCTCAAAGAACAATCATAATAAATAAATCAGACTAAACGCCACTTTGATGAATTACTCTTGTCGAGTTTCAAGCCTCCACAAGTTGATTTATAAACTGAAACTGGTGGCTCCCTGAAAGATAGGAGATTAATCTAAAACCTCATGACATGTTGTGATGTAATTTAGGTTCATTACAATCTACTGTAGGTCTTATTTTCTTGGATATATTTCCTATTTGTAATAATAAAAATGGTAATCGCTGAGTTCTGGGAACACAGCGACATCGCTGCGTAGAGGTCAAACTGGACAGGAAACACAAACTGTCAATCCAGATTTTCAACAAACCACCAACTACAAAAATAAACAGTAAAACTATCACTCTTCAAGTTCAGCAGTTGAGTTTAACTTTATTGCATTTATTTTGGGCATGTTCCCAAACTGGGCAATAACATAGGTGAATACAAATCATAAGTAATAGAAATAATGTCTAAAACTACAAAAATAAGATCCAAATTGTATATTAAAGGGACAGTTCCAGTCATAAAAAAATCAATATCAACTGATGTGTTCGCTATATTTAGAATATTTTTCTTACCATTAGACTGTGATCTCTGACAGGGAAATTAAGCCTTTATCTCGCTCTCTTTAAAGATAAGATTGGAGATAAGATAAGACTGTTGATTGATCCCACACTGGGAAAATTCACACATTACAGCAGCTCAAGAATCAGTAGTAAACGAAAAATGCAGAAAAAAATGAAGAAAGTGAATGGCAAAAAAGGATAAATATTACAAAAATACAGATTAGATAAAATAATATTAAATTAATACTACTACTACTGATAATAATAATAATGATAATAAATAAATAAATAAAGCCAGATCCCATTAAGAAAAACTGACACAGGAACTGCTGGTCTACCACTGCCTCAATCAGTTTTTCATTTGTATTATTGTGTGACTTTGGTGTTTAAAAGGGTTGGTTCAGATTTACCAAAGTCACACAATAATACAAACCAACTGAATGAAGCAACAGTAGACAGACAGCTCTGAGCTCGATTTAAAATAAAAAATGTCAATTAGTGTTTATGAGAACGCAAACACACATACACACACACACACACACAAACACAGGGTCACACTCAGAAACATGCAGTGATGTTATCTACCACCGACACTCAGGTAAATCTCTCATGCAGCAAATAGTGCATGTATACAACACTAAATCATCCAGACAGACATTGAAAAGAAAGACAATGGCATCACAAAATCCAGTCTGGTTGCTATGAGGTCACCCTCTCTATCATCTCTGTTTTCTAAACAACAGAAAGCAAACATCCCTCCAAAATATTCCTTTGGTAAACAGGAGAGCAGTTTTGAAAAAAAAAACACAACATGTTCATTCACCATCAAACAGTACACAATTAGCTTGATCATCTGGGCGGGTGAAGCTGCGATGTTGAGGGCAGATTTGGGTGCATGTGTGTGTGTGTGTGTGTGTGTGTGTGTGTGTGTGTGTGTGTGTGTGTGTGTGTGTGTGTACTATAGTAGCCACAGAGGTGGCATCTGCCAGGGCGCTTTAGCTCTGTTTGTGAGATCCATGTGTGCGGACTTCCACAGGGCTTAGAGAACGCCCCCCCACCCCCCATATGGTGAGCTGTCACTGGGGCGACATGGTGCAGCCCTCCCCTGTGTGGGACCTCCAGCCAGCCATCAGACTCACTGAGTAAACAACAACTGGACATGGGCTGATGATGCTGTATTTTTTGGGATAGGATTTCGGGATAGGATTTTTTTGGGATAGGACATTATCTCCTTTAAACCTGGGGCGAAATACCACAAAATAATCTATTTCTCACGTGAATTACCTCGCTCATATGTCGGTATTTATGCTTCAGTGATATCCCAAAATCTGTTTTCTGGAAAACACAAACCTTTTGTCAACAAACCTATCAAAACAGATTTGACTTCTAAATCATTTCAAAGGGGTTTAACGGTCATGATGAGATGTTACTGATTCAACTGAGCTGCTTTAAAATGGCCAAACCATGATCGGGATATAAAGTCGTTCCTTTTGAGTTTGTTAAAAAAGACATGTGACTAAGTAGCTGTGAATCCTTCGTAGCTTCTCCACGTCTAGTCTGCGCTGACAACTTCCTATCAAACACGGCATACGACACATTTGGGAAATGCAAATTGCTGAGAGAAAAACTTGAGTGAGAGACATCTCCTCCCCTGACAGATATCTTTCTCACATCTGTCTCTGTCTTCCTGCGCACAGATGTTACACTGCAGTTTGCTCTGAGAAGACGTCTCCTCCTGTGACTCCCCAAGGAGCAAGTAGCCTGGGGAAAATCACATTTACACATAAAGTGTTAATGTGTCTCTGAGAGCAAGTGTGTGTGTGTGTGTGTGTGTGTGTGTGTGTGTGTGTGTATGTGTGTGCGAAGACAAACAGAGAGGGAGACAGAGGGAGAGAGTCTTACAAAGGAAGTAAAGGAGGCGCAGACCAGAAATAGGAAGTGGCAGGATTTGAAACTGGGGGCCCTCAGGGGCCATCAGAGGCTTTGGAAGTGGGTGGATGAGTGTGTGTGTGTGTGTGTGTGTAGTGTGTGGGAGAGGGGGGGTTGTACCGCTGCTCTCTATCCTCTGGCTGTACTCAAACTGTGTGTGTTTTTGTTGCTGATCTCACCCAGTTGTTGGAAAGCCAAACACAGTCTGTGCACCCAGATGTTGACAGATGTGCTGCATACAACCTAACTTCCTCTGAAACTCACACACATAAACACATAATGACAGACAAACACAGGAGAGATAATAACACACACTTCCTTTATGCCCTCCAGAGACAATCTTTCTGGCGTGCTTGAGATATTCAACAAATACCACAATATTTCTTAAAACCAACTTCAGCCCCGCTGCGCTCTTGAGGGACTGACGTCCACTGCTGCACTGTTCCAGATGTTCTATAAATAACTTAAACACACAGAGTTTGCCTCATCCAGATGTGCGTAGTTCATAAGCAGCAGTCTCACAGAAAAACGGAGAGAGAGAGGGGGACAGACTAACAGCTGGAGCCCTCGGTAAAATGCAGCTCTCCCTAGTGGCCTGCAGTGGTTCTTGCAGCTGCAGTGAGGACGTAAGGGACTGCAGTGGTTCAGAGCGGTGGGACATTTAGTTGTCATCTGTCACAGGTCCAGCTGGTACTGATGTTTTAAGGCTTCAATTGTTATCCTGACCTGTCTTGTCTTGTCTTGTCTTGTCGTTTCCAATCCCATCTTGCTCTGTCCTACCCTGTTTTGCTGTCCTTTCCCATCCTGCTCCTTCAATCACCAATCCTCACCTAATGTAGCTTTCCCTGTGTTGTCCCATTTGTCCTATCAAATCTAAGATCTTAACTGCTCAGTGGGTTGAAATTGAAATGGTCACTATATATAAGTATCTTGGTATTACTTTTGACCAAAACTTGTCATTCAGACCACACACTGGAAACCTTGTTTCCAAGCTAAAACTTATATTAAGATCTTTTTTCAGGAATAAATCCTGTTTCTCACTTCAGGCTAGCAAACACTCTTTTACCTTTGTTGGACTACAGTAATCTTCTCTCTATGCATGCACCTAAAGAAGTTGGACACTGTGTACTATTGTGCTCTGCGTTTTATCACTGGCTGTGAATATCATGCACATCCCAGTCGCTGAGACAAAAATGTTGGCAATGTGGGTTTCAGCAAAACACAAATGCGTTACATTAGCACAAGGATACGTTGAAACTTGACATTTTAACAATGCTGAGGTTAATGTGTGGTTAGGTCTAACTTCAAAAAGTAGTTGGTTATCATAAGGAAAACATTAAGTTTTGGCTTAAAATTCTAGTTTCGGGGGCAGAAAGATGAGTGGAGAAGCCGTCAATGTTAAAATAAGCAGCAATGGTAAAGAAAACAATTGTTTTCGTTCCTAAAAAGCTGCTGGAAAAACAGTGACAAGTTGCTACAAAACAACTAATTTTGTTGTTTGTTGTCAACAGCCAAACAGACACCTTGCCAACGTATCACACCATTCCCTATCTTCTCCACCTACCAATCAGCTTATATTCTGCATCACTATGAAACCTGCCGATTTGTTATTATTTCGTACTTGTGGTTTGAAACAATGCAAATGCAGACTGGAAAAAAAAAATCAAATGGGTTCAAACTTTGGAAGAAAATAATGTATTTATATATGAGTCTTTTGGTCTTTGCAACAAGTCACTTTAAAAAATGATATGATTTCAGGCCATTTAAGCATCACTGTTGATTGTAAGACTAAAATTTGTGTCGATAGAGAAGAAAAAGGGAAGAAAGCATGGAAGAACTACAAAATAATGATTTTTATCTTCCACAGCCAACAATATATATATATAGTGAATGTAGCTTGAGAAAACATCTTATTTCTAATACATTTTGTATGTGTTCAACCATATGTCAAGGTCACAGCTCAGCGATGGCAGCCGCTCACCTCTGGAACAAAAACAGATCAAAGTTCTCCCCGTCCTCTTTCTCTCTCTCTGCCATCCTCCCACTGCTTCATTGACTCGATCACTGAGCAGAATCTACACTGATGGCACCCAGTGGACCTCCAGCATGCAGCTGGAAGAGCAGAGAGAGAGGAAGTGTGTGTGTGTTTGTGTGTGTGAGAGGCAGAAACAGAGGATTTATATGCATGTTCATGCCTGGAGATGTTTGCATCACTGAGGGGAGGATGGGGGTTTCTGGCTGCTCCCACCGCCTCATGCAGGTAACATCTGTCTCCAAACTCCGAGACCCACAAACCTAAAATTCAGTCACAGCATTTCTCACATAGTTGATAAAACGACACAAAGTGGACAAACCACCACTGACTCCTTTCAGTTTGCCCAGCCATCCCATAAAGAAATATACCCTCAGCCTACAAACTGCAGTGTCATCCTTCCCGTCACTGCTATGAGCTTATGATGCTGGGAAACGTCAGAACAAACCTGAGCAGTAAATCAGGAGCCTTTGCTTCAAGGCTCAGCTCTCAGTTTATCACCACGGTGCAAAATGACTCCTACATTACTACAGCGGCTTCCGCTAAGCAGCGGTCAATCACATAATTGCTTTTACCCTTACACGAAAATAATCCTGCTGTCATATTGGGACTTCCTAAAGCAGACGTTGCAGATTTTATATACCTGCCTCTTGATTTACTGAACATTGAACTTTCTATCATCACTGTGTTATCAGAATTTTGCAGTTATATGGTGTTATTTAAATTAGAATTACTTGCTGGATATGCTAATTTTCAACTCTTTATTTTGCAAAGGACTAATAATCTTTTGAATGACCAACTTGTTATTAGAATACTTTTTAATATATATTTAAAATTATGTTACAGAAAAAACAAGATAAATTATATAAAATAAATACATTTATATAGCACTTTTTCTAGGTCATTTTTTTCTTGTAATTTTTTTTTCTTTTTTGCTATCTTTTGGGCCAGGTCTTGTTAACTCCCTTGTTGCCTTCTCCCCTATGTTTTTGAAAGAAATCAAACCAATGTGCCCAGGTTTCAAAGGGTTAAATAGGCAGAGTGAGATGCTGTGTGAAAGAAAAGTGATGCAAAGACAGATTCATGAAAATAGATAAAATAGATGTCCAGTTTACTGTTTCTATGTAATTATCAGCAGATAACACTATACAATTTAGCAGCGTGAAATCTTTACATTTACAATCTTTATCTTTACACTTTAAAGCTAAATAATAATAATAAAAAGATCAGAGGAAAAAATGATTAAAATAGTCTTACAAAGATTAAAAGTACTCAAAGACGAGGGATGAGAGAAGATGTAAATGTGATGTGTTCAGACTGATTTATTAAATGCAGTCTACATTTTGAGTATGTATCTGGGGCAAATATTTTAAATTACAGTTATTTGGCACCCAAAAACAGTCATAAAAACAAGCATTTCACAGTTAATATGAGTTTTTTAAATCTTTGTTTAAAAAAACATTGGTCTGTTGGTATCTATCACTGCCTTTTGGCAATATACAATTCTGTATGTGCTGTGACAATTGATTTTAGATGGCAGATTATCACTTAAATTAAGAGTTTATTGCAGTATTATTGCTTCATTTGTAAAGTTAATAAAAGTCTGTTTTCACTCTTATGGCCTCAAGCCCTTCATTTAGGGCAGAGCAGCTGCACACTGCGGAGCAACCTGAGAAACCAGACTGCTCCAACCTGGAGCTGTGTGTGAGGTGGAGCTGGGCATAGAGGACAATGCAAGTGTGTGTTTAATGGGGGCATGATGGAGGGACGGGGGGGGGGGGGGGAGTGCAACCTGTCTGCACATGAGCAGAAGGTATGCACATGCACACAGGTGCATATGTGAGTATGGGAACATATGCATGTATACAAGCACATAAACAGCATAGCAGACAAACACATGTATGCACAGACAAACACACACACATGTTAACTCTAAAACTAACCATGTCAAGGTCTAACTTACGAAACAAACAGCAACCTCCGAGGCCGAAAACTGAGGTCAACACGAAAAATTGCACTTCCCCAACTGCCCACTTGAGGCTGGCTCCAAAAGCAAATCAATGCCCACAGATGCTGATGTTAAAATGCCTAACTTTACAGTAAAAAAAAAAGAAAATAATAAATGTTTGTCTCTACAGAAAATCCGTCAAAAGTCAGCTAGGGTGGGTGTGGGTGAAGGTGAATGGGTCCAACAAGCACAGGACTTAAACCAAGGAGTCTGGTGTTCAAAACTAACAAACAACAGTACGTGTTTTGGCATTTGTGCCACTCAAAGGCGAGTGTTTTTAGTGATATCTATGATTTTTTTTCCTGACCATAACCAAATGGTTTTGTTGTCTAAATCTAACCACCTGCCCCTTCTTACAATCTTCTTTGTGAGTAAAAGGCAAAAGGCAGCCTCCAGCATCTTTATAGTAACGCTGGGACTTCTAAACAAAGTGGCAAAATATGATGAGTAGGGATAAGATCACATACAGGGACAGGGATTTGTTTTTAAACTAAGCTATGATCATCGCGTTATAGGTCAAAATGAAGGGAACACTTTACAGTGTGAAGCAATCAGAGACAATTACCCTGCTATAAATGACCTCAAGGCTGCTGTTGAAGTGAAGGATAGCTGTAATGTTCAGTTTGTTGAAATAATTTCAGAGAAGTTTTAATTGAATATATTTGAAATTTGTAAATTTTTAGTTTGTGAAGTTGTATTTGATTGCACTAGGTGTTCCTTTTATTTTGTCCAACCACTGTACTTGATAGTATCATAAATATGCTAAAGTAAGAAAATTTGAGAAAGATTTTTTCATAATTTTGGGGACAATGTTACACTTTAATGATGATGTAAATGGTGATGGTTTTGGGCCATGAAGTGATGCCACCCTATCATTGACATTTAGCATGTGAACGTAAGATTTATGTTTCCTAAAATCTGAAGCAACAATAACATAAAACTGCAACTTTTCCATAGTTTATAGGTTGGAGGCTGCTTTAAATACATATAAATTTTATCTGGTCATCTGGTACTCTGCAGACTACATTTCACACCTGAGTGCAGAATAGGTGACCCAGAACAGAGCAGAGCCATGCTGGACCATACTGGCTCCCAAGCTGTCCTGCTGCACAGCACACCTTCAACACCGTGGCTGCAGCTGCTCTGTCCCGTCTCGTGTGTGCATATGTGTATGTGTGCCTGCTCTTGTGTGTACATATCCCCTGCACAGGGTCTGTCTGGCCGCAGCTGTCCCTACCTCTATGCGGGTCTCCGGGGCGAGGCTGACCTCTCTCTCCTGAAGCCACTTCAAAGAGACCAGGGATGGGCTGGAGGGGTACGGGGTGCCGGGCTGTCCAGCACGGCTGCTGCTTCCCTGGGCTTTGGGAGCTGGGGCTGGAGTTAAGGTGGGGGGGTGGAGGAGGGGTTGGGTGTGTTGCAGGAGGTGAAGGGAGTCACAAACATAGAGGGCAGGAGTGTGTGTGTGTGTGTGTGTGTGTGTGTGTGTGTGTGTGGCAGGAGGGCAGAGACAGGAGGCATGGGAATGGGGGTAGGGATGTTGTTATAGCTGAAAGCTGTAAGTTAGCTTTTTTTGTTTGTGTGTGTGTGTGTGTGTGTGTGTGTGTGTGTGTGCTGTACAACCTGGACAGACCTTCTGTGCTCTGGTGTCACCTCGGAGTGTCAGGGGTGTGTGCGTGTGTGTGTTCCACTCGGCAGCACACCATCTCACCCACAGGGAGTCAGTGGTCTCGCTTAGTGAGAGCTGATGGCGCATTGGACCCCGGGGCCAGCGTTACACAGGGGTCCTGATGGAAAAGACAGATTAACGGCTACGCACACACATACAGAAGGAATGATAGAATACCTGACAAAACTGTGCAATCAAGTTTAACAGCTCTGAACTAAATGCATTTCTAAAGTTTCACAAAATCACAAATACTTAAAGAAAGACAAAGAAAGGAAATAAAACAAAAACAAGAAAGTAAAGGACAAGAGATGAAAGAAAAGGAAATACTTTTTGGTATTTTTTCATGCTATATTTTATTTGTCTGTTTTTATATTTACACATATAAAACATTTAAAAAAGATACAATACATAATGTGCAAAGGAATGTGAAAGAGAGCTGCACCCGGACTTCAAAAGTGGCTTATTTTGACTACATTTTGTGATGATGTATGCGGCTTACTGTTCACTACTAGATGTGTTCCTGTTTTTTAGTCATGGTAGTAGCATGGCTCTCGGGATGATTATCTCAGTTTGTCAGACCGTCCATCCCCTTTGGTCCAAACTGTATCTCAACAATTATTTGATGGGTTGGTGTTAAAATTTGTCATCAGTCATGGTGTCCAGAGGATGAACTGTAATGACTTTGATGATCCCCTGACTTTTCCTGTAGTAGCACCACCAACAGGTTTCATTAGCGAGTGAAATATTATTATCTATAAAAAGATATCTGCATATGTATGTAAAGTGTGCAGGCAACGGGACAAGATTTTGGTATCAAGTGTTGTGGTTAAGGTTTGCAGTCCAAATAGTATTGACGAAACTTGTTGAACAAATTTAAAAATGTGTGCTTGGAGAAGCAGAACACATTGGCTTAAATGCAGTCTCAAAAGCCACTGGCTATCCCCTGACAACGATTTAGCTTTATGTTATCTTTTTTAATTTTTTAAATAGAGTTTAGGCACAATGAACAACACAGAAGAAGACGTTTTGGCCAGGTCATCACCCTGAAATATTGGCCTCACCCCAAGAGGCTTATAGTCATCAAATGAAATGGTTTCCGAGATTGGTGAAATATCTATGGGTTGAATTGCCACCAAATTTTGCACAGACATTTCACATTTACAGTTTTCACTTGAATATCTAAAACAATATTGAATGGATTGCCACAGAAATGTGGTATATTCAGGATGAATCCCGAATCTTAGCTCTTTATCTAGCATCATCATCAGGTCAAATTTTCACTTGACAACTGAAAAATGATGCTATTTAGATCATTTCTTCCTCTCTCTCTTTCTCTCCCATATACATGCATATCATGTATATACACGTATGGAAACCTAGCATGCCTGAAGTTCACAAACATACACCATGTGGTGCACTTGTGTGTACGATCACGCTCTGATGAGCAAAACATACCTAGAGGATCCCACCTTAAAATGTTGTTCCTCTACAGCTGATCTGACTGACTGGACAGACTCACTCTTCCACTGCAAAGATTGTGCATAATGATGCCTCGAGGGAGCCCAGAAAATAGACTAGTGCACTTATTATAAGATCACTGTTTATCCAAGTTCCTTTGAAATGGAGGTCATGTGGAGTAACATATCAGGGCCAATACACTGAAATAAACTCAATGAACTCAAGTACTTTTATAGTACTTCATAGAGCACACATCCTATAAGAAATATGTATCTTTATGCATCATTGACTCATATTTGCTTTTCATTTTATCTATTGATTTAAACCTTTACTGTCATGTCATATTATTCCATCATTACAGTCCATGCAGAGGAACGCAATCTCTCTACATTGCTCTTAATTTCTTTGTTTTACTGTCCTTAAAAAAAAGAGAGAGAAAAAACTTTCTCACTCATTTTCATTTACTTTTTTCAAGCAGTTTTAAACCATTTCCTGACAGAACATCATTAATATCAAATATTTAAACATGCATTATCAGAGTTACAGTATCAGTACAATATTTTGTGAAAATGTTGTACAGACATAAATGGTGCTCAGAGGATCAATCCTGTTGATTTTGACTTTTCCGCGAAATATCTAAACATCTACTTTGGGCCTGTGGGCCTAATCTGTCCTGCAATATTCTATCCTATTTATTCATTTATTTTGTACTTTGAACGTAAATAAGGTGCTATAAATACCTTTTTTTTAAGTGACAGGGGAGGATCCATTGTCTGGTTTAAGCCTCGAATGTCCTAAAATCCTTGAAACACCCCTGGGTACACCTCACCTTTGTGATCTTGCTGCAGCTGGATAAGGATTGGTTCATTTGAGCTGATAAATATAAATCAATATTTGTTCATTAACTGTTTCCTGGCCTCCGGTCATTTTGCAAAAGTGGCCCTCGGGCAGGACAAGTTGAGTTTTGCTGCTTGCTGATATTTGTGGTTTTGAGTGAAGTATTTTAACGAATGGATTGCTATTTAAATTTGGTGCAAACATTTACCCCCCTCAGAGAGAATTTCGATCAATTAAATATAACTCCATCATCAGACTTATACTGCAATTCTAAAATAAGTACATGTAAATTTTGAATATTTTATTTCCACTGGCCTATGTTTTTTGTTTAATCTACAAATGCTTGTATGCTTACATGCTTTTACTTCTAGATTTGTGCTGGAAACTTGATCTGTCCAGGTCCTGTCCACTCCCTGTCCAATGCCAACCACTGTTGCACATGTGTAGGACAAATTGTGTTTCCAGTGTGGAATGGGCAGAGACAATGGTAACTAAGAAAAACTTTGTACCTGCTAAACATCAGCATCCATATTTAGCTCAAAGCACCACTGTGCAGGTGTTGCTAGCATGACTGCAGACTCTGCAGCATCTCCTCATGCATTCAGACAAATCATGTTTATATATATGCTGGCAATTTTTCCTGTCATGTTTTGTAACAATGCAATATAACATTTCACATGTGAGCCAAATTTGAAGTCTGACTCTAAATTGTTTGCATGTGCATGTGCATGTGCATGTGCGTGTGCGTGTGTGTGTGTGTGTGTGTGTGTCACAGGGACACGTCTGGCCACAGCAATGGCAACAGAAGGGCTCCCCTGTGCTGCCTTTTTCCTTTTCAAGCTGTCTCTTTACCCCCACCTCCGTTACCCCCACCTCCACTGCCTCCCCTGCCCACACACGCACATGCACACACACACATACACCTTCCCTGGCTGCTGGTCTCTGCCCAACACTCCCCCCTCTGCACACAGGGGCTGTGAGCAAAAGGCCAGCTGATGGCAATATGTGTACGTGTGTTAAGAGAGGCCAGAACAGTACACACATATCTGACATGCGAGGTCCACCTGTGTCTGCACTCCATGCCCCGCCACGGCCCCACCTACACACTCTGTCACTGCTGCCCAGCGCCGTACTCCTCACCATCTGGGGAGACAGAAGAGGAAAAAGAAGAGGAAGCAGATGAGAGAGGGCGCCGTTGCCAGAATGTCAACAAATTTCAAATTTAGGCCTACACCAATAAGTCATTTTAAAATTTCGGCAGCGCAGTTGCCAGAAGACAATGCTGGCATTTTATGTTTATACAAACCACAGATACTACATTTGTACTTTTTATATGTATCACATCAACAAAAAAAATCCCACCAAAACTGGCTGTTTTTTTAGTGAGCCACCACTGTGTTTTCTGTGGCTTTTTAGCCACTAAATGTGGGTGTTTTTTGGCAACACATCCCTATTTTCCACAGGGAATGGTGCCACAAGAAGTGGTTGTTTTTTGTTTTTTTTTTACCATGAAATAAACGGCATCTGCAGCTGTGGTTGTGTCACTGATACCAGATTTTTTAAGCCCAAACATGATCTTTTTGTAACTAAGAGCAAGTCATTTTGGTGCCTAAACCGAACCCCATGTAAAACACAGTGTTGTTGAAATTGAAAGAACCATTGAAACTAGAACTTGCTGCTCAGGTGATGTAGTATGCGCTCTAACCACTCAGCTATTGGGTCACCCAGTAGTCTACTATTAATGTGAAATGAGAGAGAGAGAACATAATTAATCAGAGGGGAAAAAATGAGAATACACTCTCATGTTTCAAAGCTTTGAATGACAAAGGATGCCAAACCTCACATCACCCTTTAAGTACTATAACAGGGCAGCTGACACCACTGACTTGAAACAACCTGCACAGGAATTCAAAAAATGCATTGTATCAACAATCTGAGCCTTAAATGTCCACTGAACATTTTGGTTTCTACACTGGATGGATCAGCTGTTCAGTAAAGATTTCAGTCACATGCTATGCAGCTGTCTGTCCTTCCGGCTGTAAACAGCATTTAAGATACTGCAATGTCCTAATGTTAAGAAGCTGTGAGGATTGCTGACCCTGTCTGCCCGAAACCCACCATGTTTCTGTAGACAATACACCATACAGAAAAAGACTAAAGAAGAAGACAAGAAACTAAAGAAAACGACAAACTAAAAAACAAAATATACAAAAATATACAATAATTGTATGCACCATAATGTCCTGACTTATCACTTGTAGCTCTTGTATTGTTGCTTATCACACTTACTGCTGGTCACGCAGTGCAATTTCTTAATTTCTTCACGTAAAGATAAAATTGGCAGCTGCATCACATCCAATTACTTAATTCAAAAATGACTCCATTGATAGATATATTACATATATATTGAATGTGTGGTATCTTCAGCCACCGATCAGACTACGTGATCCATTTACAGTAGATACATGTTGTCTTTTGAAGGGAAACTACCAGTTTTACAACTGGAGGCCAGTCAACAGGAAGTTATACTGCATCCCTGATATTTCACTGGAAGTTATCTCAGATTTTCCGTTGAACACATTGGGGGTTTGGAGTTTTAAAAAGATGTACAATAGTTGAAGTCTCCCTTTGATTGGCACTTTTCTTCATTTGGGATGAATCAGAGTGATACTAAGTGGAGAGTTTTTTTTTTCTTACCTCAGAGGGTAATCAGTATGAATATGAATTTTCATTATTTTCATGACATCATAGGCCTTTTCCCCATTCCCAGTCAATGTTTGGACATTGTATGGGAAATCACAGGTGTAAATAACAAAAATAACACTTCCATTTATCTTCTTTGGTTTCAGCAGCCTGACACTGTGCATACTGACTCACTGTCACACTATTCAAAGCCATCGTCAAAGTCATTAGTAGCACCTGTAGCCTACATGATCAAAATAGTTAACAAGTAAAAGTTGACAGGGAATTATCTGAAAATTAACTGGGGTGGATTATTATGTTTTATAAAAAAAAAAACTAGGAAAAATGTCCAGGAAACTCTATTTATAATTAATATATTTATATATATTTAAAATTACGTTACAGACAAAAGGAAAACAAATATTTTTAGCTCTGTCTGTAGGTCATTTTCTTTTCTTTTTTTCCTTTTTTTTCTTTTCTTTATTTATTTTGACTCATTTCTTTTGATTTTGGGTCTATTTATTTGTAAGTTACTCACCCTCTTCCAATATTTTTGAAAGAAATCAAGCCAATTAGCTCAGCTTTCAAAGGGTTAACTTGGACCATCAGAGCCAGTACAGGCCTCATCCTCTTTGGCAGCCTTAATGCCGGCCTATTCTCGCGATGTTTGGATGATTAGCCGGCAGACACACACGGGATGTGGGAAAGGGATGATGAGAGAGGAGAACCACGAGCCGAGCTGAAACCGTCAAAACCGAAAACGGGAGCTCGAGGCGAGACGGTAAGGCGTGTGTGTGTGCGTGGAGAGTTTGTGTTTTTTGTTTGTGTGTGTGCGTGTGCGCGCGCGCTTGTGCATGAGAGAAACAGGGGGTTGCCGTTGCTCCGGGTGACGTCACGAGTTTTCCTGAAAGTCAAAACAACCGTTGGCTGCGGTTAACAGTTGCTTTTCCGTCGCCTTCCTGGAAATCCGTTTTTATGTATCACTTCTTTATTTCTTCCCCCGGCTCGTTACGGTTGACAGCGACGGTTGACCAACGCTAGCACTTTGGCGGCTTTAGCCTAGCTTGCACTTACTCGGAAGGGAGGAAAAAAAGGAAACACCCGAGCGGTTTATGAACAGCAGGTGCTCGGGAATACCACAACACCTGCAGCGACAGGTAATACTGTTATCCAGCCGCAATGTTGTGACTGTGAACATCACATAAACCTGAGTAAAAGACTAGTTTTAATGTGTGCTAATGTCGTGATAGCTAGCTAGGTGGTGGGGGCGTTACCGGGGTCGATGGTGGGTTACTTGGGAATGATGCTTAGCGCTAATGTGATTGCTAGGTTGAGTAGTTGCACAGTCTGCTTTCCTGTCGCGAAAAAAATAATTTGTGTTGAATGAAAAGATTGTGTTTTTAAAAGTGTTTATTATCCATGCCGTTTTTTGCCATGCTGCATGCAACATGCGTCAGTCAGACAGGCATCCAGCCCCGTGACGTACATGATGCAGTAACTGTGAGTCCTACTCATTCATGGTCTGGGTCACCCTGTTATGCAGCAATATTTCTGTGCTCATGAATTACTGTCTCATATCATATAACCTAAATGTATAGCACTTTAAAAGCACAAAAAATAGGCAATTCTAAGACAGAATATAAGCAAATAGCCAACAGACACAGTATGTACAACTAGGTATACAAAATAGCAGGCAAAGATGTAAGCATTGCCAAACTAGGCTGTTATAGACAACATGACATAAGCATTAGCAGATAGGGCAATGTAATCAATACTTATTTTGTAGGCCCCATTCAACACTCTCTGCATGTATGTATATATATATAGTTTTCTAGGGCTGCAGCTAAAGATTGTTTTCATTGTTGATTAGCTTAATCTGTAGATATCATTTTCCAATTAATCAAGTACTTGTTTGATCTATAAAATATCAGAAAATTGTTAAAAATGTGTATCAGCGTTTCCCAACACCCAAGATAATGTCCTCAAGTTACTTGTTTAGTCCACAACTAGAAGCTATTTGGTTTACTGTCATAGAGGCATAAAGAAATCAGAATATATCTCTTTTAAGAAGATGTAATCTCAGAAAATGTTTTACTTTTTTTTCTTAAATCAAGAAATTACTCAAACTGATTAATCATTTATCAACATAGTTGGTTAGTTGACAGCTAGTTTGTTTTTTTGATTAATTCTTCCATTCTTATCAATTACTATGTGCCCCTGAAGTAATTTTCCATCCTTCTTCCTTTTAATAAAATAAAAAGACTACACTACCACTGAGTCCATTGTCAGGAAGTAACATATTTGTTTGGATGGGATTTCAAAGGAGTAAAGTAGGGTGGGAATAAACTTTCCAAAGTTGTTAATGTGTTTGTCACGCAAGTTTCAACCTCTAAGGCGAAATTATGAAGAAAGTTGGTCCAATAAGAAAAAAAGGGGGTTTATGTTTAGCTAGCTAAATCTGAATCACTGACAGAGCTAAGGCTAAATTAGTAATCCCAGTAATTCAGTAATATCCCCCCTGTTTGGACAATAGACCAATATGAACCAGTTCACCCATAAAGATTATTTTTTGAGTGCCTGATACTGGCCAATTTTTCAGTTAAATTGTTACTATTATTGTATAATACAAAAAAACTAAACTAAACAAAAACACACAGTGTTTTTTCCCCAAAAGTTTTGTGGCTAAAATGTTACTGTATAACAGAAATTACCTGTCCACTCAGTGACTGTATTTCAGCCTGATGAACTATGATTTACATGTTCACATTCATCTTAGTGACACTAATGTTTGAAGCAACTGTATATCATGTTGATTTTTATGGCTGTGACGGAGAGAGGCAGAAAAAAAGGCTGTTTGATTTGTGATTTGCACAAATGGTCATGTGTGATTAATAGGGTTTGTCACCCTCATGGCAGAGAGTGATGTGTTTGATGGTAATGGCAATGATAGTGATGGAGACAGTGTTTATGATGCTGCTGCTGTTGCATAAATGCCAGACTCAAGAAAAAGCTTTAACCCATGATTACGATTGTTCCAGCACAGTAGCCTGCTTTGTTGGTACATGAGTGACTGAAATATGTCCATTATTGAGTATTTAAAACAGTTGCCATTTATTGTTTGGCTGGTTTCGTAATCTTGGTTATTTGTTCTGTGATCATATAAATCCCTAACATTTTCAAAATTGAAAAAAAACAAACAAACAACAAAACAGTAAGGTCTCAAAGAAAAGTATTGCAGCAGAGTGAAACATTTGACCTGCCAAAGTCTGGCTTTCATTTTAGAAAGAAGATTGTGGGCTCACTGCTGATGATGTCAGCCAGGGGTTGTATGAGGCCACAGTTTCGGGTGAGGAGGGGTGAGATGAGGTGTGGTGAGGTCTGCTGTCCTGACAGGAAGTTGGTAGGAACACAAACATATCTGCGGATATTATGCTGTAGTGTCATCCTCTCCGTTCATGATTTGAATGCAAGAGCAATACTAATAATGTTGCATGTTTTAGCACATTGTAGTGTGTTCAAAGAGATTCTAGAGATTCTCTACCTCCGAGTTTTCAGTCTATGAATACTTATTCTGCTTTATGTCAAAGTTAATAGACAGCAGTGCAGTTTTAGGTAATGTTTTGAAAGCAGTTATTGGTACGTTAATAGTTGGTTTAGTCAAGAGTTTGTGAGCACAGGAGAAATCCATCAAAATATTTATTCCCCTTTCCTTAGAGTTTTTGGTCTGAAAGAGGGGTGTCAAACATATGGCTCGTGGGCCACAACTGGCCCTCCAAAGGATCCCATCTCACCCACTAGACCAAGAGGTGCAGGTTTCAGAAGCAAGTTAAAGAGTGAGTAGCTTGTTTCATTTAACATTCAGCTTTAAAAGCTTTTCATCCAGAATACAGTTCTCTGATATTGTTGTGGTCATATTTAAAGATATTGAACACTGCCCAAAATATTGCAGCAGCTTTAGGTTGAACAAACTTTGCCTTATATGATTAGTGTTAAGCCACCTAAAAAAATCAATATCAGTTTATATATTTAGAATATTTACCGCTTTGCCTTGCTGTAAGACAGCCCTCTCCGACTTGGATTTGAAGCTGTTATATCAAAAACACCAGACTCCATTGACAAAAATAGTCATTTAACTCCACCAAACAGTGGAGTTGCAGGTCTATTGCTGTCTTGATCAGCTATTTTGCAGGACAAACAGAGCTAATATTCAAAAATAGTTTACACTTCAACAGATATTGATTTTTTTTAAGTGGCTAAAATATGTTTTGCTACAGTCCCATCCACTGCAGTATGTTGTTTAGCTTCCGTGCTCGTAGATTTAGTTTATCAGAGACGTTTGCAAAGCAACATAGTTTATGAAATAAGCACAACAGAAAAATCAAAAATAGGTTGGACCATGTGTAACCATATCTTTATATGTACAGTTAATACTGATAATGGCAACAGAAATAAACAAGTTGGCTGAATTTACATATCTCTGCAATACAAAACAGAAGCCAGTTTTAATAGTGACTTTTGTTAGCGCCACGTCATAGTGATTAGATCCATACTGATTTAACCCTGTTGCTAAAAAATGGAACTGAAGGAAAATTTAAAAAACTCCTTCAACTGCATCAGCTACTGCTGTGGCACAGCCGGTGTTATTGAAGTGTGTCACCCTGTTGAATAGTATACCGGCAAAGTCTTCATCATCATCCACTCAAAGCAGCAGTGGTAAGCACACCCAAACTTTGTAGCAAGTCCTGCAGTTAAAAGTAGTAATCCAATGTTGAAATCTGAGTTGAAATCAGCAGGATAAGAGCTAGTTAGCCAAATAAACAAGGTTTCTTAAGGTTTTATTGTGATGTGCTCAAGGTTGGCTCAGTAAAATGACTGAAAGGTGAAGGTAAATAAAACGTCATCATGATGTGTTTAAATGTAGCATCAAAAAAAAAAAAAAATTCTCCCATGCTAACACTTTCTTTGCACTTTTTTTATTAATTAGTTTTATCAGAGATCATTAAAATAAAATGTTGATACAGATAATTGGCAAAATGCCAAATATTGGCCCCAATAATCACCCAGGCTGATAATCTGTCAACCCATAATATGTAGAAAAGTATTGATAGTCATATCAATAAAGACTCAGATGGTTAAGAAATCCCAATAATAGTATCAATATCAATATCATTAGAAATGAATGATCCCCATCCTTAGTCATGCCTGGTATGTGTCAGAGATGTGTTTTGATTGTGTTAGTTGCCTTGCAGTGCTGCTTGATAAATGTTCGTTATTGGTTGGTTAGCTGACTGTCTGATCCCTGCCCCCTGTTCCTGTCTCTATTTACTTTGGGTTCTCACTGTCTCTCTTTCCTTGTTGTTGTTTTTTTTGTTCTTGTCGTTGCCTGTGGAATGAAATATCATGAAATAAATGTCGTCTGGCGGGTGCTTCCCCTGGCATGGTTGGTTCATCATGGCAGTGCATATCTCCATAGCAACAGCTGCACTGGTGACAAGGGGTTGCCACTGTCTGGACTATCTGTTCCTCCGCTCTCCTCTTGTTTCCTCTCCTCTCCTCTTGTTTCCTCTCCTCTTGTTTCCTCTCGTCTCCTCTCCTCTCGCCATGCTGGTCCAGATTAAGGTTAGCGCTAACTGAAGCTTCATTGAATTACACTGTAGTCTTAAAGCTTAATCCAGAACTGTACAGTGGCTATAAAAAGGATTTGATCCCCTTGAATGTGCTGGGTTGGGTATCATTTAAATTTTCTTTTAAATCAGAGAATAAAGTTACGGTTTCAGAAGAGCAACAATATTTTTTTCCCCACCGCATACAAGTGCTGTGTTTCTAC
Organism: Plectropomus leopardus; assembly: GCF_008729295.1. Classification (NCBI taxonomy): domain Eukaryota; kingdom Metazoa; phylum Chordata; class Actinopteri; order Perciformes; family Serranidae; genus Plectropomus; species Plectropomus leopardus. The sequence goes on along the minus strand of NC_056477.1, from coordinate 8,469,570 downwards.
AATACTGTTGCAACTTTATTGTCTAAAACAGGTATATTTTTTATATAGACTATATTTTGATTCAGGAACTCTAATGGCTAATGCCTCACATGGAATCAGGCATACAGTAGACAACACATGGACAATTCCTTCTGGACGACTAGGGAAAAACAAACAAACAGTCAGAGGAAATGAAAGGATGAAAATAAAACATGCATGACAATATTTTGCGATGGTGATGCCAAATAGTTTACAAAGAATTGAATAAAATATATTACATTATTTATTCATTATTTAATTTTATTATATCTTGTAGTTAATAATGTGAGGTTGACTATGTTTTATTCTTGCATGAAGGAATAACATCTGGTAGTAAATTCATTGCAGAGGACTTCAAAAAGTTAAGTTAAGTTAACTTTTAATGGCAGTACTGGTCACTGTTACCCTTGCCTGTACTCTTTGCGAGCCTAACGTATTTTTATCGTCCTGCTCTCGTCCACTAAAATTACATCCATTTTGCTGTCTGCCATCTCCCGGATTACATGTGAATGCAGCACAATACCAAGAGTCTGATCTGACATTTGCTGGCAGATTTTGATAGTTTTTGATTCTAAGTTGACATTTCAGACATATTTTGGTCATTGCCAAAGACAATTTCAGGAGTGATACAATGCTTATGATTACATACATGGTAATTCAATGTCGTAAATTAAGATAAAGCTTTTTAGGTAGTCGTAAATTTGCATAAAACAATTATTTTCATTATAGATATGTTTATTTATTACATGATTGATTGTTCAGTCAAAAAATGTTGTTGACAACTGCCCATGACCTTTTTCGTAGAGCCCAAGATGTCCACATATATTCAATTTCCAATCATATAAAACTTAAAAACAGCATATCCTCACTTTATGAGAAACAGGAAACAATTAATGTTCAAGCTATTTTTTAAATACTTTTTAAATTCCACTACTTTTTTGATTTAAGACTGATGCAATTAATCATTTAGTCTCGCCATCAGTCATTGCAGCCAGCAAAGTAATGACACCTAAGGTGCTGTGTGTTTCATTTGCTGTTAATTCTAGTATAGTCATAGTCCTCAAAGGTAAAATCATATTGTTGTCAGTGACAATTTGTTGGCAGTTGGGGTCCTTATCAATGAGGTGGATCTTGATCAGCATCTCTTCAATTTGGGCACCAGAGCTGGGGAGGGGAGGAAATCCATCCTCCAACTTCTTATTAATCCTGAGTAATATGGATATACAACTTGGCAACTATGGATATAAAAAGAAAAATTAGTAATTTCAATTGAGGAAACTAAAGGGGTAACCAAGTGAAAGCACTGTAGCAGCCCTTGTGCCCAAGATGTGTTGCACTAGTCTGCATTTATTCGTCTGATTTCAGATTGGTCCCTATACTGCTGCCTCAACATAAAAAAAAGCTCTGTGTCACCTCCTAGGGTGTGTGCGCCTCTTCCAGCTTTCGTTATGACGCTGCAGTCCCTCAAAGTGTCGGCAGCAGCGCAGACACTATCTGATCTGAATACTGATTTCCAGCTCGATGGGTATACGACGGCTAGCCTAGCCGCCGTAGTGCTGTTCTCCATTCAAGCCGAGCAGCGTAGTGTTGTTGCGCGTTGTGTAATACAGTGAGTGTAGTAGGGTGCATTTGAGGTGAACACGGCAGCTATGCAGAGAGTGGAGAGAGAGGGGAGGAGGGAGAGCGGGAGTGAGACGCCAGAGAGGTGCAGAGATTTGGGCAGAGAGAAAGAGAGTGTGAGAGCATCCCTTACTGCCGTTGTTGCTATTTATAGCCAAGCTGTACTCCACAGTCCTGAGATGCTCTCCCACCTCCCACATATAGACAGACAAACCAGCCTACACACACACGCATGCACACACATGCACACACACACACACACACACACACACACAAAATAATTTGACATCGTGAAATACAGCGAGCACAGAAAGGTAGATTTGCACACAGCACAACCTGCACACAAAAAGATCTATGAATGAATGAGAGGTAGAGCTGAGGGATATTTGTTTGGCAATCAAGGTCGGTTATTGCTTCATCAAGAGCTCTGCAATAATTCATCCTGTTTATCAGAGAGAGTGTTAGCGATAGAAAGAGGAACTGGGTGTATTATTGGGTGGGGGGAGAGTGGAGGGAGCATTGGTCCTCACAATAACTAGTTTGTCTTGTCAGATTGTATGAAAGGGCTGTGGAGGGAAAGAGAGGGAGCAGCAGAGGAGGAGAAAAATAAATCCATGCTGTCTTTTTTCTTTATTTTTTTTGTCCTTTCACTTCCTTCCAGGCTGAGTCACTGCTGGTGAGGAGGAAGGTCTGGAGAGGGAACGAGCGAGGAGGAGGAGGTGGAGGAGGAGGGGGAGACGACGAAGAAGAAGGGAGGGAGTGCAGGAAGATAAGCCACAACAGGAAGCAAAACGACACACACGCGTCCGCACACACACCGCGTGCTTGTGTGTGTGTGTCTGAGAGGGAGACTGCGCGAACGAGAGGGTGAACGGGAAAGGAAGGGAGGGAGAGTGACGCCGAGGCTGGGAGAGCCGGCCCCCCCCTCCTCCTCCTCCTCTCCTCCTCTCCCTCTCTTTCTCTCCTCTCCTCCTCTCCTCCCCTCCTCCCTCTCTCTCTCTGTGGAGCAGGCGTGTAGCGGCATCAGACTCTGCGTGAAGGAACCATGAGCGATGTCACCATCGTTAGAGAGGGATGGCTCCAGAAACGGGGTAAGTACATCCAGTACCTCTCTTCTGCTACTCCCCTCCTTTCTACCTCAGCGTTCTCTCCTCTTCTTCTCTGCCTCTTGTCTAGACTGAGGGCCTGGCTGTGCCTGTCCACATGTGCCGGTGGGAGGATGTGAGTGTATGCGATTGAGTGTGTGTGTGTATTATTACATGGACGTCTGATCATCCAGAGTATATATGTGTGTGCGTTTTCCCCCCACAGGGATGTGCCTCTTATAAGACTGGCTGGCTGTTTGTTTGCTTTAGCCTCTGTGTGCTTCAGTCAGGTTGTGTCTGAAGAAGAGTGTGTGTGCATGGGTATGTGCATGTATTTGTATACACAAGTGTGTAGTTAATAACCAGGGCCATAGTAACAGTGCTGATGCCTAATGCTCTGTCAGGCCAGCATGTCTACTATTCTGTGAAATCAAGTCAGTTCAGTCTCTTGGAGGCATTGTTTAACATAGTGTCTCTTAAGTTCTGAATGGTGTCTCTGAGAGTCATATGACATGGGGTTGAGGGGTTGGGTTGGAGTCTGGGGGGGGGGCACTGAAATCCTGTTTCAAACCAAATAAATGAGAAGTGGTTAAAAACACTGTAATAGTTAAAGAACATGTAGCAAACAAAGACAGTACTTCCCTGTTCTAAAACATCCACAGAGTATGTTCAGTGAGTACTTGCATCAACAGGTGAAAAGTCATTTGTAACAAGGTCAAAACTGTCAAAAAGTGGCTCTGTGATGACTGTAAAGTATGTAGGACTTTGCATTTTCTTTGTAACATTGGCCCCAAAACCACAACTTCATGGGGTCGTGTGTCTCTTGGTGCTGTTTCCTCTAGGCACAAATATATGTGAATGAGCATGTGTGTTCTTGTGAGCGAGTCTCAGGGATAGAAAAGGGGGGAATTTCCAGACTTTTAAGCCAATGAGCATCTTCCCCCTGACTCTGTGATGTTGTCTAGGAATGTGTAACACAAACTGTCAAACAGGAAGTGACATGGATACATATCAGACAGCAGGCTTCTGGGTAATGTAGGCTGATACTAAGACACAGCAGGAAAATATGGTGGACAACAGAGTGCTCCTCACTGCATGGAGTGGATGCTCTCACACACACACTCAGGACACTGTATTGCTGAATTAGAGGGGGGGTTCTTTGTCTATGACTGCCAGCAAGCCAGTGTGATCCTCAGACAGTCGTCTGTGCATATTAAGAGGAACACATCGCCCCCAGTCACGATGCAGCGCTACCAGTGCTCGTCAGTGTGTGAGAGAGGTAGAGATAGAGGTTGTAGGGAAGGGATGGGAAGGTGGGGGGTGTTTGTTTGTGTCAGGAATATGAATGTTTGTCTGCATCATATGCTAAATCTTTGTCTGTGTTTGTGTGTGTGGAGAGGAGCAGGGTCGGGGTGCTGACTCACTGTCCAGGTCGTGATACAGCAAAGACTGCAGTCTTAGTCATTAGACAGCTTTTTTTACTGAAATTCAACAGCGAGAGAGACCCAGAGAGGTAGTGAAACTTCTACACATGCACACACAACCTTTTGTCCTAACAGGATTACATATAGTTGTGTTTTGACTGTCTGGGCCCTGTACTTCCCCAACTTTTCCACCCAATAATGCATGTTGTTTTGTTTTGAATTGAGGAATAGAAAGACAGTGACACTAAAGGCCTGAATGAAAGGGTTAGAAAGAGATACATGGGAAGAAAGAAAGAAAGTCCAGTCAAGTCCAAAACTCGTGATGAAAGAATGATGTTCATAGACTTCTTAGATGCATCTATAGCTTTTAATTAAAACAGTCATAAAAAACATTGTATTTCACAAAATGACTGTCAGAGGAGTTCCCAAGTAACTGCTGATTTCTTGTGTATTTTTGACCATTGAACCATACAGGTTAAATGAGTGACAGATAAGTGGCTGTAATGGTAAGGCGAGTTTTAGAAAAACAATGATGTTCGGGCAATGTGATTTATTTACATGACTTTACATATATAACCGAAAATAATTCAGCGTTGACTTTTAGTTTCACATGGGACACAAACCCAGTTTCTTTGGTCAAAGTCCTGTGTTTACCTTTGAAACCATGCAGGTTAGTTGAGTTATGTAAGATATCCTTATACAACAGTTTGTAAGATATCTAAGAAAAAGTTGTGCGAATGATTTGTATATCTATGTGACTTGATATAATATGATGACATGACATTAAATACATTTGTAACTTCAGATAATTAAATATTAACTTTTGTTATCACACAGTACACAAATCTCCGTCTCTTTAGTCAAAATCGTACGTTTGTTTAACCCATCCATCAAGACCACCTCCCATTCTGACATTTTCGCTCTTTATATAACGTCTCCTGACTGCCTCACCATTTGACTGACAACAGCCTGCAGTGCATAAGGTCACATGATCACAGCATCATAATTATGTAGGTTATTTATGGATTATAGTGCATTACATTTTCTTAGTATAAGTACGAACAGTGTGTGATAACATCCAGAATAGTGATGTATCTGACTCTTTTGACGTCAGTAAGTCAGAGTAAATAAAATGATCTCCATTCTTTTTCATGTTTGCAGTCAAATGGTTTTAAGACAGGTTGTGTTTTTTGGCAATATCGTTTATGATAGATTAATTTGTTTACTTTCTTCCTGCAGTTGTGTTCTGCAACAGCTGTTCAGGATTGCTTCCAATATGGTGCAATTTTGTTGGTTGGTTGTAAAGATGATTGTATGTTACACAGAGTAGTGTAGTTACACTGGTTTTTCTTTAAGGAAGAGGTCAGGTCAGATATTTTGGTTGTCATTTTGTGGACAACTCTACACAACAGAGATTTGACTTTGTTGTAAATTTTATTCTTAGGTCAACACAGTTGTACATAAATTTCACATGTGCTCTACTAATGTGATGGTCTGGCTTTTCAGGACTGTAGAGCATAGCTCATGTATGGTTTAGGTGTAAAAGAACTGTGTGCAGAGACTTAGGTTTGCACTTTATGATGCTTAAATGATGTTATTGCTTGCAAATTCAGCATGAGATGTACCCACGTGTCAGGCAGCAATAACAAATCCTGTCTGTAAATTTAGACATGATAAATGAAATAATAGTTTGTGAGACCTACCAATGTCTGCACACTTGTGACTCAGTGTGGAAAATTATTTGACAGTAATTTTACCCAAATGGCTCAAATAGCAATGATGGTTGTTTTGGATATTTTTAAATGTTTATTTTATACTCCTTTAACTTTTTTTGACTCTATCTTTTGTTGTTTGGCTAATTGATCTGGTAGTAAAGTGAAATGGTTGAAAGAAAGAAAGTGTTTCCCCATTCATAGCACAAAGCAATGGTGATGAGTTCTTGCTCACGCACCCTCATGGGGATGCTTGCCTGTCTGCATGTTTTATGAGGGGACTGTGTGCATTTGTGAGTGTGCAGCTTTTGTTCGACAAGCCGCTAACCATTAGAATAATTGGTCAAACGTGACAGATGTGTACAGCTCGATGTAACACACTGTGGACTCGCTGATCAACTTACACACGCCAAAGGATGCTGATCACTGGCAGTCATGGGTGCACTGGCTTGGGGAGTATGTCAGGCTGTTAGCAGGAGACATTACACAGGATGAAAGCAAAAAGGAGGGAATTTAGTCTTTTCTTGCGATCAGTCAGTCCATCTTTAAGTGTTTCACTTGTTATAAAACACAGATAAGACCATAACAGAAGACGCAAAAAATAGGAGCAAAAAAGAGTGGTAGAAATAAAGCAGTAAAATGTGTGAATGTGAGAGCAAAAATCCATCTTCAAGCACAGCGGCAAACCTCAGGAACATCTTTTCACAGAATAGTACAGTATGTCCTCAAATGACCGAGCCTTTCAGTACGCACTCGCTCACTACCATGGCGATGATTTCCTTCCTCCTTTCATTAAATCAGAGCGGGAAATGCATTCAACTGCATCATTTTTTATCTTTGGAAATAATAAACAGATGACAGATACTAGAATCTGTCATGGAGTATTAAGATAACAGACTTTTAAGACAATATCCAACAGTTAGATATTTGTTCTGTTGTTAATTATAAATGAATGATTTTAATAATAGTGTGAATGCTCGGAAATCTGATGGATAGATGTGAGCTAGAATTGGATGGGTGTCGCCTTCGGGGGTGAAAATCAGATGTTGCTCTCAGAAGTTACAGACCTGTTTTGCACCTTTAAAAATCTGAATCTGAAGTGAACTCAACTTCATTTCCGCCCAGGCCCTGAGTTTACCGTCTGTCAGCCCATGTGAGGCCACAGAGGTCACAGTCAGCCACTGTAGTCGAGGATACTGTTACCTCCACCAGCATCAGCCCACACAGCAGTCAGCACAACAGATGGCCAGGAGGGAGGAGAGGAGGAGAAACACTAAAGGAGAGAGACAGGGAGAACACCATCATATTTTCTTTGACACTTTCTGTCCCCCAGAAGTGTTCCTCTCCAAAGCTACTAATCAGATGAGATACAGATATGTCAGAATGGAGAGAGTGTTGTTACTGACTGTGCTTTGAAATAATCTAAGATCAATGATTTTTTGTCTCGCAGGATGGTTTAGCCAATAAGATGAAGTCAGGAGAATGTGGCACGTACTCTTCCTTTTACTATATATTTTTTTTAAAGGAAAGAAAAACACCAAGCTTTGTGAAGTCACAAGACTTTGAAAATGGATTGACGCTGTAGTTCGTGGTTGCCCTTATTGAGATAGTAAGTGCTACTGTTGTGTTGTTTTTTTTTTCCTGATTGGCAGATAAATTACACATTTGCACAGTCTTATAGGGATGGGACAAAATATTGATACAGGAATATACAACATTACTTCATCTTGCAATATGTTATTGATGCACTGGTGCCAAATATTGTTATCCTTATTAAAACATGCAGGTGCTCCAAACAGATTCTCCTGCTAATTCTGCCTTTCAGAGTCAATACTCATTTTACCATGGTGGTGCTTATCAAATGATTAAGGGTAAAGTGGATGGATGTTAACTAACCTGCACTAGGTGCAGTTAGTGTATATGTATTAAAGAATCACTAAGCCAAGGCATGGGCTTCATTATGCTGCCTCACCATTCTGTGTTAAAGGTAAATCGTGGAATGGGGGGAACGGCCATTGTTGTTGTGTAGGAAGCGCTGCCGGATTATTTGGGAAGCGCTGCCCGATGCATATGTCATATGTCATACCATATATGTCATACCATTGGCCGTTCAACTGTCACGCCTCTTTTGCTTCTGCTATGCCAGCATGCTGCCTAAAACCACACACTGGAGCGGCATGATGCTGCCATTGTTTGGTTCTGTGTAAAAATGTAAAGAAGACATAAAGAAAAGGTGTTAGTAGCGGCCCTGGCGCAGTCTGTGTTTAAAATGTTCTCAAGATGCTTTTCTGTACATTTTTTTATCTTAGTTGTCAAATTCTGTGAAACTTCTGCAAAATGTTTTGACTTTATTGTGATAGCGTCATATCATGAGTTACTCTGATTCCCACCGTTACACAGGATCATAATTTTGACTTTGCAGTTTTGAATCAGTTTTAGTGTACCTATTGTACTTACTGAGGAGTTCAGTTTCACTTAATGTTAAGTGCAAACAGGTTTAAAATATGAGTTTTAAAGCCTTCTTCGAACTTGACAATAATCAAATGTGAATCCTACTCTGTAAGAAATTCAGCTACAAGTAACCTACCATATCTCTTCAAACCCAGTCATCTCATGATGTTAGAATCATTGTCTTGATAACTTGGAGAGTTTCTCTTTTTGTTCCCCTCTTCTGGTATGAGGCTGCAGAGGAAACTAGTATTGTTGATTTTTGAGACAGCATTTTGGGTTAAGATTCGGGGGTCTCGTAGGGGCTGTGGTCACATTCATACTGACATGATTTTGTATTGGACATGATGCAGAGTTAAATTACAATCAGTGCATCCCACTCATTGACTGAAATGTTCTGCATGTGTTGTTGTGGCTCTGTATCTTGAAATCTATTCCAATCATGCTCCTTATATCTTTGTTTGCAAATTTCCATCCTTTATATGCAGAATTTTGATCACACTTTGGGCTCTGAGACAGTCAGGAAGTAGCTCCATTAGATATCCAGTGTCTCCCATCATGAAAATCCATTTATGTGCCTCTGCTTGTCACTTAATGCACCTTGGCATGGTTGTATGATAGACACAGGTCCCCTTTAGCCCCCTTTTCTCTGTATTCTCCATCTCTACATCTTAATTAAATTGGGAACTACACTGTATATGTTAGACTGCCGTGGGGTTCATTGGGTGCAGTGCAGTGAGGCAGCCATCTTGGCTCAGGGAGTTCAGCGAGTTCAATGTTGCTGGAGGCTGGCTGGCTGGCTGGATCAGGTGGCAGTGCCAGATCCCTGATATCAATCACCAACCGCCGCTGCTGCTGCTGCCGCCGCCGCCGCCGCCACTGTCTGCTGTGTCGCCCTTCTACTCTCCTCTCCTCCTCTCCTCCTCCTCCTCCTCTTCCTCCTCCTCCTCCTCCTCTGTCCTGCCTCTGCTGTAGAGCCTGTCAACACAACTCACCCCTTTTATTGGAACGCACACTCTCTTTCCCTCTTTGTCTCTCCATGTATCTCCTTCCATCTCCCTGTACTCCTCTTTCTATCTCTGCTTCTTCAGACTCACATGTATATACAGGGCAATAGCAGACAGGCAGACAGTACAGGCTTTGTTATGAATGGCATCCTCTTGCACATCCGGAGGAAGTGTACGCTCCAGTGTGGTTTTACAAACTGTCTCCATTGTCCTAAGAATGACTCACTCTACACTGCAGAGAATGGCAGTCAGCCAGACAGTCAGACAGACCGACAGCACAGCGCAAACAGACAGACGAGTCTGCAGAGCCTACAGACAAACAGCACAGGAAAGATGGGCAGAGAGACAGATAGTTTGTGACAGATACAGCTAGGACAGCAGCAGACAACTTGCCAATACAGAAGAGACCTGCAACTAGCAGGTACTGACACCGAATGAAAGACAGATACGTAACATACACAGACAGGCAGCAGAGAGTGTCACCTTTGCAGTCGGAGTATGATTGTCCTGCAAAGTAATTGAGATAATAAACCTTGAATTCAACTCCAAATTGAAGGTGCACTAGGCGAGTCTTATCTGACGCAATCACAAATTTAGGTTGCGACAGAGATGAATGTCCTCTTTTGGTGCTCTGCATAATTATTGGCAGCATACCTGATCCATGCACTGGAGGATGTGATGGATAAAAACTTACAAAACTAAATTGCACTTTGCAGCCTGTCAATTAGAGCTGCAACGATTAGTCGGTTAATTGATTAGTTGATTGAAAGAAAATTAATCATCTAAACTAAACTATTACTAAACTAGTGCAAGTACTTTTCTGATAATAAATTGTTTTGTTTCAGTCATTTTTTAAGCAAAAAATCTCAAATTGCTGCTTCTAGTTTCTTAAATGTGCAAATTGGCTACTTGTCTTTGTTTTTATGGTAGTAAGCGAAGAGTCGGTTTTTGTTTGGGTTTTGGACTGTTGCGAGGACAGAAGAAGCAATCTCAAGATGTCTCTTTAGGCTCTGGGAAATTGTAATGATCTTTATTTTTTATTTTATTTCATTAGTTTAGAGTTTATGCAAATCTAATGTGCACTTTGCAAAGTTTCTTTTCTCACAAACTTTAACATTTATATGATCATTTGTAAAGCTGGATGTCATTCAATTCAAAACTTTTTCTTTGTGTTTTACAGACATGAGATCCTTCAGAAGTGATACAAAGCATTATATCCTCACTAAAGGCTGATTTTTTTTGACATTTTAGACCAAACAGTAAATCATGAAAATAAAAACAAGTCTATAAACTATAGACTATAAATCTCAACAAGAACAATCATTAGTTACAGCCGTTCTCTCAAGTTTACAAAATGTAGACTCTTTCCTTTAAATGCTCCTGTTTTTTAGAATGACTTTTGTCAACAAGTCAGAGAAGGGGTGTGAAGAAATAATAATGTACATTTTTGCCACCAAACTATATGACATAACTTTGACTCTACACTGTCTTTCATATGTCTAGTTTTACATTGGTGTTTTGAAATTTGTAGCTTTTAAATTCTCTTAAACTTACAGATAAACTCAGAACAATATAAATCTGAACTCAGTGGAGCGAAGCTGTACAACTATGCAAACTCAGTCAGTGAGTAAGGTTAGTGGTAAGTGATACAGTACAGGCAGCATCCCTCTAAAGGCCATACAAACAGAGAAATGGATTAATGGATGGGTGAGTGAATGAACTAATGTAAAGTGAGTCTTGGATAAATGAATGAATGGATCAATGAATGGAGTGCTGATCACTGCAGAGTGAAAACTTGGACGGAGGCAGAGAGAAGGGGTGAAGGGAGGTGAGGTTGAGTAATGGGATTAGTTTGTAAGTCAGGATGATCAAAGTGCTGACCTGAAACATTTGATCATAGTGTGGATGTATACTTGCACATACATTCACACATAGATTAACTACATCATTATACTTGATAGCATTATCAAATTATATCTATTATTACCCCATTGTACAAAGCAATGTCAAAGGTGCAAAATAAAGATTTCAAATGTTTTTCTTTATGCTCACACACATCATATTTACTTGATAATTATTGCTAATTGTTATCACAAGCAGAGGCTGGACCAAGTATGAAATACTTAATTATAATTAAAAAAAATAATTAATACTTAATTATCAGACTGCAGATAATTACTTCATTGCAGTTTTTAAGAAAAATATACGTCATCCCTTTTTGGGGGATATACTGTTATGCTATAAATTATGTTATGCTATAAATCCAAATATAAATTAAGCTTACTCGACCCTTTGACTGTTGTTACCCAAATACAGCAAACACATGACATTTTACCCAGTGTAGCTTACTTGTTCATATTTTGTTGTACCCTTTAACACATTTCATTTATGAATATTAATTAAATCTTTAAACAAGTGTTGTTAGAAGGAGGTTTCCTCAACAACTGGTTTCTGTCCGTCACTGTTTCACAGGGAACTATCAGGTGTTTTCTGTTGGCGAACTGTTGGCTGCAGCAGCTCTGACACCAGAGTCTGTGTTTAAGTGTACGAACTCAGAGATTAGGCCAAAGGGGCAGTGTGTGTAGTCTAACATCTTGAGGTATTGTGGGGTGGTTGGAGTAGGCTTTGGGCTGATTAGAGGAGGCAGGTTAGAGTGGGGGTTGGTTTGGCTGATTTAGGCCAACAGATTAGTGCCTAGTGGCTAACAGCTAGTGTAAGTGTTTGCTGGCAGGAGAGAGACCCCTGAGTGTGACCGTTTGGTGTCATATTGCCTCTTAGTTTTTTTTCTTTGGCAGTCCAAGTCTATAAAATATTGATCAATTACTTTTTCTAAAGAGAAACTGTTTTATTATTATTGCTTATGTACTAAAACATTGGGGTTCTTTTGTTTCGTTTTCAAACGTTATAAAAAAAAGTATTCTAGGTAATAGAAGTATTACTAGGAAATGCTATTTAGGACCTGTTAAGTTCTTTTCCAAATTACATTTACTTCTGGTACAATAGATAACAAAATATACTCTCATTTGGCTCCTTATTAATAGTAATAATATTGCACAATTTGATGGTATATTTTACATCTTTGAGGCTGACAAATACTACTACTACTACTACTACTACTACTACTGCTACTACTAATAGTTATAATACAATACAACACAACACAACACAGCAATAAATTACAAAGTGCTTCGACAAACAAAGCAAAGAAGAAGCAAGACACATCAAAGGCAGTATAACAACAGAAAACCAAATCAGGATAAGAATTAGAATCAGAAATACTTCATTGATGCCAGGGATGAAATTGTGATTCAATAGTCGCTCTGATATAAAGCATAGCAAACTGTAGAAGGTAAAAATTGTATGAAAGTAAGAAACAAGTAAAAAAAAATAGATTAAAAAAAAAGTGCATTAGGCTTCAATTTCATACCTGTACGTAAAATATTTGAAAAATATCAAATATGCTGAATATGTAAATTGTGTTGAAATATAAAATATCAAAATGTGTACCTAATGCCACATTAAAACATGCAAAGTGTAAGGTTTATAGATATTTTTAAAACATGCATTATACTATAGTGAATGTAACAGTGATGCTAAACTAAAATTAAGGTAGAATTAGACAAGAGAGGGCACCAACTGGCAGCCTGTTGCTTAACAAAGTTGACAGAACTCACTATTTCAGTAGTGGTTTAAAATTGAAGTGATAATCGTACATCTGGTTTGTAAGTGCTGAAAATGTGATTTTTGCTAAAGTTCTGGGATCTTTTGTGATGCTGATTGTATGATTTTTAATTACGTACTTAATTTAACTTGTTGAACATTTACCTGAACAGACAATTGTACAGAAGCAATAAGCTGTATGGTCTTTTTTCTGTTCTTTTTTGGCACAGGGAAATTGGTTTCAAACAGGGTCAATCACACCACCCATAATGGTGGACAGTGGTCTACATCAGGTTGCCAAGGGCAACTGGACAACCATTGTTTGTCTGAAACATCAGTTACATCCTTGATGTATTTTCTCCTCTTCATTCTACGACTGTTTCACAAAGCTCCGTGTTGCTTTATTTGTAAAACAGAGCATCTGTTCCTGAGATCAACCTCTGTTACAGAAGCTTACGAGGAGACAATGAAGGTGGCAGCTGTTTGAGGCTACTGCAGGCACTTGTGATCTTATTTAGTGTTTCTGACGTGATTATCCAGTCTTATGGTTGTCAGATAAGACACAGTCACCACTAATGTAAAGCAGAGACACTTACTCAAGTTTACAGTTGGCCCAGTCCTCACCTTGCTTCACCCTTTGTAACCTGGGTCGACGTCAGTTTTCTTGTGCTGCGTTCAAGCGCCTTGAATGCAATGTTTCACTTGGCAAGAAAAGTCCCACAAATTGCAAGAAAGTAGTAGAAGGTGGAAATGAAATTACATTTACAAATGTGTTTTAAAAAAGGGGAGGATTATTTTTAAAAAAATAGGTAAAATTGTCCAGAAAACTGTATTTATAATTAGAATAATTTTATATTTAAAATTATGTTACAGAAAATATAAAATACATAAATAAATATGTAAATAAATGTATGTATGCATATATCTATCTATCTATGTATCATCAATCATCTATCTATATTTCCGTCTATCTATATATCTGTCTAGTTTAGTTTTGGCTTTTCCCCCCTGCATATTTCGAGATATTCTTTTTTATTTTATTTTATTTTTTCGCCAATTTTTGGGTCATGTCTTGTTAAGTTGCTCGTTGCCCCTTTTTGAAAGAAAGCAAACTAATTTACTCATGCTTCCGAGGGTTAACTGTTGAGCAAAAATGAGCACAGACTTGGGAATCCGTTAGCACTGTTAGTTGGTTATTTAGTGTGTGAAACACTGTGCAGTTGTCCTAATTTCAGTGAAAAATGTACTTCAATGAACAGTATTGTTTTTGTAAATCATAAATATCAGGGCCTTTATACATGTTTTAGGCAGCAGTGTCAGTGATGATAATTTAATGAATGTCATGTAGTGCCATTACAGCCTTGGAAAGACTTTCACAACAGTAGGTGTAATTTTTGTTTGTGAGTAAACTTCAGATGGCTCTGCTGTGGCTCCCAGATGTGATTTTTTTAGATACAGTCAAAGCTTTTGTTTTCTGATGACCTGTTGAAACATCTGGCTACTTAGATTATGTGGGTAAATATGTAGGAAAGCCTTTGGTGGGTTTGGTTTGCTCCCGTTATGCCTGACTTAATAGTTGAGCTCCATGCTGATGTCTCAGTGGTCAGGTTAAAGGGACAGTCAGTCTATTTATATCCTCCCACCTGTAATCTGTCTCTGACAGGATTAACTCAGGCACTAGCTTCAGCCTGCTGTGCCACACAGACACACTGAAAATGTTAGCCATGGATAAATACATGCTGTCACAAAGATGTACAGTGACAACAGTGTGTGCAGTACATTAAGACACATAAGTGCATAACCTATAATTAAGATTAGCATATTCTGGAAAATGAAGGATAAATATAGAGCAGACCAGTTGTCGGAAGAAAATGTTGGGACTGTGCATTTCTGTTTCATACGTATTATAGCAGTGTCTCTGAAGTGACTTAGTTGTGATAACATAGATGTGCTGACTTTGCCAAGTGTGTGTTGTTCGTGACCAAGTGGGCTATCAATAGTTGTGTTTTACTGAGCCTTCGCTGCATTTCCAGTGGGTATACTGCCACCAAAAGCGGGTGTCTTTTAGCAAGACATTGCTGCATTTCCAACAGGGTTTGTAGTAGTGCTGATTCTTTAAAAGTGGAAGATTTGAGTTATCAGTCATAGACCTCATACAACTGAGACTGCTTCAACTGGAGCAGTTTTTTTGTTGTTTTTTTTGGCTAGTTTAGGTACTGTGCAGTGTACTTCTGGGGACTTTCTGGTCCCCAGATTTTGCTGTAGAGTGACTGTCATGCTACTGTTTGGAACAGAGAGCTGCGGACATGCAGGCAGTGGCACAGAGGAGGAGAGAGGAGAGACCTCTTGTTTAGACCTGGTGAAATTACAGCTCATAGCAACTTAATACAATACAGCATCTGGCTTTTGTTTGATATCCATCACATTAACAACTTGTTATTAGTGCAGTTAGCTTGTTTGTTACATTATATAAATGCTGCTGTCACACTGCGTGTGTTGTGTGGCCAGTTTAAACTTTAAAACTTTCTTTGGGCAACGAAACAAATCATTGAATATTTGTATTGAACAGCCAAATCAGCCAATTCGACTGGCATTATTCTGAGTCGGGCACAGCACTAGATTGCTGCATCAAAGCTTTTTTTAAGTGAGCCATTGCTGTGTGTCTAGCAGGGTTTATGCTACCAAAAGCAAGTCTTTTTTATAAGCAATCATTGCACTTCCAGCAATGACTGTGGCACTACAAGTGTGTATTTCAAGCCAAAACATGATATTCTCCTAAACAAACAAAGTGTTTTTGTGCCTAAACATAACCACATGTTAACCACAGTACTGAAACATAAAGTTTCAACACGTTTTATGAATTCTAATCTATGGATGTTACATATACATGATTTACAGAAATGTACAATGCCAACATTTTGTCTGGCAATTGGGCTGGTTTTTAACCAACCGGAAAATGTAATGCTACCATGTTTCAGGCTTTTTTCTATTTGTGCACATGTGTGCTTGTATGCACGTCTCCTGTGTTTTATGCGTCTCTCGCAGAGTCTCAGTTAGTTAGCCTGATTAAAAACAGAGAGGAAAAAGAGACCAAACAGTGACAGAATTTTTCATCCTCCCTCAGCCTCCTCCGTCTCTGGTTGCCAATCTCCAGTCATTAATTAGCTGTCCATGACAAAATTCCCACTTCCCAATCTGACACTAGTGGAGAGCAGTGGACGGCAGTGGTAATCATGTCAGTGAGGCTTGGCTCGATGTTCTGAGGGGGGCTAAATCTCCCCCATATGGTCCACTGGCTGGGGCCCGCACCTCACCGAGCTCTCATTAAACTAGTGCTTAATATACCAAGGTAAAGAGGGACACACACACACTAATGCATACACTCAGCTGTAAGAAACAAATCAAGACATCTGACGGGGGATTGGGCACAAAGGGACTGGAGGACAAGGAGGTGGTGTTTGTTTCTGTGTTTGCGTGTGCATGTGGTATGTGTGTGTGTTTCTGTGTGTGTATGTGTGTTTTGAGAGACTGATGCTGTACAATTGTTGACTTGCCATCTGTCATCAAGAAAAGAGTTCTATCTTTGTTTGTGTGTGTGTGCATACAGAGGAAAGATGAGACGGAAAAGAAAGAAAGAAACAGTCAGTGAGGTGCAGATGTCTCACAGCATAGCGGCTGGAACATGAGGTTCAATGGCAGACTGCTGTATGAGAGGAGTTGGAGGGGGAGAACAGAGAAGAAAAGAGGACGAACATCTGCCATATTCAGATATTGCTCCGTGGTTTGAGTGTTTCTACACAATATCTTGAGTTTGAATAGACCTGGGAAGCGGCCTGCTCATTAAGTACCTTGCAGGGCTTGGCAGGCAGGTTCAGAGAGCACCAATAATATTGGTGGTTTCACATAAATTCTGCCATTTATTTTACTAATAATGCAGAGGCTGAGGTATTTTTTCTTTTGCATCTTAGGAAGCATGTAGACTACTTACCATAAAGAAAGTCAAAAGTTTTTGATGCTGTGCCAAAATTGGTTTTAGTAAGTCCTTTGTTAATATTCTTGGAAAACAACCAAAAAATACCCTTGCAAAAATTATAACTGAGAAACACCTATTGATAGTTGTAAAAACTAGATTTTACTCATATTTAAGGAGACGGTTTATTACCATATTTCAAAGCAGAACATCTTTCACCTGGCTGTTCTGCGTGCATGCTATATAATCACAAGCATCCAAGCGTCCTTGAAAAAGACACTGAGTTTATAACGACTCCAGTGATTTGATCCGTGGCACCTTTTTTTAAAATAACATTCTTTTTAATATTTGGGCCTCGGGAAGATATCAAGTATTTTTAAATCAAAGTGCTCAAGTCCAAGTGAAGTCACAAGTCATTGGTGGTGAAGTCCAAGTTGAGTTGCAATTATTTTATGACTTAATCAGATTGAGTCAAAAGTCATGAAATTACTGATTTGATTATGACTCAAGTCCAAGTCATGGGACTAGTGTCCACACCTCTGTAGTCTGGGTATTCCGTTACAAAATTTGAGAGTTGCGTTTTTCAGCTCCTGATGGTGAATATGACTGACAAAATCAGTTATGTGCTTTAGTTGTGAGTTATTTTTTAGAATTATACAGAAAACAAGAATTATGCAGTTGAAAAAATTTAATGATTATTTTGAAAAAGGTATTTCACTCTTTTATATAAACGTTTTTTTTTTTTTTTTTCAGTCTTTATACTGATTTTAACATACACCCATAGTAATCTTTGTTTCTTTTGAAAGTCTCAGAGCCTCAAGTGCCTGATGTCAGCCAGCTGAGGTGGACACGTTGTCAAAAACACCCTCTTAGACAAACAGACGTTGCAACATGACAAACACCAGCTCTCAGGGAAGAAGAGTGTTTGCCTGAGATGGACTGACATTTAGAGCTGTCTGCCACCTCCGAGTGTGACAGACAGGCAAGCAGTCACTAATTGCAATCACACTGTGATTTTTTGAGTGCAAACTCTACAGCAGTTCATGACATTACACCACCTCATCACAGGCAAACAGCATCCTGTGAACAAAGTTGCATGGGCTTACAAGTAGCTCTTTTATTGGACAGTGTTTTGGTCTTCTTTGTAAGGCATCAGGGATTTTTAGCAGCACATGAGCCAGAATAAATATGATTCGAGTCTCTGTAACTTAGGCATTTCTGTTACGCTCGATGGAGCATGACTGATTGTGAGGGAAACGGTTGAGGCTGTGTTTTGCCCCTTGCTTCTTTTTATAATGTTGTGCTTACAAACATGATTGTGCCTTTGTTTCTTCCTTCTAACAAACATTATGCTTGAAACTCATGAACAGATAGAGGTGTCGCACTGTGGTTGGCATTGCCCTATCCTGTGAACACCAGTGGTGGGATGTAACTAAGTACATTTACTCAAGTAGTGTTCTTAAGTATGAATTTGATGTACTTGTACTTTACTTGAGTATTTTATTTTCATGCTTCTTTATACTTTTACTGCACAACATTTCAGAGGGAAATACTGTTCTTTTTACTTCATTACATTTATCTGGCAGCTTTAGTTACTTTACAAATTAAGATCTTTACATATAAAACATAAGGGTTGATAAAATATGATATTTGTTATAAATTAAATTGCCAAACACTTTATGCAAGTACAGCAGCAACAAATAATTGATAAGGATCTAAATATTTCTTCCATCACTGGCGCACACAAACAAAAGTTATAAAGTAAGTTATCTTGAGTTGCACTATGGATGCACCCTGAAGTACAGATGGGCAGGTGGAGAGACAGACAGACAGACAGGTAGCCAGAGCAGAGAGCAGCAGTTAGTGAGGTGGAGAGCACTTACTGTCGGCCCTTCAGTGTAACACATGAATGAATCCTTTAGAACAAGGCACGGCTGGGCTGGTGTGTGTGTGTGTGTGTGTGTGTGTGTGTGGGGGGGGGGGGGGGGCAGGGGGTGTGTGTGTTTGGGGGGGGGTATTTGGGCCGAAAGGGTGCACTTGACAGTAGTTGGGGATATAGTACTTGATTGTTTACTCTTGCCTGCTGGGCTGAGCCATTGTGCTCCAGTGTGTGTGCTTGTGTGCTGAGAGAGTATACTGTGTGTGTGAGCGCATGCACATGTATAACTTTACAGGCAGACAGGGAGACGTACAGCACAATGCCTCTCCGCTGCTCTAGGAAAGAAGGAGGGGGCGGGGGGGCTTCACAAAAGACCAGGGGGGTCTTATGTTGTCCACACATGCACATGTAACGCCAGCTGCCGCCCACAGCCCCAGCCCCAGCCCAGCATTTCTGAATTAATAATACAGAGCCAACCACTCTGGAATAATAGTGATGCGCGCACACACACACACGCACAAAGCATTGCACCTGTTCACCACTGCTCA
Organism: Plectropomus leopardus; assembly: GCF_008729295.1. Taxonomy (NCBI): domain Eukaryota; kingdom Metazoa; phylum Chordata; class Actinopteri; order Perciformes; family Serranidae; genus Plectropomus; species Plectropomus leopardus. The sequence continues at coordinate 8,450,199 of NC_056477.1, read as the reverse complement.
ACTGGTCAGGGTTGGGCTGGTTAAGGTCCCCCATCCACACACACAGACATGCACACAGTCCTTGTTGCCTGTCTGTTGTGGGCAGCAGTTAAGACAGCTGTGTCTGTCTCCTGACCCTCCCCTTCTCGTTCTGATCGGCAGCTATCCTCAGTGACTGATTGGTCCAGCTGCCGTACTCCATTCCTCTGATTGGATGGTTTTACATCCAATTAGGCAAAGGAAAGGAATAGAAATTTGAATATGAATGTCAGATTTAAATGGGGAACCTCAAAGAAACCCTCTGTGTGATTAGATGCACGATATGAATATAAGGATTACTAAATGGAAAAAAGAGGTTAATGAGTAAAGTTATTTGTAGTGTTGTTATTATGACAGTCATGTCAGTACGTAAACAGAGGTACTCACAAACAGAAAACAGGCAACAATTATTAATTCGCCCATTCCTGACGATTGGAAAAGAGTTATGTCAGACCAAAAAGACCTCAAAATTCTAATTTATAAACAAACTAATTGCATTTTGGGGGTTAAAGTTTTATTTTAAAAAAGGATTTATATGTTTGAAAAAATATGATTTATAAAATGTTCTGATCTGCTCTCATATTTTAAATTTTATTGTTAGAAAACACCCCTTTGCAGAATAGAATTCACAATTTCAAACAATTAAAAAATGTGTTAAAAGCCTCCAAAATCTAAAATTAATGGTACATTACTGTATGGTAAGAATTCTATTATTTGTGTCCCAAAACATAACATGTCAACTCTGTTGCAAAACTAAAAATGAAATATGGGTTAGAAATGAGTATTTTGATTAGCATTTAGAAAGAAAATGCCAACTCACTACAACTGCAGTGAAATTAATAAATATTTCACTTTTGTCAAGTCTGTAGTATATCAACTCCATGAGATGTTACCTCCAACATCCAGTATATTTGCTATTTTAAAAAAAATGAAACACTGGGCGTAATAGTACAAAATTTGATGTTTTAAAGTATATTTTCCCAGAAAAATCTAAAAACCAAAAAATAAGGTCTTGTCCCAATTCTTAAGAATGAGTGAACTAAATTCCAAAAATTATTTTCTGTCCTTGATTTAAAGTAATGGCACTTCAACAAATATATGTTGTAGATTGTAATGTGATTTGAACTATAGCTATATATATACTATACTATACTTTAGCTAAGGATATATAGCATTTTGGAAACAAACTCCATTTGATGTGAAATTCAAGGACGTAAACTAAATGAAGAAATCAATCCTGCCAACACACAATGCCGTCCAAAGGAGAGAAGAGAGAAGAGGCAATGTACCAGCAATCAATGCAATTTGATTAGCCTGCTCATTGGCTGTGTGTGCCTTTGCTAATCACATTGGATCCACTACGTTCTCAACACAAGCAGCATGGCATTCCTAATGTTATTGAGTGTTTGAACGCAAGGGATTTTTGTACTGGTTAGCTCCGATTGTATTTTTACCTTCTTGACATGCTAGAAGACATCCAAACAGATCCGTCTTTGTGTTTTCAGTGGCATGTTATGCTTTGGTAGTTGAGTGTGTCTTTTATGTGTGCGTGGGTGGATGAATGTTTGGAGATGGGAAATAGACAATCTTAACTGAGCTGTTTTATAGGGTTTAAACCTGAGTTTACTTCGTCTGGTTGATAATAATAATGTTATATATGCCTCCTACTTTATAGCTACAATTTACGCTTGACTCTTTGACCTGTAGCATATGCAGGCCAATTTTGTTGCTAGATTTAGCAGCCTTTCAGACTATCTTGGCAACTTTTTCCCCTCAAAAGACCCTTGCAAAAAATGTAACTTTTGAAATGATACTTAAACACTAAAATGCACACATTTACTGCTTAAAACAGATAACTGTAAATGTTCAGAAAGGGAAGATTTACTAGGTAACAAGAAAGTAAAAAAAACAAACTGTAACACACCTTGTATGAGCTTGATAGCTGTAATTGTTAATGTCTTGGTTTGATACTTTGATGTTTATGTAGTTATTGTGTTACCTAACAAGCAATAAGGTGCACAAAACTGCCAACTACGATTGTTCATTTTACAGTTGGTTTTACTGCACAAGAAGAAAAATATCAAAAAAACAAACCCCTGATGTGTCATGTTTAAAAATAAAGATATCTGATCATAAAAAAAAAACAAATTAACAAATTTCTAATCAGATTTTTTGCGGAGATGGCCTATCAATTTGAGTAATGTGATGATGTCATTACATACTGATGCTGTCACTACATCATCATGCAATAAAATCATAACATCAGTTACCAGTTATCAGCTTACAGCAACTTTCCCTGAAAATAAGTCGGTAACAATGAGCATATGACGTCAATTGGTACGTATTTATAAAAGATTTAAACTGACAGTCAGTCTCATTCCTTTTTCTCTTTTTTTAGCATCAAGGACAGGACCTTGACTACTCTTGTTCCATGTCTTTTTCAAAAATTTCATTGCGTACACTTTTAGCTTCATTTTATTGTGGTTGCAGCTGGTAGAAAATTATTCTGCACACTAATGTCTGTGCAGTGTTTCACTTTAGTTGAGCTTTTGGTCTATCAGATCTTCATGACCTTATGGTTGAAGCTGTCACAGCTTTGCTCTTAGACTGTGACAAACAAATATGAATTAGGAGCTACTGTACAGGAGGTCATACTGGGCACAGGTGTGAGTCCTGCCACTAATGGTCCTGCTTCACACGACGAGCCTCTGCAAACTGAAAAGCACAGGGCAGGAATTCAACAAAAAGGGCAGAGGGGCCATCGGAAAATCCTTTGAATTACAACATTAAGAAGGAAAACTTGACTTTAATGTTTTTCTGAATTTCAACAGTCTCCTTGGGTATATTCTTCTTTGATGTTACTTGGTGTTGAAACAGGGCCTCAATCTGCATAAATCCAATTCTAGTGAATGGTGAAGATGCATCTGTGGATGCTTTGCTTTCTGGCGTGTTGTTCCAAAAGACTCTTTAAACAAACATTAAATGTATTAGTATTAAACATCAGGTGTATTTTTACAAAAATAATTAAATTAAATATTTGGCAGCCTTAAATTGTGCACTTTGACCTGACTTGCCAACGTGAAACGGTACAAAATTGTATTACTTCTGAAAGTAAGTGGTATAATCCTAAATTATCTGGGCATAGAGCTCAGTTCTGGCCAACTTTGTCTCTCAGGCATAATAGTTGATGTGATTTTGGGGATACACCAGCTGATCCAAGATCAGAACTAATGTTACAATCAACAATATGACTCTATGTATTAGGGGTCAATTGATATTGGTTTTTCAGTGCTAATACCAATGAGACCGATAATTGTTATTTGGAACCGATATGCATTAACAATAAAAATGAAAATCTTTCTGTCAATATTCACAGTTTGGAATATAAAGAAACTCCAATGCAAAACTTTGTTTATATGCCTTTAGCAAATATTTAATCAAAACTGAAACTTTCAACATCATATACATATATGAAATGCCCAGCAACTTTTTTTATAGCCAAGTGAAAATTTGAATAAGAAAATCAGTAAATAAAAATTGCACCCTGAGGTTTCTTTGCACTTTTTAATTAATTCATGTTATCGGTGATCAATAAGATACTGATAATCAGAAACATACCAAATATTGACCCCAATAACGATAATCTGTCGACCCCTACTATGTATGTTACGTTCACTCTTAGTTCCTTATTCCTTAACGATAGCTGTGTACCAGCTTAATGTAATGACATTATGCATTAAAAGTTCATGTAATCTACCATCTCTACCTTTAGTTCATAATGTCACAAAAATGCGCAACCTGCTGGCCTTTGGCCTTGAATATGTTGAAAATAAGGCGAAGGTAATATATGTTAATGTGACAGAAAAAAAGACCTAATATACAGCTTGCAAGGAGGCAGATAAAGTAGTTACAGTAATGAATTAAGACAGTAAGCTTGGAGTTGCTGCAGCTAAGTGACCTTCACCTACGCACACTGTGTGCATGTGTGTGTGTATCTACATTATATGAGTGAGTGTGTATGTGTGGGTGGGGGGTGGTAGCTGGGCAGCCACAGCCTCCTGTCTGGCACAGGTGGCGGTGAGCAGCAGCCCTCCAGCTAAGATGCTAATATGCTAACACTGCACTAATCCAAGGGTGCTTTAGGAAGCAACAGACCCCGCTCCCCCACCTTGACCCTCTTCACTCCACCATGATCTAACATCCATGCACAATTTAGACATACACATGGACAGATTTAATGTGACTGAATGCCTGCATGCATAAATACACACACTTACACCAACTGACACTTACACACATGGCCCCTATCTTATATCTTATATATATATATATATATATATATATTGCGTACATACGCTCACACACCAGTGCTCCTATGAGGGACTAGGATGTGAGGCGTCGGGGCTGTGGTATGTCTGTCAGTAAGTCTTCAGCTCTGTGTCAGCATCACAGCGGTGGTCACCATGCTCCAGGGAGCCACCACCATCTACTGGACTGTAATGGTACTGCAGGAGAAAAGGAAAAGGATACCTTAAAAACACACAGGAGAAGAAGAGGAAAGGGGACATTAAAAAAAAGATTTTTGTGCTTTTTTTTTAGTAATTTGTGTTGTTAAACCCTAAAATATGTTGTCAGTGTGTGTGTGTGTTTGTGTGTGCATGTGACTCCTTCTGTACCAGCTGGGGGAGCAGAGGGGCACCAGGGCAGCATGCATGAATGCGCGCACGATTGTGTGTGTGTGTGTCTGTGTGTGTGTGTGTGTGTGTGTGTGTGTGTGTGTGTTTGTACCAGGAGGTGCTGGCTGTGTGCAGCTGGCTGTGTGAAATCTCCTAGTGGCCCCCCAGGGATGGCCACACTCCCATGGGTTTCCACTCAATCTGGCCGCCCTGTGGCTGCCCTGCCCTGTCCCCGCTCTCTGTCATTGTCACAGCTTTCAACCTCTGAAATGTGGATCGACACCTTTCACAAGTGGTTAAACCTTTGTACACTGAACAAATTTGCTTGATTTCTGAGCAAATTGGCAACAAATATCACTGAAAATGCAAGAAATTAGCTGAAAATGTTAAAATATGTGGGGGAGAAATAAAAGACAGCTACACTGATAATTATCATTATTATGTATTGAAAATGATGTTACAGAATTTTAACTGCTTAAGCTTTTTTCCAAGTATTTTCCCTGTTTGTGCCAATTTTCAGCCCTTTTTTTTTTTTTTTTTTTTTTACTAATTTCTTGCTAATTTTTGGATAATTTCTACTCAAGTTGCTCATTGCCTTTTTCCCATGTTTTTGAAAGAAATCAAGCCATTTACTCAGGTTTCAAAGGGTTACCTGCATACACTGAGACCTGCTCTCTTTCTCTGCTGTTCAGACTCTTTCTGTCTCTTACTCAGCCCTTCCCTTTTCCCTTGTCCTTCACTCTTGCATTTTCTTCATCTTCAGGCTGCAGTAGCCATCCACATCGTCTCATTCCTCAGCCTGTGCCAAAGGCATGTACAATTACTCCAGCTCTGAACCTTTAAACCCAGCTGCAGCCCCAGCTTCAAACTGAATTTAATTCTTTGATTCTTCGAATCTTTCTCCCCCTCAGCCTACTCTTGTGTGATCATTACGCAAGCGGCATAAATGCCTCCTGAACTTTTACAGGTTTTATGTCGTCAGTGAAGGTGTCAGTATTTAAAGCACTCATGCACACACACACACACACTAACACCAGTCCAGTCCCGATGTGGTAATGAGACTAATGCACTGTAAGTGGATTGGCTTTAAAGAGCCTGGACTTGCCTTAAGATGTCTGAGCAGACTGGAGTTAGAACTGCTGGGGTCGGGGTCACGCACACAGCCGTATCCCCGTAAAAGCACACATGCACAGTGAAATAACTTGCTGATTGTGCAAAAAGACTTTTTAAAGTGTTTTTTATGAGTTTTATTCATTTTATTTCATAAGAGTTACTGATAGTGTCCTGTGCACCTCTCTGCAACACGTGGTCTTGGCTGCTTCCAGCGCTCATGGACAGACCCTCAGACAGATGTCTTCTTCAAGCATCTTATTGCACATTTCCCCACTTTCATAACCCACAGTACACATCCCCCTTTACTTCACTTCCTTTACCCATTACTTACTTGCCTGATGTTAAGCTAATCTCTCTTCTTCATCCTCCCTGCATATTACTGCTTTTACTTAGCTAATACTCCCACATACAGTACACAAACACATGAAGCCCATCCCCAAGCTGTTGTGTCTGGAGGTGTTTTGACCTTCGAATGTAAGGAGATCAGCTCAAGCAGCCGGCCAATCAGTTCAGCTTAAAACCGCCCGTCAGTTTGACTGCATACTGCAGCTGTTCGATGGTGCAGTAGAGATATGCTTTTTTATTGAACTTTGCCTTTGCCAACAAGATAACATTTACTGTCATACTTGTAGCTTACTTACTTAAGTTGAATTCTACTGGACATATGACAAAGTTGAGAAACTTTTTTTTATGATAATGCTGTTGAAACATGATAGGCCTGCAACTGGAATTATTATTGTTTTTTATCCTCTGTTAATCTGTTAACTGTGTGGTCTTTAAAATGTCCGAGAAGAGTGAAGAGTGCTTTTGACAAGTTCCCAGAGCTCAGTGAGACAACTTTATGTCACTTATGTCATCAGCAGTAGGGGAGATAGTCAGAGGCCTTATTATACTATCGATATTACAATATTATCATGATTCTACAATATTATTGTGATTCTAAACATCTTGCAATATGTTGAGTTTTGCTATAAAATATATTGTGATTTAAAACCCTTTTCATTTAAAAAATGTATCCCCAAACTTAGTCAATATCTGTTTCTGTAAGGTGAAGATAAAATAAGTTATAATAAGATAAAGTTTTCAGTCTCTTCATCTCACTTTAATCATTTACACTGCAGCAAAATATGACTGAAAAGCAGTTGCTTTCATCATTCTAGGCTACCAAAGTTTAATTTGTATTTGCAGTATTACTCATTTATTTAATTTAAAAACAAATTACTAGGCTGCCATGTATTGATACAGTATTGCCACACAAAATATCGCAATATAATGATGTATCAATTTTATCTTAAGTGTAATCAACAGTCAAAGATATCCAATACATTCAAAATAAAAGGATGTCTAAAAGATAAAGACGGAAAATTGTTGCACTTTAGAAGCAAAAACCAGCTGTTGTAGCTTTTTTGACTAAATCTATCAGCAAAACTGTTGGTGCATTATCTTTAAACCGGTATTGTCATTTCAGTGTAATACTTCAGAAGATATCAATATTCAATATCATTGTCGACACCACAGGAGAAAAGTGTCATTTAGGGCATGCAACTTTTTTTTCTTAAAAATCAAGTATAACAGGGCTATAACTGAATGTGAGAAAGAGTAGCTGGTACCGGTGTACCAATACTGTGGAGAATTAGTATTAAAACCATTTCAAATATTCATAATCAATTTATCAATATTTTTGACAACCGTTCTTCCAATCATCCAATCAATTAATCAGATTTTTCATCTCTAAAACAGTGTAGTTTTGTAACTTGTCAGCACACTTTTAATCTGCCTGTCAACATCTAGGTGAGCGAAGTAACCTGTTGTCTTTTCTGTGGTCAGTCGGCTTATCAGTCTGCAACCAACCAGCCGCCTACTCAGTCACTTGGTCAGTAAACTTGTTATTTATTCTGTCCCATTACAGCCAACACTCTGTGTTACTGCTCCGAGCACTGAATGTGTGTGTGTGTGTGTGTGTGAGAGCGAGTATGTGTGTGTGTTGTTATGTGGCCAGACGACACATTCCTCTCCCTGCTGGTGAGCTGCTGTGTATGTGCTGGAACGTGGCAGAACCTCCCCTCCACCCTCTCCATCCGCCTCCCCCCCTACCTCTATACACCACCACCCGCCACCCCTCCAGCTCCCAGAGCGCCAGTCACACAGCCCCGTCTCTGCGCCATCTGCATATCAGCTCCAGCCTCGGCCAAAGCATTAAATTAAATCCCTGTTTGGGTTGATTAACAAATGGCTGGTGAGCTCACATAGTTATGGAGTTATTTATTTAATTGTCATCAAGGTTTTTCCTGCTTTTCGTCTGTCTCGTTCTCTGCTGAAGCGTGGCATCCGGCAGAGCAGGAGAGCAGAGGTGTGCTGGAGTCCTGAAGGAGCGAGTGCGAGACGGAGAGACTGGGAAGTTTGTGCAAGTTTGTGTGTCTCATTTCAGTTTTGCTGGCTGAAGTTCAGCCTTACCATTTGTACCTGTCTCCTATTTTGTCCGTCTGCATTTCTCTCCCTCATTCTCTCCTCTTTCCCCCTCTGTCCTGAAATGAATAGTTAATCAGTGCGCTAATTGAGTGACAGTTAGTCAGTGCGTTGTTGTAATTGTCCAATCAGAAAGCTTGGAACGGGCACAGTCACAGCTGATTCATCTCTGCCTCTTACTGCTAAATCCACAAGCTGCAACTCGAAAGTGTGCCAACAAGATTCATTTCTCCAAGAAATTCCAAAATAACTTTTTAAAAAGTCTAGTTTAGTTTTTAATCCTTTGTTTGTGGCTCGACCCAAAAAAGCAGAAAAGATCTTGACGGGTAGAGACTTGGGAAAAGTTTGCCACCTTACACATTGTTTTCACCAGTCCCTTTTTTAATTAAACACTTGACTGCTGTGATTGTAACTTATTTGTTACATCTTTAATTATTTTTCTCCCCTTGAATAAGTCACAGTGTTATATAATAATTTCCTTACAATACAAGACAAAGGGAGTATAAACAACTATACATCCACTTAGGAAAAGTTAGATTTAAAAGAACACTGCAGATCTACTGCACAAGTCTGTGTTTTGAACAAATTTAGCACAGAATTTAAATACACTTCAAAATCTTTGCCGCCTAAATATCCTCTGTTCCTAAGATCTTTCAAATCACCCACGTTGTCCTGTATTACTGATATCCTGTTGTTCTAACAAGGAACAAGAGAGTCCTGTTGTCTTAAGCGCTGCATAGAGTAGTATTTACTAATTGGCCTTAAGGGAAAAGTAAAGTTGTGCAGAAAACTAAATGAAACTGAAGTGAGGAGTCCGAGAGAGATGGTGTGGGAAGGAGACCGGCTGTTCTGTTTTCTCCAGCAGTCCAAACTAGAGACATGTGGCTCCCCAGACAAGCTGTCCAGAGTGGGAGAGCTCGCTGGACTCATTACAGGCAGGGCCAAGACGGGATAGCTTGACAGAACACCATTGGATCATTCGGAGGATTGGAACGGTCGAAACAGAATTGTGTTAGTTTGTGTGTGTGTGCGCGCGGCGTGCCTGTGTTTGTTTGGAACGGCATGTGTGGACAACTGTCCATCTCCTCTCTCCGTCTGTGCCACCCCTGGCTGCCCCCTCCCCCGCCCCCCAGCGGACGTGTACACACTCGCGCAGACACACACACACTCGCACATGCACACATACACGCCGTCTAGGCCCGGCCAGAAGGATTGCTTAAATGTTTTCGGTTGTACTGGACAGCTGAGCGATGAAGTGGCCAGCCACAGGCTTCCATTGGTTGGACACTTCATCAGGAAACTGACTCAGAGAAATGACTGGACTTGGACCAGCGAGCCAGTCATCACTGCCAGTTTGTAATAGTTTTATCAGTTTAACTTTCTCTTTATCCTCGTCCATTTTGTCAGTCAATACGTCTTTTTTTCCAATCCACTTTGAAGTTAACCAGAGTTTCTCTTTTCCAGGTCAACTAGTTTTCATAATCATCATTCCATTTTTTATTAGTCAAATGTTTTGTTTGTTGTGAAAGCAATAACATAAACACCTGTATGATGCTTAAGAATGAAATCAAGTTCACCAACGCCACAAATTACAGCCTTGAACTGTTCTACAAAGTTGAACTATGACCTTTCTGATATAGTCTCTACAAACTTTGTTTCAGAGATGATTTATTGGCTTGCATTTCATTAGCTGTACTCTGTTCTACGGTGCACATAAGCAGCACTCCCTGCTCCCTGTTCAGAGGATGTTGGTTAAAGGAATTTCTTTCCAGAACGTCCCCAATTAGAAACATCCTGCAACATCACCAACACTGACATCACTTCATCTTTGCTTTACCCTCATAATAAACACCTCAGATATCTGTTGCTGCTACTGTGAACATTTTAAATAACACGTAGAATATGGGCGGTGTCATGGTTGACCATGGTTTCACAGTAAGTTTATTATATATGATGAAATGATAAAGCAAAACTATTTTAATTATTTTTTGTAGTGAATTCACACTTAAATAAAAAAAAGCACTGTAGGCTCAAATAATCATTTTACTTGTAGCACTTGTAGTTTTTTTTTTTTTTCTGAGAGCCAGTGTCTTTTTTCAATTGTTCCCCATGAGGAGAGGGGATATGCAGCCACCTAAAGAAAAAGTGCTGCGCCCAGCATATTTTTTCAGGGCGCTCTGGCTTTTTTGTGCAGCCGCTGCAAGTGCTTATGGTTGAAAATCACTGAACTGAAGGGCGAAGGTGTTGTCACTATCCCTAGCTGTATGATAAATCAGCAAGAAATGATCACAACAAAGACAGAAAGTCACCTGTGTGGGAGCAAATTGATAGGACACTGAGGCCACATTTAGATGAGAATGGCCCTCAAACCGCGTTGTTGTATGAACGAAAGGCCGAACCGCAGCAAAAGTTTAACCTTTCATGCTAGAACCGCTGCCAGTCAGTCACTCAGTGCAGTCAGCCCTCTCATGTTTAGGTGTTTTGGTACCTACCTTCCTTGCAAATTTAATGTCAAGACATTGCTGTCATAGAAAGAATACCCATGCATGTCATTAGAGTGTTGAGAAAAAGACACTGCTTTTCGAGTAAATAACAATGCTATGGGTCCACAGGCAACAAACATTTTTTCCTTGAGTTAAATCATGTTAAACGGTGTCACATCAGCTGCTCCAGTCAAGCACTATGACTGATGGGTAATATTAGTTGTCAATTTCCAGCAAACTGATGAATATTTCCACTTCTCCCCTACAAAGTTCACTGTTCCATTTGAGCATTGCTTGTTGCTCCTTCATACTCAACGTGGCTAAATACCCTGTGCAGAACATTCCCTGTCCCTTTTAGTTTCCTTTTAGTTCCCCTTTTAGTCCTCTCTGCAGGGAACTAAAAGGTGATCGAAATGCACCCTTTATGTCAATCCCCTGTAGTTCTGGTTTAAATAAAAACTGTGGTTCTGGGGTGCCCAGTTGCTCAGCTGATGAAGCAGGCACCCCATGTACAGAGGCTACATCCTTGCTGCAGTGGCTGTGGGTTCGATTCCAACCTCTTCCCCTCTCTATACCTATTTATGCTAAAGCTGTCCTATCATATAAAGGCAAAAAGGCCAAAAAATTATCTTAAAAAAAAAAAAAAAGCTTTTGTGTTAAGGACATTAATTCACAGTTTTTCATGTGCAATTGAAGCTCAGTCAGCTTGCTAACATTCATGCTCTCTCCAGGAAAGCAAAAACCCCTAATGCACATCAAAATGCAAAGCTGATCCCTTCTTTTATAAACAGTATAGGTTTGGTCAGAATTAGTGATTTATTCTTTTTTGCTTCCTTACAACCTGCTTCCTCTCCATTTTTTTTGCTTTGCTTTCTTTATATTTTTTCTTATGCCTTTCTCCATCCCTCCTCCCATTCAGCCCCTCTCACAGCGCTCTGTTTATCAGTAGCAAGTGATCCAAAGAAGATGCTTTGTTTCTGAAAGAACAGGAGAAGGAAATGGGAGAGGAGGGGAGAGTGGGTGGATTTGTGAAAAAGAGAAAAATAGAGACCGAGCGAGGAGAGAGAGAGAGAGAGAGAGAGAGAGAGAGGTGTGATTGGTAATCCTGATGACGCACTGGCACCCAACAGCATTTTCTTATCCGTCTATCTGTGTCTCTCTGTCCCTGTGTGGTGGTTCAAATCAGCCGCTACCCCCACCCCCCCCACCCCCACCACTACACACACAAATACACACACACCTCCACCACTAGCAGCACCCAGAGGTACCGGCAGGCCCCGCAGTCGCATGGTCCCTTTGACGGAGCAGGTGTTTTTCTGCGACGTGTTAACGAGCACGGCCTGCTGTCATTTCCGCTTCAAATGGATGTCACAAATAGAACACATACCCATCCACACACTGCCTATTCTCCTCTCCCAGTGAATTAGCCTAAAAAAGGTGATCAGAGCTGTTGTGTGTGTGTCTGTGTGTGCCTGTTATTTGTTTATGAGTGCACAAATGCATCATTGTTTATGAGTATGTCTGCAGAAAGTGTGTACATGTGTGTGCATGTCAAGGAACGGCTGGTTAATTAAAAGGGGTTGTGAGGTAGAAAACATTTGTGTCCTTCTGTGGTTTTTATTTCTGTTGTTTGAAATGAGAAAGTGAAATGTTTACACAGCTCCCGGCTTTGGAAAGTGTTGAGATTGTCAGTTTCTTTCATCAGTGCTGTGTGTGTCTCAGTATTACTTCTGCCATGCGCTCTGCATGCGCACACACACAGTTTCATCTCCATATACATACTGGTCGTTCTCATCCAGCTATGTGTGAATCTGCACACGTGTGTACTTTAATCCATGTGTGTATCCATGCTGTTTCCAGTGAGTGTTATCCGCCTCGGTGGTGTTGAAATGTTTGACACTGGTGTAATCCTGCAGTGGGTCATCTGATAAAGCTGTGGTGCCACCTTAGTGCCAGTCTGTGCCAGCCAGTTGGGTAATACTCAGCCACCAGCTGCTCAGCAGATGTTGTTATTTGTTGCTGCCGTCTAAGAAGGGTCATTCTCGATGTGTAATCGTATCTCATCTCATGTCATCTTATCTCATCCCTCTTCTTCCCCTCTATGATAGTGACCAGTGGTTTTTGTGTATGTGTGTGTGAGATTTGATTGTGAGTTCATACATGTGTTTGTGTGTATATGTGTGTGAGGGGTCATCACCTCGACACCTGCCCATGTATCAGCCAGATGATGTTTCTGGCATGGATAGTTTGCTTGTTGTGCTGGTAAACATGTTTTTGTCATTTTTTACATGATAATCCGATCTGAATCTGGCAAGCACTGTGAGAGTCATAGAGATACCGTTTGCGCGTGTGCACGCGTGTGTGTGTGTGTGTGATATCCTTTGGACAGATGAGAGTTCAGCAGACAGGCTCTCATCCATCAGGGGAATAAAATCTGTATTTAAAATCATCAACATTAATGCTATTAATACATCCATATATCATGATCAACATAATCATCATAACTCCGACTGCCTGCAGCATCATCTTTGCTGCTCTGAATTTGTGTCTCGTTCAACATATTTTGCTAAAATTTTCCTCCTTTTTGCATCTGTCTTTTTCTTCAGGTGAATACATAAAGAACTGGCGGCCGCGTTACTTCCTGTTGAAGACTGATGGCTCCTTCATCGGCTACAAAGAGAAACCTCAGGATGCAGACCTGCCGTACCCCCTAAATAACTTCTCTGTAGCAAGTACGTTACCTACCACACATACAGTATATAAACATAGCCTTTTTGCAATGTGCTTTAAATCCTATTATATCTTTATGTCATAGACAGCAGCAATGTAGAGTGGGGAAAACACTGTCTGAACACCTCATGCGTACAGATTCCCATTTGAAGGATGCAGTTGTTAATCCTGGGGCCTTATTGCAGAAAACACATCCTAACATGTTATCCTATCTAACATTTTTAAGAGTTTGAGTCCTATCTTCCTATTGCAGAATTAATTCCTAAACTCATGACTGTGTCCTGTCCTATCCTATCCTATCTTAAAAAATCTTAGCTCTGATTCACATTTTCATCACTCCCAAATAGAAGTCTGAACAAACTGGCACTCCGCTATGCTGCTGGAGGGAGTGTGGAGAAATCATGGTTGATCATGCTCATACTCTCTGGTTCTATCCTTCTATTCAGACTTTGTGGAAGGAAATAGCAACAATTATTTAAAACACTGGGTTTTTCAATTCTAAAAAATAATAAAAAGAAAGAAACCTTAAACAGTAACTATAAATTCAGTTCTACAATCTGCACTCATCCAGTAATGTCTTAAGAATGTACACACAGAAACAAACTCAGTCTGAAAGACTCCCTCAGCATAAGAATTAGGTGCATTTGTGATCTGTACAACCACTGGCAGACAGCATCAGAGCTCCTTGTCGGCCTTTCCAGAGCCGATGTTACATGGTGATCATATTCAAAATTAATAGTCTTCGTAGTCATTGTATAACCATTAATGCATGTATGGTTCGGGAAATTAGATTTTCAATAATTACATTTGTTGGTTAGGATGGTGCTATGGCAACTAAATTCCTATCCTAAAATAGGGTAAGATTTTCTTCTCAATGCAGTTAGGAAAAAGGTTTCATGTGTTTACCAAAAACCCAAATGTCAATATAAATTGAGATAAATTTAGATTCTATAAAGAGGCCCCTGATGCTTTAATTAGGTGCATCTCGTAGTTTTTGTTTTTCTCTGCTCACAGTTTGCTACCCTGTCAAAATGTAAACTGTGAGCAGGTTTACTAAGAGAGTAGTAGCAATGTGTCCAAATACCTGCAGCTTTTACGTACATACCGCAACCACGTTCACCGCGTCCTTCTCTGTAGGCTCATAATTAACAATGCTGATTAATCTGTGAGACCTGCTGTAATTAGCTCCTGCAGGGAACATTTCAGCTGAAAGCAGAACCTCTATAGGTGTTATGGAATCAGTGTCCTGCTCTAGGACGCTTCAGTAGGGACATTAACCCACATCTTCCAGTTGAACGACATATGATAGCCTGTATCCTCTAATTGATTATATTTTTATATTTCTCAAATGCCAATGCAAATCACCTCTATCTCGTAAATTGCTGTGAGATGTTGCTGAAACGGTCTTGTGGTTTCATCACACAGCGCCATGGTGAAATGGCACAACAGTTATTGCATCAGTTTCACTCGTGGCGTGTTAAAACATATTGCCACTCATCAGTCTTCACAGCGTCTGTATGCTTTACAGAATTCACCGAGGGCTCTAATTAACCATTTATCAGTCTATCATCTGTCTGCACCTGGTTAACAAGCTCCACAGCGTCTTTGACATGTGTAATTAACCAGCTAATGAGTTAACAAGATTAATTTTAATGTCTCATAGTCTCATTACCACCACCATCAACCCTCATTGTTCAGACACTAAATGCAGATTGTTAATGAAAGTTTGTGTCGGCTTTCCAGGGGTTCAGCTTTGGACTTGAATAAAACAGTGGTCACAACAGTGTCCCATAATCACTCATACGCCTCACTCATGATCAGACATACTAACTTAAAGTACTTCTGGAACGGCCTTTGACATTTAGGCTGACATAACTTTTATTTTTAAGATACAAAACATCTTAATAATTTATATTACAGCAAAGTGTATCTATTGGACAAAGCAATTCATTTATTACCCTAGTGGACTACCAACAGTTTAATGTCTGTGTATCGATACAATATTGCCATGCAAAACATCCTCACCCCTCGTATATAGTCATACTGTCTTTTTCGGCTAAGCACCTCAATTAGATTCATTAACAAATTTCTTCAAAAGAGAGAGGTAAGGTAAGCAAATTTAATCACACAAACAAATAACATTAGTTTGACTGATAAATACTATCAATAAAGACCGGTTCCTGTCACTAAGTGCTAAAGCCTAACAGCTGCATTCACTTTTTTTGAGTTGCTTAAATTTTGAAAAGTAAACAGGATTATTTAATTATTTGATTTTCTAGAAATGTTAAAACAAAAACACATCCGCAGTATTGGCAGATGGGCATCTGAGATTGAGCTGGATAAAACAGATAAACCATCCAGTATATGATACAGCATATGTCTCTTAATTAATAAATGGATGCATGATGTGTAGTTGTTTACTCTGTGTCATACATGGACATAATCTGATAAGTGCTAAACCGGTGTTTCAACTCTTGGCCCAAATTCAGATGCAGATTCCACTTTATTTACTTGCATCAGTTCATAGTTTTAATACTGTACAGGACCTTAGATTCAGACATATCGTCAATCACTTTTAAATTGAACAAAATGAAACTGGAAAGACAATCAAGTTTATGTGAATATATCTGCAGAGCAGTGCAATGAGGTTTTGTGATGGAGGGGACGATAGGCAAGTACAGGAGAATAGGTGCGTGATGAGGGCGAAAACAGCAAAGAAAATGATGACGAATGGTAGAATACGAGCTGATACCTCAGAGAAAACGATAAAGAATGGTACATCAAAGGACGGAGGAGGAGAAAGAAAGATAGGAGTCCGGAAGGGAGGACAAGTACGGGAATGAGCGATGGGAGTCTATCGGAGGGGGCAGAGGAAGAGAAAATTGGAGACGTGGGGAGGAGAGAGGAAGAGGAGAGAGGACAGAGATGGAAGGATGATTAGGGTGGAGAGCAACGGATGGGAGACGGAAAGAGGGATGGAGGGATTGGAGAGTGAGGCTTTTTGTGGATGAAATATGGGGGGAGACGAAGGGAGGGTGAGGGAGGAGAGGAGGATCATCAGCGCCGAACAGACAGGGAGGAGGAGACGAAGACAGGATTGGAGAACGAGGAAAAAGGGGAGAGGAAAAGAGTTTGTGAGGAGGACAAGCCAGGCCATACATCCGGCCCCGGCTGCTTGGCACAGCACTGGCACTGCCACATCTGTTGCCCAAAGCTGGGAGGCCAGGTGGCGTGTGTGTGTGAGTGTGTGAGCATGTGTGTGTGTGTGTGTGTGTGTTTGTTTATTTGTGTGTGCCCGAGTGTGTGTGTGTTTATGTGTGTGTGAACAACAGAAGTGGTCAGATGGAACAGAGATGGTACAGGCCTGTTCCCTGCAGAGGGACTCATACATACAAGCCTGTCGCACACACACACACACACACACGCACACGCACGCACACACACACACACACACACACACACACAGACTGATGCGTGCACTCACATACACCCACTAAACTGCTACACAGATTTCACAATTGCCTGCTGTGGCACACAACCCCATTTCAGCCAACATTCAAACTTCAATATCACTTTTACGTGTGTGTTTGTGTGAGTGCGTGTCCGTGTATGTGTGTGTGTGTGTGTTTTGGCATCAACCATAGCATGACCTTGTTTTCTGGCAGCACAGCGGGCCATGTTCACGAGTCAGGTAGTCTCTTCTTTGTGTGTGTGTGTGAATTTACATTGAAAGTCTGCCTTGCGTACGACCTGATTGGTGGTGTCATTAACCTTCCTGTCTATATTTAGGCTGAGCCATGACGTGCTGTGCTGTGCCACACTTAAACAGAAAGTAATTGGAAAAAGGGATAGCCGAGGACAGAGAGGAGAGGGAAGGAGTGGAGGAGAGACAGAGGGGGAGAGGGGGAGAGGGGAAACAGAGGGTGATGTATGTAGAACAAAGAAGAAGTGGGGGAGATGAGAGGATGGAAGATGGATCATTATGCTCTTTTACATCAGCTCTTGTCCCCAATAACCAGAGAGACTGCTGAGGGACAATGAAGATGCATTCCTTCCCACAGCAAGCTCACAGCCCCATCTGGCTATGTGTGCGTACGTTTCTGCGTTTGTGTACTGTATTATGCATTTGTGTAATAATGGCCTACTGTATTGCCCATTCTCACAGAAATGTGTCTCTTCGGATATTCGCCAGATGCGTATGTGCTGCAACACATAATATCCCTTGGCACAAGAAAGCACCTTTATTTGAGTCATCAGTGGCTGAAGTTATCGCCTATTTTTAAACGAAAAACATTCAAACTAAGCTGCATCTTTTCTTCATCCTACAGTTAAGTGTTGTAAGTTCAAGACATAGGATTCATTATTTTATTACAGGTCTTTTTCACAGCAGAAAGATAAACATACAATAAAAATTGTCAGTGTAGGAAAAGCAAAGGTCTTACTATTACCATTAGCAATGGCTCTGTTCTGTTCCAGAGTCCCAGTAAGCCAGTGAGCCAGCGTGCACAATACCAGGACGATGAAACTGAAGCAGCTAAATTTTATTATTTACCTTTATTTTATGATTTGCTTTTCCGACATTTCAAAATGTCTTTTATTATAAAGGGGAGTTATCTGACTTTGCTCAGATTCTGTTAAACCAAAGTTAATTGTTGTATTAAAAGTAACTTCAATGAGTTTAGCATTCATATTCATGCAGGACGTAGTGAAGAATATGATGAATAGAGTACAAGAAAATGCAACAATAACTGGATAAAAGAAGAGGAGATAACCAAAAAACGGCCCAAAAGGCATTGACAAACCCCTTAAGCTGGGCTCCGTCTACTGGAGTTTGGGGCCAGTTTCATCAGATTCACCCTCCCAACAATTGTAGAAGAAATATGGTCTGGGACACTGGTTAGTACTGATGTCCAGCCCAGATTATCGGACAATGTGAGGGGTCAACAGATTCAGTCTTAAGCCTCCCCAACTACTTACAGACTCATCAGAGCTGCCTCAATAATTTCAAACATGTTTGATATTGAGGATTTAAAATCTAGATATTTAGGGTTAGGATTATATCATGCAGAGTAGCTGATGGTGTCTCCAAGCAACAGTAAACATTCTCGCCCTTGAGACTAACATTAGCTGGCATACCACTGTTGTTAGATATTAAAACTGACAGTTAAAATCTTTCCTCCAAGTCTCACTGAAGAATAAACAACATGTGTTGACTGCAGCTCCCCAACCATTTTTCCATCTAGACTTATTTGGCCTTCTTCTGATTTAGATGCTCTGATTACATAACATTGTTAACATTACAGCAAGTTGTTACACCTTTTCTGTCTTTGTTTTTTTTACATCTGCTTCCCTATGAGATCAAGTGAGATTCATGCCTCATTCTGCGTTCATGCCTCAGGAACAATAGTCTTAATATCTCACCTGATGTGTCATGATGTTCAAATCTCATAGTGTATGCATGTTTGAGATGAGGAGAAGAGCATCTGTAAATTTTCATGCACGTGATGCAACCCAATTTTCAAAATCGGTTAGGATTTTAAAATTCAACTTTTACACACTCAAATACACTTAATTACTCATAGATCTGCTTTCAACATAGATGCAAAGACATTACAATGTGAAGCTTCTAGCTCTTCCATGTGCAGAAACATTGTTGTAATTGTACTGAGAGGGCCACACTGTCTCTCTGGCTGCCTGTTTCAGAATGTCAGCTGATGAAGACGGAGAGGCCGAAGCCAAACACCTTCATCATACGCTGCCTCCAGTGGACCACCGTCATCGAAAGGACCTTCCATGTGGACTCGCCTGACGAGAGGTCAGTTCTCTAAAGACTCAGTTCTTAGAGCGTCCTGCAGTTCATGGTGGTTGAACTTATTGAACAAGGATGTTTTCCTTTGTGGAAACTGTGTCCCCCTGAATCTGTCTAATGAGAGTTTGTCTCAAATGTAAATATTGCCAGTATAATTAAGGCAGAGCTTTCTATAACGCCAGAAGTAAAAATAAGCTTTTTATGTACAGGTTACGGCTAAGATGTGTCTGACATTTCTCTCACAGCAGCAGTCTGGATGGAAAATTAGCATTTAAACTCGTTAAAACTTAAACCTGCCTGTTAAAGGAAAAGTGTGTAGAATTTAGTAGTATCCAGTGATGAGGATTTCAGATAGCAAGCAGCTAAAACTTTTATGTGCTAAGCGTGAACTCCCTTTTAGGATTTCTCTGGTGTCCAGGAGGTTTTCACCTGGAGCTGAAGTCTCTTCTTCCCAAAACAAATGCACCAGGTGTTTAAAACTGGTTGAAACACTATGTAAGGCCAGAGAAATACTTACTGTTAACTACACGTACACATGATGGCTGCCACACGTCCCTAGCGTCAGTTTGGCACCTCGGCTGTGCGCGTCCTCAAAAATAAATGCAGTATGTATATAAACAGCAGGTGCAGTGGAGAGGCAGAGCACATGTGACAGAGTAAACACAGCAGCGGGGATTACAGAGACACGTACTCTCCATTGTACCGATGGGCTTGATTTAGAGTCCTTACGCACCACCAACGTTGTCGCCTTTTCTGCCTTGATGTCAGCAGTAACATGATAGTAACCTCCTTGAGTGTCGCTATGTCTGTTGTTTTTATGTGACACATTCGGTAGCTGTATACAGCCTGAACTCTCTTGTGTGCCCTCTAGAGGTATCCTCCAGTAACATGTGTCGCGTATGGACGAGTATATACACAAAAATGACGCAGCTGGACGCATACACAAACACAAGGTTAAACAGCATGTAGATCTCCGTCCTAAAGCAGCCTCACATGATTTTCCGTGTATTTTTCAGACACTGCTTGTCATAGATGGGCTGCTAACTACAGTGGCCAACAGGAAAAAGTAAATGGTCCTATCTGGAGCCAGTGTTTGGTTTGTCCTTAAACGTAGCAGTAAAACATGGTGGACTCCGTGGATGAGGAATAAAGAGGAATATACATGTAAATGGTTCATTCTAAGGTTAAGAAAACAGGACAACTCTTATTTTCAGGTGAATATAATATATATTATATAATTAATACAATATATATATATCATATATCCCTCTGAACTGTAAACACTGGACCTTGAAAAAACACCACTTTTTTAAAAGTCGGACTTTTCTTCCTCTAAATACTTTACGAGGCATTTTTAAATGATACTGTGGCCTTGTGGGATTGTTAAACTTAATTCTGTATCAATTCATTTTAAAAATGTCATATATGTAACACAAATACCAAAAAATTACCTACATTTCAGGTAAAAGAGAGAAAAGAAATAAACATGCTGCTGAATCTAAAAGTTTGTAAATGACCATGATGTTAAAGTCAGCACATATCATGCAGGTAAAAGCTTCATCAAGGGCAGAGGTATGTGTGAGGAGGTTTGTACTGTAGAGTGTTTGTTTTTTCGATGTGTGTGAGTGTGTGAGGGGAAAGAGAGAGGGTGAGAGAGACAGAGTGGAAAGGAGACCTTTCAAGTAGCGTTGGCATAAATTCTCCAGCTGCTCAGTTCCTTTCTGAGGAGCTGAGGTGTTTATCTCCAGAAAATGAACAGCTTTGCCCAGAAGACCACAGATGCTTCTGTGCATCCTTTGAGTTTGTGTGTGTTTTAATGTGTGTGTGCGTGCTGCAACTGTCTGTCCAACTTTGTCTGTGTTATATGTTGCTTTATAATAGTTTTGCCTACGGATAATTAAATAAACATTTCAGAGTTAGCATAAAACTAATGAGTCCATATTGATTAGTTTGTAAATTCAGGTGTATGAGATATAAGAGTGGACGACTGCAGCCTCCAGATGTGTGTTTGTTTTGTTGTAGTGTTTGTGTTGCAGACTACTGATGTTTCAGTCAGTTGGAAAGAAGCATGTGTGCCACAACTGGGTGTCTGTGCCTCTGTGTGTGTGTGTGTGTGTGTGTGTGTGTGCGTGTGTGTATGTGTGTTACTGTATTTGTTGTACTGTACCAGTGCTGGCAGGACTCCAGCTACCACAGCCCCAGCCGTGAGCAGAGAGGGTGGCACGTGTTGGCGTGGTGCCCGACTGTAGGCAGGCCCATTATCTCTCATTAGCAAAAAAAAAAAACTCATTATACAAAAAACACTCTAACCAAGAGAGAGAGCATTTATCTGCTGCCTGACCTTGAGAGAGTTCCCATTGCTTTTCATGTAGATACACACACACACACACAACACACACACACATCATGGATGCCACAAATTGAGTGCTCCATTGTTGCCGATGGAGTGTAACTTGAGTTTGCCCTTGTTTTGGAGTGTGTAGGGTACATTCAGAAGTCTTTGCAGTAGAAAGGGATTCAGATCTTAAAAACACACTGCTCTGTTTAGGTTCAGATGGATGTTCATCCAGATCCCTCAAGGAAACATATGGGCATCTAACTCAAAACAAAACAAAAGACACAGGGGTGATCGTTTGGGAGTCAAACAGGTTTCATCATCATGATCTCCTCACAGCTTACACTGGGTGAGTGTGTTTAAAAGTGCACAAGCTTAAATCCCAACTTGCTTCTCTGGAGTCCTGTGGATTTCTGAATATTTGAATATCATCTTTGGTTCACCTCAGTTTGGGCTCTTTAGTGTTTTCTGCTAACATGTAACCCCTGCATGTACAGTAGCATGGGATTAACACTGTTTGAGTGAAGATCAGCAAGGGGAAATTCAAAGGAGAATGATTTCTGAAGCCAGTTCAGTCCTGAGGAAACAAAATTTTTCCTTTTAAGCTTAAAATTTAGAAAATGTTATTGATTAACAACGCAATTCTGATATGGAGCTAAACAGATGAACAATATTAGGACACTGATAAAACAGTAAAAATAACTAATAATAATAATAGTTCCGTTTTAGTCCCATTTGGTCTAGTCTTCGTCATCTCCTCTCTTCTCTTATCAGAGCAGAGGGAAGCCTGGATTATAGCCTTGATTATAAACCATCTTATTCATCATTGTTAAATACACACGTCCTGATGCATGGCTGGCGTCCTGCTACAGATGATGGTCACGCACACAAAGTACACACAAACATACATACACAAACACACACACAAAATCGAACTCACACCGTTTGTCTCAACAGATGTTGAACAGCACCGCTAATGGAAAGTCAATGGGGAGGAACAATGTTAGCAAACAGCAATGCATTGTTCCCTCTAATGCATGGCTGTGCATTTACATTTACATACACACAGACACTTTCTCTCTCTCTCTCTCTCTCACACACACACACACACACATGCACAGGCTGGTATGCATTAGTTCTGCCTCGTGATCATTGCTCATTTGGTTGATTCTCTGGTTGACCATGTTTCCTCTCTGTTGAACAAATAGGTGTTTATGTTAATTGAAAACACCTTAGCGCAGGGGCGTAAATATAGACTGTGCAGGCAGTGTGGTTGCACGGACGCCTGAGGGGTGGAGGGCCCCCAAACACAGAGTGGGGCCTCCAACAGTGTGTTAACCCAAGAATGGGCCCTTATGAGTATTTCAGATAATAAAATATGCCTGCATTTACAAACTAACATTCAATTTATAACGGAGCCAATCGCTATTTATATATATTTTCATTGCGGTTTTAACTTTTTTGGTAAAATAGATATTAGCCATCTAAAACAACATGACATGCTTATTCTACATAAACTGTAAAAACTAAAAACAAACTGTTTTTTCCCTAAACTTCATCTTGTATGTTTAAACCCAGAGATGAGTGGACAGAGGCCATTCAGATGGTGGCTGACAAGCTGCAAAGACAAGAGGAGGAAAGGATCCAGTGCAGCCCCACCTCCAACATCGACAACATGGTCGAGGAGGAGATGGACATCTCCACAACTCACCACAAACGCAAGGTAACACACAGCAACAGACAAACACACAAACCTTCCCTGAACTCAAATTATTACAACTACACTTGTGCTGTTCATTGTCATGTAATGGGTTATTACTTTTGACCGCTTGCAATTTCAAAAATGGTCCTCGCAGTCACAGTTTTGTGTCAACTAATGAAAGAGCCTCTGTTACAATAAGGGTGTAAAATGGTTTAAATGAAAGTAGAAGTGGTCATAAAAATCAGAAGCAAAGGCTACACGTGTGTAAAATGTATGCTTGATGCATCAAGTAAACAAAGCTGTCTTAAGTACAGCGACAGACCCCTGCAGACTCCACAGTTCATTGCACCAAGGTTTTGTGGGTTGTAATTTATGTGCATAATGTCAGAAATATGAGTGAGGCAGTAAAAATCGACTTTTCAACATAAATCTTGTTATAGACCAAAGGGTTGATCAAGGGAGAGTTTTGATATGAAAGTTGCTCTGAATAAAATATCAAAGGATCACTAAGATTTTAGATGTCATCTAACTGCAGCCATTAACATCACTGCTGAATTTCATGGCATTCGAAACCAGCAGCTGTCAATATTTTATTAAAGGACGAACTTTTGGACTGTCTAACAGAGCTATGGACTCAACAATGATTACCGTGCTTATGCCTGGTTCAGACCACACAATATATTTGTCTGTTACAGGGGTCGCTGTGTCAGATTATGTGATTATAAAGTCATTAAATCTTGCAGTGACTTTGCCGAGAGACATGACAGACAACATGCTGCTCCAAGAGTGTAATGAAATAACGGCTGTGTGATACTTGCTGTCTTGTGTCTGAAAAAATGCCTAAAAAACAAGAAAAAACAACTGACCTTTTCTCTGTTTAAGTTTCGCCTGCACCACCAGCAGCGTTTTTATACATCACATCTTCCCTCTTTAGCTTTGTCGTGTTTATAGTTGCAAAGTACAACAGTGTTTCTGCTTCTTGTGGTCAAAGTCATGGTTGCATTGGAGCACATTGTTGAAGGCTAAAACAAATTCTAACATGCTACTTCTTCTGTCGGGATGTTGTGAGGTTGTCGTCTACTATGCCACACTGCAGGGAGTAATACAATTGAAGCAGCAGACGCCTATTGTTGTAACGTCGGGCTATAATCGGGAATATATTGTTTAGTCTAAACTAGACACTGGGCTCTGTCATTGTTAGGTAGGGTGTTGACTCTATACTTTCTTTGTACAGATGGAAATATGTCCGTAGCACTAAGTATCAAAATCTCTCAAGTACAGAAGGTTGCGATCATTGGTCAGATTAGTAATTTTTTTTATATAATCCAAATTCTGACAATTTAAGGCTTTATTTTATTTAGTTTTTGGCTTTTTACATTCAGAGAAAATTTAATATTTTAGAATTTTGGCTTCATTTTTAAGAAAACATTATATTCCTCAAAGCAAGGTATCAGCAAAATTTTTGATAGTCAAACTTGAAGCATAGATAAATGGCTTTCGTTCTGTGTTTCCCTCCTGAAGACAATGAGCGACTTCGACTACCTGAAGCTGTTGGGAAAGGGAACCTTTGGTAAAGTGATTCTTGTCCGAGAAAAGGCCAGCGGGAAATACTACGCCATGAAAATACTTAAAAAGGAAGTCATCATAGCCAAGGTAATTCTTGCTGTCATGTATTGATCAGTCTTGCTGTCATGTATTGATCAGTCTTTACATCTTTTTTTTACTTCCTTTCTACATGAAAATGAAGTT